>NC_045448.1:94633249-94725649 GCF_002776525.5 Piliocolobus tephrosceles | reverse complement strand
GGTATTCTGTGTGTGCCGAGGCCCTGTTTGAGTGGTATTCTGTGGGTGACATGGCCCTGTTTGAGTGGTATTCTGTGGGTGCTGTTGCTCTATTTGAGTGCTGTCATGTGTGTGCTGTGGCCCTGTTTGAGTGGTATTCTGTGTATGCCGTGGCCCTGTTTGAATGGTAATCTGTGCATGCATTATTATTATTATAAAATATTATTATTATTATGTAATAAAATATTATTATTATAAAATATTATTATTATGTAATAAAATATTATTATTATTTTACAAGATCCATGAAGTCTACTTGGTGCTTTATAGGGCGTATCTGGCTACAGCTGGTGTACTTCTGGGTGTTTTATGGCCCTGTTTGAGTGGTATTCTGTGGGTGCCGTGGCCCTGTGTGCATGGTATTCTGTCCATGTCATGCCTCTTCTTCCCTTCACGTTTCTTTTTCCATATTTTCTGTGAAAAGGGGATAAGAACAGTAAAAGCATACAGAAGAAAAACAAATACCAATTTCTTTTAGTGTTTATTTTGTGATGTACATTTCTTTAGGCCTTTGAAATGAAAAAAGGAAAAGTAAAGAAAAAGCTTCCCACAAGTATGGGAAAGGGAGGGAAGCCTTGGAAGAAATAGGCAGGCTCTTTCGAGATTTGTCACCTACGCAGAGGTTCAGATCTGCAGACCTGCATATAAGCTTGGCAGCAGGCAGGGTGCAAGGCAGGTTGCAGGCGGGCAGCCCCCTCACCAAATCCTGTTGACATGTTTTGTTTGGCTTGGATCATATTTGAAAAATATTCAAGTTAGTTTAAAACGTGGAAATTTTCATAATAAAAAACCCCATTATCCAGCTTTCCTTGAAGAATTGGAGTGCTGGCATCAGGCTGCTGGTGGGTTGGTGGCCTCCTCTGTGAAAAGACTGGCTCCTAGGTCATGGCCCCTCCAGCATGGGACAGGGGCTCTGGAGCGTGCCGCTGTCCCCGGCCTAGAAAGTTCTGGAATTGGACTTGGAGCTGGGAGACTGGAGCTGGTGCTTCCTGGTCTCTCCTCTTCACCTGCTCTTGGCAGCCGTGTGTGAGAGAGCACATCTTCACCATGAGGTCCAGGGGACCTGCAAAAGATCAGATTGCCAGTGACAGAGGGACACAGGGACCCTTGGTCAAGTGGGCATTTGGGAAGTGGTGCTTGGTAGCAATCGTGAACGTGTAAGGGAATCTCTTTGCTGCCTTCTAAGATAGTGTAAACCATTCCTTTCTTAAAAAAAAATTATAATGTGTTTTAAAAAAATGTGTTTTTAAAAATTATTATTATTATTTTACAAGATCCATGAAGTCTACGTGGTGCTTGATAGGGCGTATCTGGCTACAGCTGGTGTACTTCTGGGTGTTTTATGGCAAATTATTCTCAGATTACCCTTTAATGCAGGAAGGTCTGCCTGTTGTCTGAGCTCCCTGGGTCATATGGAAACCCCTCCAACTTGATGCAAAACAGCTGCCTCAGTCAGCTGTTCCAAAAAAGGAGCATTTTCAAGCCGAAGTGGCAGGAAAAATTGTGAAATGTTGAATTACTCTTTCCTTGCCATTGAAATGTGATTTAATTTTGATACTAACAAATTGTGGAAATCTAAAGTGAAGTACTCGGAATGGAGTTTGTTAAGAGTGTTCTGGCAATACTTACAGTATGTCCTGGGGGTGGGGGTGTTCCCCAGGGAGGGCAGCACAAAATTCCGCTGACCTCCATGTCCCAGGACCTCAGTCCGGCTGGGCCAGGGTCAGGGGCCAACCCGCGGGCCTCCCTCCCCTTTCTCTTCTGGGTCCCTGCTGAGACCAGCAACAAAGGGGTCAATTGTCTGAGGCCTCCTTTTGTCTGAGGGGCTCCATGAGCCTCTCTAAATGCCAAAGTGTATCCATGCACGTGGGTGAGTGTGTGTATGCACATATGTATGAGTGTGCATGTGTGCACATGTGCTGGTACACACGTGTGTGAATGGAGTGTGTGTGCTTGCATATGTATGCATGTATGCACATGTGAATAAGCGTGCACACAAGCACTAAAAGACTGTACGTATGCATGTGCATGTCTGAATGTGGATGAGTGTATGTGTGTGTGCCTGCATGTGTGCACATGTGCAAATATGCATGTGTGCACCAGTGTGCATATGTGTGTGTGCAGTGTACATGTGTGTGGGGTGTGTGCGTGCATGTGTGTGCACACACACAGGCAGTGGTGAGACTTGCTTAAAGCGTTTCTGAGTTGCTGATGCATCAGAGCAGGGCGAGGGGCTTTGGAAAGGCCTGACTAGATGATGGAGGTTCCTAAGGCCGAGGAGGAAAAGCATCTCATCTCTCAGCGGATCACACAGTTGCCTTTACCTGGCATTTGCTGTGGTACAGAAACCCCAGAGTGTCTTCTACCTCCCCTGCTTTCTCTGTAGGAATGAGGAAGAGCAGACATACGGAAGCTTCTTACACAGCTCATTTGCCTCATTGGTCTGTTGCAACCTGGGGTTTCAAGGGAAGACTCACAAGAACTTTTCTACACTGTTCCAGCCTCTATTCAGGCCTTCCTCATTGGACCCAGTGCATTCTGTGTGACATTTCAGCCATGTTTCCAGAATTACTGTGAAATACTCTGTTCCCATCCACCCTGGAAGCAGGTTCCCACATAGTACGGAGGCTTTGCCCCTTCCCCAGTTGTGTGCCCTTGCAGGTCCTGTTCATGCAGAGGCCTGCCAGGAGCCCTGGCTGCTCTGTCGTTTGGTTTGAGCCATCCCTGTCCATTGGAGTTTCCTTGATTCACACCTTCTTCCTTAATAAGGTGTCCTTTTAAGAATGACAATAAAACATATTTTATTCAGAAGCCGGGAAAAGACTCATAAAAACCCTTCATTGAAATTCACCTTTGTGAAATATTCATCTCCCAGCCCCCTTTAACCAGCACAGCTGTCATGAACAACTTTTTCTGTGTGTGTTTTTTTTCTTCTTGTCCCTCCCACCCCATTTCCTCTCCCTGCTCCAGCAAGGGCTTATCTTTCAACTGTGGAAAAGCCACCAATTAAACTGTATTCCAAAGCTTATCAAAATATTCAGTCAGTAAAATTATCTTATAATTAGCCTCACTGTAAGCCAGAACGTTTTAATCCCAGGAAATGTAAAGTCATCCGGCATTTGAAATCTGTAAATTGCTCGTCCTGACCTTCTGTGCACAGCTTCTGCTTTTATTTCTTTCCCAAAGTAATTTCTTCCTTGTTCTTCAAATTCTTGATTGTCTCGGAGGCATCTTCCTCTTCTGTTTGCTTAAGTTGCAAAGAAAACTGACTGCTAGTTGAGATAGAGAATTGAAAAGTTCAGGTGAGGGTGATATGCAATCCACCAGATTTTATATATTTCATGCCTTCACTTTTAGCTGTTCTTTTTGCAAACACAAGCCCCTGATTGCTACTGGCTTGCCCTCGTTGGTCCCGTACTTTGGATGCCTGCAGTGATATGCATGGCTGAATTATTCTGGAGCCAAGCTATTCACACAGTATCTGGGGCGTTCTGCAGGACATCGAGCTGGGCAGGGGCATTGGACTTTTTATTTCAACCATTTCTCTTCTCATAGCTCTCCCTGCCCTTTCACCCTCTCAGCCTGGGGATCCTCCTGCCGTCTTGCACCACCTGGGACAGCATCATGAATGTTACCTCCCCACCCAATCCTATTCGGACCAACATCAAGGGAACCATAAGTGATGTTTGGGAATCTTAAGGTTAAGGTGCAACTTAGACTTTGGCTACAGAAATGATATTCAGATGATGCTTAGGCTCTTTTTTTTTTTTTTTGGAGATGGAGTCTCACTCTGTCACCCAGGCTGGAGTGCAGTGGCGCAATCTTGGCTCACTGCAACCACCACCCATCAGGGTTCAATGATTCTCCTGCCTCAGCCTCCCGAGTAGCTGGGATTACAAGTGCCTGCCACTGCACCTGGCTAATTTTTTGTATTTTTAGTAGAGAGGGGATTTCACCATCTTGTCCAGGCTGGTCTTGAACTCCTGACCTCGTGATCCACCCGCCTCGGCGTCCCAAAGTGCTAGGATTACAGGCATGAGCCACCACATCTGGCCAATGCTTAGGTTTTTAACTGTTGTGAGCCTTCTTAAACTAGTCTTGCCGTAGGTACGAGTGGGCTAGTGAAACTTACATAGGCATGTTTGACTTGGTCATCACTTGTTGCATGATGAAACATTTTGAAAGTACCCAAAACTCGTTGAAAAATTAAATTTTGGAATGTACTAACATTTCAATAAACGGAGTATTGCCTGTATATAGTGCTAGCAGTGGTAGTTATTATTTCTAGATTTTTTCCTGTCTGTCACACAGTAGGCATACACATACACACAGAGAGATACAAACACACAAATATATAAAAATTGCTTATCCTTACATTAATTCTGTGAGAAAGTAATTATTTTGCCCATTTTACAGTTGGGAAAATTGAGGCTCTAACAGTTTCAGTAACTTGCTGATGCAGCTGAACTTGACTGGCTGGCCTGACCCTTGTAATCCCTTCTGTGAACTAGCCAGGGCCCCTGCCATATGATTTGACCCCCACTTACACCTGAGAGGTTTCCTCATCATCCCTGCAGAGTAAGAGGAAATCACCGCTTCACCTCAACCTCCACTTGATGCAGCACCCAGCAATTACATGCACCAGATCTTGATGTCACGTGTGTATTTCAGGCTCAATTTATTTGCTGACCTCAGAGCTGAGACTTGTCTGCCTTGAGCTTATGGGATCGGTGTGAAGGCTGTGATGATCCCCATAGGGAGACTCTGGCCCAGGTGGCCTGGGTTCTACTTGGTGTTCTTATGGTAGGAGATAGAGGGGGACCAACTCCCAGGATCCCACCATGTGTGGGCATGTTCTCCTAATGCCAACCTTGGAATCAGCTACATGCTGCAATCCCATCCTTTCACGACTGTGTCTCCGAGCTAAAAGACCCTGATTTTGGAAACTATTCCTATTGAGAGACACCTCCTGTCTAATCCACAACTAAATATTTTACGCCTCTTTAAGACTCTTTCAAAATACAAATTATCTTTAAAAGCTAAGATGAAACTAAATATCCATCATTCAAATGTGTTATTTTTGAAGCATTAGCTGTAGGGTGTTTTAGAAAATCTTTAAAACATAATTGGCCACATCAAGTTAATTTTCTTGTGTGAATTCTGCATATTCTTGATATTACTTAATTTGTTTTTCTCTCTTTTTAATTACAGCTTGGGTTGACGATAGCCATTCGCTATAGCCACAGGTAAATGTTTACATTTTTGTTTCTTTTAAGAATTATCCTTAGCAGTTTATAGCTTTTGGTTTGCTTATGCCTCAGATTTTGAGCTTTTTTTTTTGGTGATTGCTTTCCTGTGACGTCAGTGTCACAGGTGGAATTGTTCTAGTTGCTTGATTGGCAAGAGCACATTGCTGTTTAGAGGAACGAGATCTTTGTGAAAACATGGCGGTAGATAGCACATTTAAAACAAACAAGGGATATTCTAGGGCATGACACAGAAGCACTATCTGGGTAATGTTCTCACTCTTAAAGAGTGAGACACTCTTAGGGTGTCTCTGAAAACGGGGACGCCCCGCATGACAGGTGAATCCCAGCAGAGAGAAACTCAGCAAGAGCTTCTCTGTGAAGCCCTCGCCACCCCTCATGCCAGGCCTCTCTCTGTGTCTTAGGATGTCTGACAATGGCAAAAAGCCCTATTTTTGTCTTGCTTGTGATTTCTGCCTTGGTCTCAACTGTATCACGCTTATGAAAAATGTTTGCTTGTTGTGTTGGTATCAACACAAGTAACAGAGAAACCTTTGCATGTGTCAAAATGCATTGAGATGTTAAAGTCAGATCCGGCCCCAGTGGAGGGGTGATAAGCAGGATCCTTCCTGTCCTTACGAAAATTGTGCTCACAGCCTCCAAAGTACCACCCTGTGGTCATAGGCTTCGGGCTTGGGGACGTCTGCTCAGCTTCCCACAAACAACCCAAAGTCACCTGATTTCAGAATAAGTCTGCCTCCTAAAAACGCTCATAACAAGTGTATACATGGTTTCAATATACATATGAATTGGGCAATCGTAGGCAATTCCTGAGACCTAGAAGCTGCAGGGGAGCCATGTAGGTTATAGCAGGAAGAGGGCAGGAGAGGACCCGAACCCTTGGAATGAGCCTGTGGGGAGAAAGGTTCTCATGTGGGACATTTCTGGACACCTGTGAAAGAAATTGCTCCAGAGAGGCTCAAGATCCTGCAGGGGAAAGAAATATATTTTCTTGGCCCATTGCTAGGGGCACGGCTGAGTCCCCATACGAAAGACAGATTAACTAGAGAAAGCATGCAAATTTATTTAATATAAGTTTTACATAAAATGGGAAATAAGGACCCCAAGTAACAGAGAAACCTGTATGTTTTTAATGTTAGTTTGATGGAGAAGTGCACAGTTGTAGAGGTGGATAATTGGACAAAGAGGGTATGATCTAATGGTGATAAACTGGGTGGGGAGTTGGGGACTTAACAAACTTAGCCTGTTGGTTCAGATTCTGTGGTCCTGTGTCTTCAGAGATAAGTATGTTTCTTTTCTCTGGGTATATGGAGACTACCTCTCAAATGAGAGTTTTGTGGCCTGTATCGGGGAGGAGGGGAAGGGGAAGGTGAGAGTGACTTTCCTGCTTCTGCTGTTTTCTCAAATGCCGAGGTGCTGGTTTTTAGTGTAGTGTGTCCTGAACCCCATCAATTGTTTGTATGTTTCCGGTCCTGTGCGTGCCTGATGCATGCCCACGACAAAAGTGTGGCGTCCTGCAGAAGGGTCCTCTTCCCTTGTAACCCCCGCCAGGCTGCTGCAGCTGCTGAGGCACACAGCTACGACACGCTTTAGAAGAAGCATGGCGCGCACACAGACCCCTAATCCTAAAACCAACTGTGTGTGTGGTGGGGTGGGGTGCGGTGGGTATGGAAATGCTCTCTCTGGAACTTGCAGGAGCCTCTTTTTCTAGAATGTTCTCAAGGTGGACTGCTCCAGAATGAGGACAGCTAAGATCTCGCTCTAGTTCAGAGACAAGCATACTCTTCCCCATGATGTCTCACTATGTTGCAAGGGATGGGTTTGAACTCCTAGACTCAAGCAATCTTCCTGCCTTGGCCTCCCAAATTGCTGGGATTATAGGAGTGAGCCGCCACGCCTGGTCAAGGTAGGCTTCTGAGAGGAAGGAAATCTTAAACCATCCTCATTCCTGTAAAGTGTAAAAGTGGCAGGGAAGCCCATCTGACTCGGGCAGATGCCCCTGGAGGCTGGTAACATGGGTCTCTCAGAACACATAGTCTTTAAATTGCTGTCTGGCATTGCTGTGGAGGAGAAGCAGAGTTTGGGGAGAGCATGGAGGTGTGGGGTGGATCCTGGCGACTTCAGATTGCTTCTGTAGTCCTACTAGTTCAGCCTTGACCCCAAACTTAGAACCTACTCCTCAAACAAGCCCTGCAGAGAATTGGACAGAATGCAAAGAGGAAGTTAGCAGCTGTCTGTCGCACATGAGCTTGCTTCTTTAGGCTTCAGCCCCCACTCTCTGCGCCCTGCTCTTCCCAGGAGACATCCTAGCACATGTGGCTTCCCCCTGCTGTGTTTCCAGAGATGTTTGTCTCCAGGCTGTCCTTATAACCTTTAAGGTGTTAAGTGCGGAGCAGTTAACAAATATCATGGATATTTACGTAAGTGCAACAATAAACAAACAAAAATCTCAGTAAGTGGGAGAAGTAACAACCGAAAGTGATGAGATTGAGGGAAGGAAAGGGAAGACATCTCCTGAGGCTGCCTCGCAAGGTCCAAGGTCCTTCGCCATCTACCTTGGGATCTGGGGACCAGGGAGTGAGTGGTAGCCCAGTGAAGCCAGTATTCACAAAAAGGCTGCCTGCAGCAGCTGGTGTCATCTGTAGAAGAGTCTGAAGACTTTGGGTGCAGAAAGAATGATTAGAAAGTGATTGCAGTAACTCAGAGACAGCATGAGGACTTTCTAGGCTTGGCTGGGCCTCTCACAAAATATGAATGTCTGATTCGCACAAGCCAAGCTGGGGAGAGTTACTGAGGATCCTGCCTGTGACCTGGTCACGGACTGACGTCTTCAGTACTGTGGAAATGGAGAAGGGATGATCAAAGGGTTGTGTTTTCCAGAAATTACTTCCGAAATCTAAGGAATTCTGATTTTAAAATTCTGGAAAGTACAACAACATTTGTAAATTTGTGGTAGGGACAAACCTACCTTCTGGGAAATCCCCATTTTCCCAGACCTGATGACACTTCACGAGGTGTCACTGAAGAGCTGTTTGCATGTCAGGTCTCTTCTTCCCCTCGGGCACAGGAGGACCTGGTCTTTCCTCTAAGAAGCCTGCAGGTCACCCTGTGACTCTTCCTTTTCTTTTCTTTTCTTTTTTCTTTCTTTCTTTCTTTTTTTTTTTTTTTTTTTTGACACAGAGTCTTGCTCTGTCATCCAGGCTGGAGTGCAATGGTGTGATCTTGGCTCACTGTAACCTCTGCCACCTGGGTTCAAGCAATTCTCATACCTCAGCCTCCTGAATAGCTGGGATTACAGGCACCTGCCACCACGCCTGGCTAATTTTTGTATTTTTAGTAGAGACAGGGTTTCACCATGTTGGCCAGGCTGGTCTCGAACTCCTGACCTCAAGGAATCTGCCCACTTTTGCCTCCCAAAGTGCTGAGATTACAGGTGTGAGCCACCGCACCCGGCCACCATGACTCTTCTGCTCCCTCTTACACCTAGCCTGGCCACCTACCTCTCCCCTCATCTGGCAGGAGGAAGATGAGGGATGTAGGTTTCTGGTTGAGTCCCCTCTTTAAAAATCCTATTTGCTTGTTTGGACTGGCTGAAACTTCTAACCTTTTGTTGATTCCTTTTTTCGTGTGTGGTGAAATATGCCTCACATAAAATCAGCCATTTGTTTTAGTCTGTTTGCGCTGCTATAACAAAATACCATAGACTGGGTACTTTATAAAGAACAGATTTATTTTCTCAGAGTCCTGGAGGCTGGGAGGGCCAAGATGAAGGCACCAGCACGTTCAGTTGTCTGGTGAGGGCCTGGTCTCTGCTTCCAAGATGGTGCCTTGTTGCTGCAGCCATGGGCAGGGCGGAGTACTGTGTTCTCACGTGGCGGAAGGGAGAAGAGCAAGAGGGGAAGGCTTCATGAAGCCTCTTTATAAGGGTCTTCATTTCATTCCTGAGGGAGGAGCCCTCATGGCCTAATCACCTTTTAAAGGCCCCACCTCTTAATACCATCATGTTGGCCATTAAGTTTCAACACCTGAATTTTTGAGGGAACACATGCAAACCCTAGCACTATTTTAACCATTTTTAAGTGTATAGTTTAGTGGCATTAAGTACATTCCCACTGTTATGCAATCAACACCACTGTCCATCTCCAGAACTTTTTCAACATTGCAAGCTGTAACTCCATACCTATTAAACAATACGTTTCCTTCCACAGTTCCTCTCCAGTTCCTCACAGCCACCATTTTACTTTTTGTCTCTACAAATTTGACTATTCTAGGGACTTTCTATTAGCGGAACAATATAGCATTTGCATTTTCGTGACTACCTTATTTTACTTAGCATAATTCTTCAAGATTCTTGCGTATTGTAGAATGTACCAGAATTTTATTCCTTTCTGTGGAATAATATTCCATAGCATGTGCAGGCCACGTTCTGCTTATCCATTCATCCATCAGTGGACACGTGGGTTGCCTCCACCTCTTTGCCATTGTGAATAATGCTGCTGTGAATTTGGATATACAAATACCTCTTTGACACCCTGGTTTCAGTTCTTTTGGGTACATGCCCAGAAGTGGAATTCCTGAATCATATGGTAATTCTAAGTTTAAGTTTTTGAGGAGTGGCCATACTGTTTTCCTGTCGATTACCATTTTCCTTGTCATGTTGACCCCAAACCCAGATGCCAGAGTTGAGGGAAGGGGTCCTCTGTGAGGGTAGGGATACTTTTGGCATTAAGATTTGACGCTTTAGATTCTAAATCTAAGACCAGATTTGGAATTTGGAAGCAGACCAGATCTGCTTCCAAAATTCTAACATGGGCGTCAGGACCAAGAGAGATGGTGGAGAAAACCCCAAAAGACTCCTTTAGTAGATGGAAGAGGGGATGAAGGAACGGGGGACAGGAAAACATGGTTCCAAAATGACAACATTGGGAGGATGGGTTCACTCTTGAAGAAGAGTGGATTTGGGGGCCTTAAAGGAGATGAATGTGGAGAAGAGGGAAAGAAGTCACTAAAATCCTGTAACCTGGGCCAGCCAGCAGTGCCTCTCAGACTGCTGCAGACACGGAGGGGCAAGATTGCCTCAGAGCTAGAGGGGCTCTTGTGTGGCAACAGACGACTGGAGGCCCGAAGGAGGCCTTATTTTGTTTGCGTGCATATGCGATGGTGTTTCAGCTGTTAAATCTCCTTTATTCAAATGAACAGTGTTCAGGGTGAGACCATCCCCCTGCATGTGGGCATGGAAGTATGCATACACACACACACACACACACACACACACAGAGTCTGTAACACACGCCCACCCCAGCCACTTCCACTGCTGCTCCCAGACATCTCTAACTCTTGCTAGACCAGTTATTCCAGATCTGTCTGTTGTATAGAGGGGTGTGTGTGTGTGTGTGTGTGTGTGTGTCTTCATGTGGGCATGTGGGTAGGGAGCTGAGGAGTCAGGAAGTGGAGAAAGAATCATCATATTTTGATGGTATAAATGTAGCAAGCAAGGAGAGCCTCTGCCATGACTGCCTGCATGCTTAACAACAGGTCCTGCTTATGTTTTGTTTATTATCATGGCGCTTTAATTTATTTTTGTAAAGTCAAGCCATTTTCACAGAGTGGAAAATTGTCTCTTGATGTTCATTCCCCACTGTTTGGCTTGAGGTTTTCGGGTGGAATCCACACAGTGGTGACAGCTGGGTAACCCCCAGAAGTGCCCTTTGCAGATAACAGCTCTCGGGGCCCCATCACCCACACAGTGGGGAACAATTTCCCCACTGTGTGGGTGTTTTGTTTTTTTCTCTTTCTACAAGATTGAAAGAGAGTTTAGATCTTCTTCCTGCCTGACCCAGTGCAGCAGAGGGAAGAAGGCTGCTCCCTCCTGGTGAGTACCCCTGGGCCAAGATAAAAGAGGAAACGGGCTCAGAGGTGAGCATCTCATCTTTGGCTCTCGCTTGTCTGATACTGGAGAGAACACGTGAAGTAAGAGCGTGGAATTTTTGCACGTGCCACCTATGCTTGTATTTCTAAGAAGAGCTCATAAAAGTGGAGGATGAGAGCAGCGAACTCACTCCTAACAGAATGATTCTGCTTTGTGTTTTCGCTAGTTATGTTTCTTTAATAAATGAAGAAGGAAGCAAATTTTCCATTTGGTTCTCTGATAGTTAAATGGAAGTTCACACGGGTGTGACCCTTAAGCAAAGTCTAAACGCAGTTCTTCCCCACAACTGACTTCTTTCTATTGGTTTCTCACCTAAGAAAGGCTAAATTTGGTATCCTGTTAAGGTCTGTGCCCAAACTTAATATGGGAGTTATAGTCACCAGCCCCGTAAGAGTCCCTGGCATCCCTCGAGGGCTGGAAGGGGAAAGAGAGTTGGGGAACCTGCGTGTGATCGAACTGCACACAGTGTGGCCGTCCCTGAGCTAGACTATTGGAGGCCTGCCCTTACCACAAAGTATAGACCCGGGGTGATTAAGCAGTCATTCTGAGACTGTGCTCGTGTTTTTGTTTAGAATGAGCCCAGATGGCCTAGCAAGAAGTGAAGGGGTCGTGTACTTTTATGTTCTGATTTAGATTAGAAGCAGAGTTTGAAGTTCATAGACGAATCAGAATGCTTATTGAATGAAAAGGCAGCATCAATGAGCAAATGATATTGCCATCTTGAAATACAAAAGGGAGGAAAAGACCAGAACCACGGCCATCAGGCCTATTGGATTTTGATTTTAAGTGTTGGCAAATACCTAGCAACTCCCATTTGGGGCTGGTTTGATCTTGTGGAGACAGCTGAGGAGACTGTTGTTCTCCAAATTTTGTAAAAATAAACAAAACTGCCTTTCTGCCCTTTTTTCCCCTTCCAGGGAATAGTCGTTTCTGTCACTGAGGCTCTCTGGTCAACTGTTCCATCTGTCTCTTTTTCAAACTTCACAGTGAGGCTCCAACCAGATATACACAGGGTTGCCAAGAAATTATTCAACCCCAATGGTATAATCTTAAAACAAAGCCATCTTTTGGATGGTTGCGTTTTTGATGGTCTTAACACAAAATATGGCCCCTAAAGGGCAGCCTATGGATCTTCACGGGGTGCCCAAGTCATATGCTTTTCCTTAGTGAGACCCTTGAGAGCTGAGGGTGGTTGTTGCCGTCTCATGGTAGAGTGTGGCATGGGGCTGTGGATTTGCTAGGAGAAGAGTAAATGCCCTTCAGGGTCCAGGGGTTAATGTAGCAGATGGATGTGTCTTTTCTGTGCCTCTCCTATGCCTCTTTAGTCCCATGTCTCCTTTGGGTTGGTGGCCTTGTCCTTTAGGTGCCTTCTGCTCTGACCGCGTGGTCATTTCCCAGTCAAACCTGCTCTTGGCGTGTCTGCTGCCACGCCTACAGGGTGGTCTCCAGGGAGCCTTCTGCCTGCTGGCCAGAGGATCTTTCTCAAACACAGATCTGACCTTGCCCCTCCCACTAAGAAGCCCCCTTGGGCTTCCCTGCGTAGAGAGCAGAATCCTGACCTGTAGCACAGGATTCAGACCTCACTCCCAACCACTGTCTCCTCACGCTGAGCCTCTTGCCACATCCACCCCTGGCTTTTGCTATTTCCCATGGAAAATTAACTTCCCTTCTTTCTCGCAGACCAGTGAACACACCCTCCAACAGCCCCCTTTTCTCATCTCCTTTTCAGGTCTATCAAGGGACCGTGCTCCATGCTCTTTTCTGTTCTTGGGTCTCAGGGCTGCTTCTCAGGTCAGAGCCTAGGTATATTTCTTCTCCTTCCTGTCTGCCTTAGGCAACAGGTGGGACAGGCAGGCGGCATCCCTGTTCCCTCCACAAGTGCCCCTCCATGTCCTTAGAGCCAAGGCCATTTAATAAAGCCACACTGTGTCCACAGGTCTGGGAGGAACTGGTTAGAATTTCTTGAATGATATCCCCCTGAAAAATGACCCCTCCCTTACTTTCAGAGGACTAAGACAGCCACGTGAAATTGATCAGGAGATTCAACACAGCTCAAATCAAAATCCCAGTATGATTTTGTGTAGCAATTGGCAAGGTAATTCAAATATTTTTATGGAAAGGCAAAAGACCTAGGCCGGGTGCCGTAGCTCATGTCTGTAATCCCAATACTTTGGGAGGCTGAGGCAGGTGGATCACTTGAGGTTGGGAGTTCGAGACCAACCTGGCCAACATGATGAAACCTTGTCTCTACTAAAAATACAAATATTAGCCAGGTGTAGTGGTGCGTGCCTGTAATCCCAGCTACTCAAGAAACTGAGGCAGGAGAATCGCTTGAACCTGGGAGATGGAGGTTGCAGTGAGCTGAGGTGGAGGTTGCAGTGAGCCAAGATTGCACTGCTGTACTCCAGACTGACTGAGTGAGAAAAACAAACAAACAAACAAACAAAAAACAACAGAACTAGACCAACCAAGCAATTTTGAAAAAGAACAGAGTTGGAAGACTTCCAGTACCTCATTTTCAGATTCGCTGTAAAGCTACAGTAATCAAGGGCAGACTATAGGACATGTAGGCAAAAGGACAGACATGTAGTCCAGTGGGACATAGGAAGAGGTCAGGAGCAGACCCCATGTGAATGATCAATGGATTTTCAACAAAGGCGCCAAAATGATTCAGTGGAGAAAGGATAATATTTGAAATAAATGGAGCAATTGGACATCCATATCAAAACTCAAAAACCAAGAAGAACCCATACCACATACCTTGTAGCATGTACAAGCAACAAAGATGGATCATGGACCTAAATGTAAAACCTAAAACTGTAAACCTTCTGGAAGAAAACATTGAAGAAAACCTTTGTGATCTTGGGTTAGAGAAAACTTTCTTCGGACACAGAAAACATGAACTATCAAGGAAAAAGTTGGCAAAAATGGATTTCATCAAAATTAAAAACATCTGCTCTTTGAAAAACACTGCAAAGAAATAAAAAGACAAGCCACACATCAGGAGAAAATATTTGTAAAACACATATCTGATAAAGGAGTTGTATCCAGAGTATGTAGAGCTCTTACAGCCCCTTCACAAGAAAATGAAACAACTCAATTTAATAAATGGGCAAAAAATACTCGAACTGATTCTTCACCAAACAAGATGCATAGATGGCGAATAAGAGCCTGAAGGGATGCTCACCCTCGTTAGTCACTAAGGAAATGCAAATTAAGACTAGAATGAGATACCATTACATATATGTTAGAATGGCTTAAAACCTCAATACCATCAAATTGACCCTCATCAAAACTTCCCAACACAAACACAAACAAAAAGTCACCCTGATGAAATGCTGATGAGGATGTGGAGGAACTGCAACTCTGATACATTGCTGGTGGAAGACGAAATGGTACGGTCACTTTGGAAAAACACTTTGGAAGTTTCTTATGATGTTAAACATACCTTTACCATAGACCTGGAGATGACATTCCCAGATACTTAAACACGAAAGAAATGAAAACATTGGTGCACACCAAGACTTGTATGCATGGCTTCTCCATTCATAGTAGCCTCAAACTGAAGAAAATTCCAAATGTCCTTCCACTGGGAAGTGTGTAAACAGACTGTGTCACTTCCATACAGTGAGATACTACTCAGCAATAAAAAGACGTTCTGCTGAGCAGAAAAAGCTGACTCAAAAGTGCCTTTACTGTGTGATTCTTTTTGCGTGACATTCTGGAAAAGAGCAGACTCTAGGGAAGAAAGCAGACCTATGCTCACCAGGTGGGTAGAGGGGTTAACTAGAAAGCAACATGAGGGATTTTTGGGGGGTGACGGACAGATTCTAAATCTTGATTGTGGTGGTAACACGATTGTGTTTTCCAAAATTCACAGAACTGTGACACCTAAATCGGGTGAATTTTATTGTAATTAAATTATACTCAGTGAACTTGAATTAAAGAGAGTTAAGGTAGGGGTGTCTCTGGATCACTTTTTTGTGATGAGAACACCTTGTCTGAGGCCATGTTGACACTTTTTCCAAGTGCTTCTGGGTATGGTTTGAGGGAGTTCTTCATGTGGAATTATCTTGTTTTACATGCCCAGGGTGAGGCCTTTGAGTTCACATTGAGCCACGTCATCATTTTCAATGAAGGTGGGTTGCGAGCTGTGTGACCGCACTGTTTAGCACATTCCTCTTTCTAAGGCTTTCCACGACAACACAGGTGCAGTCAGGTCTTCCATCAGCCCTGGACGCCCTAGACTATGTGGTGCTTCAGTGAGGCCCTCGTGCTGGGGTGCTGCAGCCTGGGGCAGTCGGATTTGACCTTGTTTTTCACTGCAAGGTGGCTGCAGAGCAGAACCAGTGCTCTGGTCTGTGGTCCTCAGAGCCCTCAGGGGCGCTGGGATGACATCCCACCATGAAATACGGGTGCCTGAGGTCACGTTCCTGGAGGCATTGCTCATCTCAACCATCTGGAAAACTCACTGGCCTGCGGGCCTCTCCCAGAGACCCAGGAAATGGGGGGCAGCTGTTTCCAGACCTCACCAGTGAGAAAGGTGCTCCATGTTCTGTCACGGCCGCAGAGGTGAACATAGCCGGGGTCACTCCCACTGAGTTGAATGCCGCTGAGTGCAGGGCAGAGAGCAGGATGGAGAGAGAAGAGCTTAGAGGAAGCCCCTAGCGTATTTCCTGGAGTGCTAAGAGGAGCTGCCCTTCTGCCAGAGCCAGGGGAGGCCAGCTCTGTCGGTGGGAGACCCCTGTGGGCAGCTGTCCAGGCTGGTGTTTGTGACAAGCCTGCCGGGTGTGGGGAGGCACAGGGTAAAACTACCGTGGGGCTAGAGCCCATTGCTGCCTTCTGTATATTCCCGTGACTGGTGCCGTGTCACCCAGTGGATCACTTGACAGTGAGCCTGCGGCTGGCGCCTACCCATTTCATGGGGTGGTCGAGGGGGGCTACCAAGGTCTTGCTCGTGTTTCTGTTGAGAGGGACACCAGGGAGCTCTCTGGTCAGGCTGCGTGTGGGGGCCCTGGCTCCCTGGCTGCTATTCTGTGGCCTGATCTGCAAGCCCGGCTTCAGGCTCTCAACATCCTCCTGAAGGGCGTTTCTCAAGTTTGAATGAACGGCTTAAATTGGCAAAACGTAATCCAGGGCTCCGTTAAACTAGCCACAGAGAGTTCTAGATCTGCCTTCCTCCAGTCACCAGGATGCTGCATTTATAGGCAATTTTTGCTGTATGAATCATACTTGGGCCTCTTATGTGGCTCAAACTACTTACAAATCAAGAATATTCTATAGCCTCTACATCACATGGGGGACTGGGCCTGTGGGGGTAGCACACACCCCTGGAGGGGCAGCACACACCCCGTTCGCTGTGGCCAGTGCAGGAGTTGTGCTGAGGCAGCTTTTTTTTTCTTTTTCCTGAGGTGGTTTATCACTCAGATTCTGCTTCCTGTTGAGGTTGGTAGAGCCTCAAGTGCCATGCAGAGAAGTCCATCTATAAACTTCCATTCCCTGGTCTTTCATGAGGCAGACTTGACTGCTTGTCCAAGCGCTCTATTCTGTTGTATAAGGCAGTCTGCACCCTCGTTAGAGCCCATGGTGGGTGAAGATGGTATGTGGGTGCTTGGAGTGGAAGGAGAGTCACATTTATACACTCACATGTCAGCAGCCATGGGTCCACAATGTTCCTCCTCCAGAGAACAAGTTTCCTTGTCTGCATCCCCTCCAGTGCCAGCATGTGCTGGGTTCAGAGTGCCAGGCCTCGGGCAGGGTGGTCCGTCTTGTGGCTATTTACTTAATATCCTACTCCTAGACCTGTGGTTCTAAACTATGGTGATTTTGCCCTACAGAGACATTTAGTGACATTTTTGGTTGTCCAAACTTGGGGAGGTTACTACTGACTGGCAGCTATGGTGGAGAGGCCAGGGATGCTGTTAACCATCCCAAAATGCCTGGTTCAGCTGCTCACAACAAAGAATTATCTGGCCCAAAATGGGAAGAGTGCCTGGGTAGAGAAACTGCCCTCGACCGAGAGCTCCTGACGGCAAGCACAGTATTTATTCCTCTTTCCATCTTCGGGGCCTGGCAGGTAGCATGTGCTTAGTTGGCATAGGCTGAATCAAATCTGTGATTAAAAGGCTCACGTACATGTTGGTTTTTGTGTTGATAAAATACTTTCAATATTCCCTGATAATTTTTGTTCTACTTGTTTGTTTGTTTAAACATAGAAATTAAATCAGCTTTCAATTAGTCATACTAATGGGTGGGAGAGAAGGGTAGTCCCTCCAAAACGGTAGATCCCCCAGAATCCACTTTTACGGTTGTCTGTGCAATGACGCAGAGGCACAAATGCACAGTAGGCCTCACTGTCGCCCCCTAGAGCCAGCCCGAGGCCCTTTCTTGTTTGGCTTGCGGGCATGGGGGAAGACCCTGCCTTGTTGATCATCCACAAAGTGCAACAGATAATTGGAAGGGAACTGATTGTTTTACCTTGACTGTACTATTCCCCATCTTCCTCTTTCCTCTCCTTTTTTTTTTTTTTTTTAATCTTGAAAACAAAATGAAATCCAGGACATTTTTCAAAAAAAATCCAATCGAATATAGATTAATTTGTTCATTCAGCAGATACTTGCTGAGCTTCTGCCATGGACCAGATGAAGGTAAAAGCACACCATGTCTGCCTCTGGTGACCCTGGTGGGAGCACTGTCATAAGATGAGGGTGATAAAGGAAGCACTTGATGCTCCAAGGCATGTGTGTGCGTGTCGTGTGTGTGTGTGTGTGTGTGTGTCTGTTTACATGCATGGGGAGGGTGTGCTCTGCCCTTCAGGCTGTGCAGCATGGGCTGGTGGCAACTTCTGGGGGGAAGAAGAGATTTGCAGGCACACAGTGGGTAGAGGATATGATTAGCATTGTTGGTACAATTTCCAGACATCTTCTGCCTGCACCTCTTTGTGATTGTCCCGGCAGAACCTACCACATCTCCATGAAGGAGGCAGGATGTGGAGGTTCCACACGAGGTTGGCTTGGGGATTCAAACTCAGGCCTCTGACTCCCAGCAGAAGACATTTCGCCAAAGTGTGTCACCAACACCACTCAGGATGCTGGGATGGTTCCCTAGCGCTCAGAGCCTTGATTCAGCCCCAACCCCCAAGGAGGGTATTTGTTTGCTCTCCACTAGCAGGGGGATGAAGTGCTGTCTGGAGGGTGTCAGGGCTGGAAGGGCAGGCCATGTTCATGGAAAATTTCCTTATTTAAGTAATGACTGATAGGTTTATGGAAGAGCATTAAGGAGACTTCAGGTGCAGGGATGATGTGGCAGAGGCCATTGAGGGCCACCACCTGGCAGAGATCTGGAAAGCTCTTGCCTAACCCCAGGGAGAGGTGGCCCTTCTCAAGCAGTCCCAGAGGGACCAGTTTCTACTTTCTCCCTTGAGAATGAGAAGGGGACAGTGGCCCCAGTCCTCTGGCATGGGGTCAAGGATGCAGAGATTACTGCTCTGCTCAGCCTAGCACCTTACCTCCACCTTCCCTCAAATCTGTCCCACCTGATGGCCAGCAAATGGTCCTGGGGAGGAAGCTACCAACCCTTGCTTTAAGAAACTTTCCCAGTTGAGAGAATTGACCTACCCCAAGGGACTTGTCTTGTTTGAAAGGAAACCTTTGAGAATCTTCCTTTAAATCACATGACTTCTGTGACAAGTGTAGGTAGGAAAAAGGAAACATTAGGTGTTGGAGACAAAAATGCTCATATAGAGGAAAATTCTGTTTCATCTTTTATACTTCTTACATCTTTTTTGTATACCTGAAGGCAAGGGTAGAAGAAAAAAACTGATTCTGCCAGTTGGCAACAGTTATTCCTGACCTTAAAACTAGTCTTGATGTGGAGGAACATCAGTGTGCAATGCTTTAGATGACATATTGCTTAAATGCTTCCTCATTTAACTGTCATAGCCCCTAAAATGGGTGTTACTAATTTTGTTTTAGAGATAAGGGCACTAATGCTCAGAGAGATTGAGGAGTTTGTCCGAGGCCACATAGCCATTCAATAAAGACCATGTTCTTTCTAGTGTGTTAGGAATCTCTGCTGGCCTGGGCAGAGCTGTGAATATGAGATACGATTTGAGAAAATGCACTGAGCAAATCAAAAAGCAACTTTACAAGAGAAGATACAAAGACGTACCTGATTGCTTGTCAAAGAAATATACGATATGTACTGTGAAATGCAGTAATTTCCCTTTATCCAATGCTTCACTTTTTGTGGTTTCAGTTACCTGTGGCCAATTTTGTCCTGAAAATATTAAATGGAAAATTTCAGAAACCATTTATTAGTTTTAAATTGTGTGCCATCCTGAGTAATGTTGTGTTCGGAGTTGGTTCCTGCCAGTGGGTTCGTGGTCTCGCTGACTTCAAGAATGGAGCCGTGGACCTTTGCGGTGAGTGTTACAGCTCTTAAAGATGGCTTGGACCCAAAGAGTGAACGGTAGCAAAGTTTATTGTGAAGAGCAAAAGGACAAAGCTTCCACAGCATGGAAGGGGACCCTAGTGGGTTGCCATTGCTCACTGGGGTGGCCAGCTTTTATTTCCTTATTTGTCTCCTCTGAAGTTCTGTTTCCGTCCTATCCGAATGCCCTTTTTTCAGTCCTCCCTGCGATTGGCTACTTTTAGGATCCTGCTGATTGGTGCATTTTACAGAGCGCTGATTGGTGCATTTTACAGAGCACTGGTTGGTGCATTTTACAGAGCACTGGTTGGTGCATTTTGCAGAGCACTGATTGGTGCAATTTGCAATCTTCTTGCTAGCTACAGAGCGCTGATTGGTACATTTTACAATCCGAGCTACAGAGTGCTAATTGGTGCATTTTACAATCCTCTTGTAAGACAGAAAAGTTCTCCAAGTCCCCATTTGACCCAGGAAGTCCAGCTGGCTTCACCTCTCAATGTGATGAAATCTGAAGCCATCCTGCTCCATCCCATCCTGAATGGAATCCTCCCCTTGTCCAGGTTACCCACCCGTTAGTCACTTAGTAGCTGTCTCAGTGATCAGATGGATTGTCACGGTGTCACAGTGCTTGTGTTCAAGTCATCTTTATTTGACTTCATAATGTCTCCAAAACACAAGAGTCGTGATGCTGGCAATTGGGATATGCCAAAGAGAAGCCGTAAAGTGTTTCCTTTAGGTAAAAAAGTGAAAGTTCTCGACTTCGTAAGAAAAGAAAAGCAATCATATGCTGAGGTTGCTAAGATCTACAGAAAGAAGGAGTCTTCGTGAAATTGTGAAGAAGGAAAAAGAAATTTGTCCTAGTCTTGCTGTCACACCTCAAACTGTAAAAGGTACAGCCACAGGGGTGATAAGCACTTAATTAAGATGGAAATTAAATTTGTGGGTGGAAGACATGGACAGGAATGTGTCTGGTTGGCAGCTGGCTTCAGTACTCTCCCTGGTTTTAAACATTTACTGGAGTTTTGGAATGTATCCCTTGTACAGAAGGGGGGCCTACTGTAAAAGACAGAAGACCCTGTGTGCTAAGAGAGTATACAATGTAAATCCCAACTCTTGTATGGAATTCCAAGGACATTGATTTTTCTAAGATTCAGATGGTGCTGTTAAGACTATATGACAATTCTCTGTGCTTTGGAGTCTTATTCATTCTTTCCTTCATTCATCAAACAGTTATTTTGTATCAGGTAGGATGCCTTTAGCTGTGACCCTGGCTGAACTATTTTAAACAGGACGTGGATTATTTTCTCTCTTAATGATTCCTGAAGTGGGGCAGTTTCAGGATGGTTATTTCAGGGGCTCAGTGACACCTCAAGGTCCAGAGTTGCTCTGATCTTTCTTCTCTGTGACTCAGTATGTCAGTTTTGTCTTTGACTCCCTCATGGTCACAATATGGCTGCTGAGGTTCTTGCTCTCACATGTAGATGTTTAGGATTTAGAAGGGGAGGACCCATGTTTTCCCATATGTCATTTTTTAGCAGTATGGAAACTTTTTTTCCAGAAACCCTTCAAGAGACTTTCCTTCCTTTCTCATTGGCCAAATAAACCCATCTGTCCCTTCCTAAGGCCATCGCTGGCAAGAAGCATTGGGGTGACTGTGACTGGGTTAGTTAGTGGCTCCGTAGAGAAGGGTGGATTACTTGAGCAGACTTCGGACTTTATTACCAAGGATGGGAGGACGAGGGGTTGGGCCAACAACTGGAAATGTTGCTACACGTTTAAAAAATATTTTTATTATGGAAAATTTTAAACACGAGGGAGAGTAGCATAGTGGATTCCCTATTATTTGTCTCTTAGTTTCTATAATTATCAACATTTTGACAGTTTTAGTTCCCCCTATCCTCCCTTTTATCTCTGGCTAGAGTATTTTATTTATTTATTTTTAACATAATTTTTACTGACTGATTGATTGATTGATTGATTGAGACAGGGTCTGGCTCTATTGCCCAGGCTGGAGTGCAGTGGCATGATCTTGGCTTACTGCAACCTCTGCCTCCCAGGCTCAAGACATCCTCTCACCTCAGCCTCCTGAGCAGATGGAAGCATAGGTGTGTACCACCACGCCCAGCTAATTTTTGTATTTTTTGTAGAGATGGGATTTTGCCATGTTGCCCAGGCTGGTCTTGAACTCCTGGCCTCAAGGGATCCACCCATCTCAGCCTCCCAAAGTGCTGGGATTACAGATGTGAGCCACTGCACCTCGATGCTGGCTAGGGCACCTTAAGGTGCATCCCAGACATACATCGTTTTTTAGGTGCTCTGGACGTATATCGAGTACCTGCTATCTGCCTAGTTACAGCCAAAGAAGATATCTGTTTCAGGGACAAGAAATTAGTGAAAACTCACTGGTATTAGCTACTTTTTGCTACAGAAGACAAAATACTCTGAAACAAGGGAAAAAGGCAATATCCAGGAAATGGAGTTTTCTCCAAAGCTTTTGTTTGTTCTGGCTGCATCTGACATCCTTTTGATGTTAGAGAACAGGTGTTCTGGGAAGTTCGGGTGGGGAACAGGGGATCCTTCCTCCCCCCGAGACAGGCGTGGAGCTGAGTGGAAGTTCGGCATCTCATTTGTCATTTCGCCTCTCGGGCTGATGAGGCCAATGCTTTCTAAGAGTGGGTTTTGGTTGGGTGACACCTGTTTCTGCATGTTAATAGATTTCTGGGGTAAGATAAAGCTCGGTGATGTCACCTGCAGGTGTGTGAGCCTGTGGTAGCGGTCTGCTGCTTGACATTTGCTTCACAAGGCATCGCTAGCCACATCTGTCCTCAGCTGTGAGAGTGTATGTATGCACCAGCAGGCTGAACAGAGAGAGGTTTGTAACCAGAAAAGAGAGTCAAATATAACAAGCTGACTCTGGGCTGGGTTGCAAACACATGTACTTTCCCTATGGCGTTAGCTGATTTCATTTAGTTATGGAACAAAATACAAATGTTGTTTCTTTAAAATATCACTGTGCCAGGCAGAGTATATTTCCATACACCCTTTTCTGAGTTTCGTAAGCCCACCTGTTTTATTACAGGTTTAAAAGACCCCTCTTCCTCTGTGTGTCTGAAACAGGAAGCCTGCTTTCTTATTTTCCTTCAGTTTAGAAATATTTAATCCTTTGAAGAGAGTTTGCATGCTTCGTGCGAGGCGGTACCTTTGTATATAACACAATAAAATTTGCCACTCATCTACATGCGTTTCTCCATTTCTATATGACAATTAAAGGTCAAATTGCAAAGTTGAATCAGTTATAGCTCTGCGTTTAGGATACGTTCAGTTCAACCTGAGTTGATTTTATCTGCCTGGGCTTTGTAAAATGTTAGTATTTGCATAGTGAGTTTAAAAACAGAAACCTTTTGCATAACCATATTTGAAAAATCCAAAACAAAGAGAAAGAGAATGGACTGAAGATGTGAAATGATGCCCTTTGACTGGATACTTGTGTAATCTGGGTGGCTTTTGTGGCAGTTGTGCTGCTTCTGAGAGTAGCTTTCTAGAGTGTGCAAGTGGTGGCTAGGTGTGCTTTATTTCATGTGCTGTGCATTTCAGTGCTATGTGAGGATCCATCTGACCCCAATACATTTTATTTGACATGCACAGCTGGGTCGCTGGAGGATGGTTCAGGCCATTAAGAAGAATGCAAAAGAAAACACAGACAATCTATTCATCAGAACACTATGAAAGGGAGACTTATTGGGGCAGGCTCTGGCAAGAGCACACCTGGAGGAAGGAGAAGGAGGAAAACCAACTGGGCGCCTAGGGAGAAGGGCGGAGGAAATGCAGCTGCTGTTGACCGCAGCCGGCCTCATTGGAGAGGGGCTTTGCCAGTGGTGAAACCCGATTCCATTTCCAACTTGTGGAATCGTATTTTAGGATGCTCTGCAAACAAGAGGGTTGGATGGCAGACGTGAGGTCTTATTTGCTGAGGGGTCTTTGCTCACCAGGTGCTTAGCACCCCAGCGGGACCCCAGGCTAAGGAGTATGATGCTCACCTTGTATCTGAGGGTAGCAACCAAGTTCCTGGCCTGTGGGATCAATGCTAGGTCTCCCCAGGCATTCCTCAGACTCGCCGAAGAGGGAAGAGAGGAGGCAACTTCTAGAATCCTTGGAAAGCCGTTTCCTTGCCCTTTTTCAGCCACAAAGATGCCCCAGTAACCTCAGCCCGGTTCTCACAACCTACTGACTCCCAGCCCTGTCTTGCCCTTCCTGCTTCCTATCTGTGATTTTGCAGCACTGGTTTCACATTTTGTTCTTTTATCCAGTAGAAGATTTCCATTTGTGTGTGCTGTAGGGTTGTCGCCTAAATAGCCTTTTTGTTTTTGTTTTGAGATGGAGTCTTGCTCTTGTCACCCAGGCTGGAGTGCAATGGCACCATCTCAGCTCACTGCAACCTCTGCCTCCTGGGGTCAAGCAATTCTCCTGCCTTAGCCTCCCAAGTAGCTGGGACTACAGGTACCTGCCACCACACCTGGCTAATTTTTGTATTTTTAGTAGAGACAAGGTTTCACCATGTTGGCCAGACTGGTCTCGAACTCCTGACCTCAAGTGATCCAGTCACCTCGGCCTCCCAAAGTGCTGGGATTACAGGATTACAGGCATGAGCCACCGCACCCAGCCTTGAATAGCCATTTTCTAATTCTGTGTAGAGACCCAGGAAAAGGCCCTACCGCAGCTGCAGTAACAGGCTGGGGTGTCTGTGCGTCACCTTGGTCATTTGGACCTTTTCAGAGTGGCCACTGTGAGCCTGGCCTGGGCTGAGACATGGCTTGCTGTCCCCAACTTGCTTACTGGTCCTTGGGAAAAGATCAGTGTGTGTACTTACTTCACCATGATGAATCTTGGTGCAGAAGATGGAGTGCCTGGGGTACCCAAGAGCCTTCCTCTCTAGCCAGAACTCTATCCAGATCTTCAGTACACAGACCAGCAGCTTTGGCGAGAGAGAGACTCGAGTTCATGTCTAGGTGATCTGGTGCAAGTCAAGCACATGCGTAGAAGAGCGCTCAGGAAGTGGCAGCTGGGCTTATCTGCATCTGGGGACCACAGAAGGAGTTGGTTGTTTAAGATGGCCCCCCATTATCCACTGGTTCCCCTGTTCTCACAGATCAGAGTCCTGCTGGAAGTGAGTATTACTCTATTGAACTGAAGTCCACAATAAATCCTACAAGAGCTTCTAGGAGTAACAAGGCATATGCCCGTAATCCCAGCTACTTGAGAGACTGAGGCATGAGCTACTTGAGAGACTGAGAAGAGCTGAGGCACGAGAATCCCCTGAACCCTGGAGGCGGAGGTTGCAGTGAGTCGAGATCGTGACACTGCACTCCTGCCTGGGCAACAGAGTGAGACCGTATCTCAACAACAACAACCACCACAACCACCACCAAAGAAAGGTTTTATTTAAGTATTGATTTTTACAAAATCCTGACTCCCAAATCAAACTAGTTTTCAGACTCAGCAGGCATTTTCAGAAACCTCTAACTTTCTTTTTGCTTGATTATAAAGCTCAATGGAAATTCTACATCATATTTAAAAACAACAACAACAACAAAATCTTGACAAATACCACTTGACAAGACTGACTTGTAAACAACCACTACTGAAAACCCAAACCACTGGAAATGCATGTGGCTTTTCCCGGTGGGACAGACATTTCAGGTGTTCATTTGGTTAACTGAGCTCTGGGAAGGCCTGAATGAACACTGCCTGGCTACTTCCAGGGCTGTATTTGTCCCATTCCCCCCACTTCCCCTCACATAGGTTCTGCTTCTTGACCTGGAACGGAGAAACTAAAAATCTAACCCCGGCTATGTTATTAAATGGTGAACCTTTAAATTCACACAGGCTAGTTGATGGGAATTTCAAAACACGGGGTTAAATTCTGCTCTTACAAAGATGGAACAAAAGCCCTCTGTCTTTTGGAGGTCACTAATCCGGTGTTTGCACCTTATTGTCACTACGTAATGTCTGAAAAACTTGGAATTATTTCCAATTAGTGGGTTTCAGTGGATCTTGCTCTCTGAGCTGTTGACCCTTCGTGTTTGTTTAGCAGGATTTTCTCACTGGGCTGCACCTTGCCCAGCATTGTTTTGCTGTCAAAGCATCTGAACGGCTCCGGGTGACCCCCACAGAATTGTCCGTGTCGTGTCGTGAGACTGGGGGAGCTGTTGTGAATTTTGTGATGACAGATGGCGGAAGCATAAAAGGCACCTCCACGGGCTTTGTGAAAGGGGATTTGTGCTCTCAGAACCTTTTTTTGTCTCTCCGTTCTGGAGGCACTTCTGTGATTGCTGACAGAGCTGCAATGCTGCCCATTTAGAATAGTGAGACCTTCGAACCGAGAACCCTCACGTGTTGGCACACACCTGCTCAGCAGGCCACTTCGTCCCTCCCAGTCCCCACAGCCAAGCCTCAGACAACCTGAAGGTCTCAGCCACGTGTGATGTTGGAAAAGCTGGTGTTTCCCTGGAAGCTTGGCACACTAGAACACTAGAGTTTAATTTGATTAGGATTTCACCTGATTTCTGGAAATTACAGGGCCAGAGTTATCAAGAGGGAGAGCGTGGAGCTGAGTGCAGTGCCTCACACCTGTAACCCCAGTGACTCAGGGCAGTGGGGGAGTTGGAAGCTGAGGTAGGAGGATCGCTTAAAGACAGGAGTTTGAGACCAGCCTGGGCAACATAGCAAGATCTTGTCTCTAAAACAACAATAAAAAAATTAAAAAGAAACGAGAGAGAGAGAGAGAGCAAAAAGGGGACCTCTTTGGTGCTGCTTATGAAATGGGCATTTGTGATTGGCTGCCTTCTGGGCTCTAGCTGAGACACAGAGGTTGGTAGAAAATCATTTGCATGTGTTGGGCAGAAGCCCAGAGAGATACAAAAAGAAGGAATAATGGAGTTTTAAAATTGGTGCAAATGGCTAAATTCTGTGTGTGCTCCTGGCAAATCACCCCCAGACACTCGTTTTAGCCCCCTCAGAACCCCAATGGGGACCCTCTTCATGACCGAGGGAAACCCCAAAGGCTCCCAGAAAAGAATTGCCCTCTGTGAAGGGGCTGTGGCCGGCCTGGAAGGGTCAGTGGACTTCTGTTGCTAATATTTACCCATTAGTAGAAATCCTGGATTTCCAGCTTGTTTGGAAAACGGGGCAGTCCAGAGGCACCTGGGGCCCTTATCCCACAAGCAACCACCATCTGGGGCCCCGCAGCAGCTCCCACCTTCAATGCACCCACATTCACTAGGTTTTTTTTATTTTTCTTACACCTTGCCTGCCTACTCATTTCCCTGGTTAACCAAGTAGGTGTTTGAGTTTGCAGATTTCTGATTTGTTCTAATTCTCTCAGAGAAACTGAAATGTCAATATATAAAAAGGACCTTTAGAATCCATTCCAATAAGATAATCCAAGATGCAGAAAACGTTTCATGCAGCAAAGATGTTTTTCTCCATTATTCATAATATACAAAATTGGAAACAACACAAGGATGGGAGAGGCTTAACTACATTATGATATGTTCTTATGATGGAATATTATATAACCATAAAACTATTGCTCATGTAGAGTTTTTAATAACATGGAGAGATGCATGTTGAGTTAATTTTAAAAAGCTCCACATCAGATTGCATGTGCAATGTGCTCTGTTTTCCAAAATATAAAAGCGATATGCATTGAATAAGACTGAAACAAAATTTGCCAAAATATTAGCAGTGATTGTTTTTTGGTGATGAAAATATCTATGATTATTTTCTCTTTATTTTACTCTAGGGTTTTCTCCTTTTCTACAATGAATATGCATAGCTTTTATGTTCAGGAAAAGAAATTAAAAATAAGGAAGAAACAGAAGCCCTGAAGGTTATGTGATTTTCCCTGAGCGTCCCCAGCTGGTTGATAACAGGGCAGGACTAAAACCCAAGTTCCCTGATTCTGAGATGGGTGGGACTCATTCCATTCCTTAGGGCCAGGCTGCCCTAAGGAGCACCTGGGGTTTATGGCCTCCAGAGTTCTCACTCACAGCCCATGTGCTTTATGTGGGTATGGCTGTCTCTGTGGGGGAGGATGCATATATTATTTGGGTTCTTCGTTTTGCCTTTAATTTCACTGTCATGAGCAATCTTTAAAGAACCAGACAGCTGTGCCTCTTGCATAGAAATCAAAGCAAATACAGGCATTACTGCTAGTTTCACAACTCATGTGACTTGTGGGTGTATTTCCTTGGGGGTGCACCTAGGCTAGATCTTCTCCAATATCTGTTTTTCCTCCTTCTTCTGATTCTTCTCCACTGGGGAGGACAAGCCAAAGCCACTCAGATCCCTTCACTGGGGCACAGAAGTGACACTATGCTTACAAGAGCCCCTGAGTAAACCCTGTTGACTTGACACCAAAAATGATCGACGTTTCAGCAGGTGCCATGAAAGCCAAAGACCCAAGTGCCCTTTCTAACTCCTGTCACTCACTGCTTTGGTAACTTTGGTCAAATCTGTTCTTTCCCAGAGCATCTCCCATCGTGAGAGATGGAAAGGGGAACATTTTCTGCTGAACAACTTTCCGCAGAGCATGTGGAACAGGCCTGATGGGAGATACTCAGTAAAGGTTCTCATGGTCCTTGAAGGGGAGAAGTTCCCAAAACTGAACACCAGGGGCTCTCCATCCACCAAGGGTAGACTCAAGCTTCACCAAGCCCACAGGGACCCGAAGCCATTTGTTTCTCTACAACCAGAAACTCAACCATCCAGTGATCCACCCTAGTAGACATGTCCTTGGGAGGTCAAATGCTGTTTGAGACTTGCTGAGTTATGGGATCTTCAGAAGTGCCTCTTGGCTAAGGGCATATAAGCTTTCTTATATGTTATATCTTATGTCTTATACGCCTGCATGGGGATAGCCTTTTCAAGGAGACCAAATGTTCCCTCACTTTAGCCATGATGGTCCCTCTCAAGAAGAGAGAATATTGCTAACATTTGCCTCCGAGATTCAGCCTCGCCTGTATTTTCAGGGCTCTGTCAAATTAACCAGGCTTTCACCAACTGTAATACAGTCCACTTCTTGGCCCTGTGCCTTGTGAACAAGCCAGCTCACCCGATTGGAACTCTGGGGTAAGGTAGGCTGCTGGTTTCATGCTGAGCAGCCTTGTATCCAGGCTGTCAGGCTGGTGTCTCCCTGGAGTGTCCTGGCCAGCCAGCCTCACTGTGATCAGGCACTGTTGGCGCAGGTTTTCCAGCAAGTGGGTTGATATGCAGGTGGGGACCCGGGGCATTTGGGACATGGGAAGTGACAGGAAGGCCGTTGCCTTCCAACTCTTCTGAGTTTTGTTTCTTTTTGTTTGTTTGTTTGAGACGGAGTCTTGCTCTGTCACCCAGGTTGGAGTGCAGCGGCGCATTCTCGGCTCGCTGCAAGCTCTGCCTCCTGGGTTCATGCCATTCTCCTGCCTCAGCCTCCCCAGTAGCTGGGACTACAGGTGCCTGCCACCACACCCGGCTAATTTTTTGTATTTTTAGTGGAGATGGGGTTTCACCGTATTAGCCAGGATGGTCTTGATCTCCTGACCTTGTGATCCACCCGCCTTGGCCTCCCAAAGTGCTGGGATTACAGGCATGAGCCACCGCACCCGGCCAAGTTTTGTTTCTTATGTTTTTCTGTATGGTGAATGATTTCTGTTTTTCCATGCTTTTGAAAGGACTTAAAAATCAGGGCCTTCAGGAGAATTTCTAGTTGCTGTGAAAATGAATGCCAACTGGAAATGTAGGTATCAATATCCAAAAGCCTAAGTTTGCCTGTTCCAAAAAGTGCAACTGCATGTTTCTGCTTGCAAATGTTGAAGGAAGAGATGGACGCCTCTGCCTCGGGTCCCTGTCACCTGGCTGCCCTGGGTTGGAGTGGAGCACATCGCAGGTGTGTAGGGTGGGGTTGGGCTGGAGCCAGCCCTGAGAGCTGCCTTCTTAGATCTGCCTCTCAAACCCTTTCGTTTTTACTTTGCCTTAACTTTGCATTTCTCGATCTTTGAACTCTGGCCTGATTTCATATTCTGAAACCAGGCATGGCTCTCAGTTCTGTGAAGAATAGGATGTTTCGAAGGAGTGATGAGTCACCTTTTATTTCAAGCCAATGAGAAGCAGCCAGCCTAAGAGGTATTGAAGGAAGGAGCATTTGTGATATTTCAAGATAATTATATCTATTTTTAAATTTTACTTTTAATTTTACGAGTGATAGATGGAGCACATTCTTATTATAAACCTCAGCGCCCACCTTGTCCCCTCCACTCTGCCCCTTGCAGAGGCCAGCACTGCCATGGATTTAATGTGTGTGTTTCCAGATGATGTACATGCATTTATGAATGTGTTTGCAAACAGAGAAATATGTAGTTTTATTTGCATTTTTATTTTTACATGTAAATGATAGCATAATCTATTCATTGTCCTATAATTTGTTTTTCCCCCCACAAAACTAAATGAAGATTTGCCTTATTTTTAATTGCTGACACCTACCATGGTAGGTTGATTTAGCTTTATTTACTTGTCTTGATAGACAGAATATAGATTGCATTTCTCGGTGTATCTCAGTGAAGCTCTGTTTCAATGACAAAATAAAATACACTTTTATTTCCTCCCCAGAATGGTAAATACTATTTTAAGACAGAAGAAAACACAAAAGGAAGAATGATTCGGAAGGCGGGGAGGTCAGGCAGCTTGCCCACTGCTGGAGCGTCCAGGCCTGTGGCATGCTGTGTGCCTCATTTGTGGCCAGCAGGACATGGGGGCCTGGGGACAGCAGTGTCAGGGAGGGGCCATCGGGCAAGCCAGGCATGGGATGAGAGAAGCACCGCTGTGGGAAGTCCCATAGCTGGAGGCAGGAGAGGAGGGGCAGAGGGCGGGAGAAGAGCCAGGGCAGTGGTATTGGAAAGGAGTGTGTGGGCTGACGCCTGCTCTCGAAGGCAGGGAGGGGAACTCTAGGGAGAAGACGGGCTTTGGAAGGGCTTCTCAGGGTGATGAAGTGGGATTAGTTCAGACTCAGTTAAGTGAGTCATTTAGAATGAAGGCATGAAGAATAACCAGAGCCACATGCCCAGCAAGGAGGTGGGCCAAGCAAGGCAAAGCGAAGCCAGGAGTAATATTTGAATCAGGAAGATCAGAGAAGAGGAAGGATCCAGAGGTCTTGATGAAGACAAAGAGCTGCTTTGGAAGAGGGGAAACACAGGGCGGGTGCCAGTGGAGGGAGCCAGGGGCAGAGTTGTAGCTTTGCTTTGGGTGACTCAGGCAGAGGTGAAAGTCTTTGAGTGGAGGCAGAAACTTGAGGCACCCCCAGGTCCATTTGTCTGTCTCTGTATTCACTTGCTCACCCATTCACTCAATCACTCACCGTCTCACCCACCACCCCACCTCCCCACTCACTCATCCACTGACTCACTGAGCATAAACGATGCCCCAAGCACAGTCTGGATGCTAGGGAACCCACTGTGCTAGAGACGAGGCTCCTATGCTTTGGAGCCTCCAGTCTGGTCTGGTCAGGGAGAAAGATGCACAAAGATGAGGTACAGAAAGGGCTGCCCCAGAGGCTGGCCAGAGTGCAAGGGGCCACAGGGCTTCCCCCTCGGGCTGCCAGATGCATCAGGGCAGGAAGGCCCTGCAGACATTGATCTGGCCTTGAAGGATAGACCGTGCTTTGCTGAGTGGAGGAGGGAAGGAACAGCATTCCTGTACGAGGGCCCAGCAGAAGCGCTGGGAAGTTAGGTGTGACTAGAGAATAAGGCCCTGTGGGGATGAGAGGATGAGGGAGGCGAGGAAGGGAGTGGACAGGAGTGAAGCTTGGAAGGGCATGGAGCTGGGCTTCTGTCTCTAGCAGATGTCTAGCAGATGTCAGCAAGTTAGCAGGGGAGGACTAGTGCCTGATTCATTTCTGGAGGAAGAGGCCTGGGGGTGTGGTAATGGGTGTGCTGGAGACAAGAGACTGAGGCAGGCACTGACTAGAGGCATAGATCTTTCTGCATCTCTCTGTGTCCATCTCTCCTTCTGTCCACACTTTGGTACTTCCAGAGAAGTTGTTCTCTTCCAGGCTCTGAAAGTTAGTGACTAATAAGACGTGGCCCCTGATCACTGGCGTCTGTAGGCTGCTGAATGATATCTTGGATAAAGTATGTGCCCATTTATTTTTCATGCATGATAGATAATCGGTCTGAAAGGAAACAAAGTTCTGTTTGGACAGGGCTCAGGAAGGTGAGAAGGTCTGGGTGGGGACTAGAGGGCCAGTAAGGACTTCTTTTGAATTCCAGGTGTCAAAGGAATCTTTGCGTTTTAGAAATTAGAAGATCAATATTAAATACCTTTTGGTGTATAGCAAAAAGTTGACATGAAAAAGCAACTCAAAAATTGCTGCTTTTTTTTTTTTTTTCTTTTGAGATAGAGTCTTGCTTTGTCGCCCAGGCTGGAGTTCAGTGGCACGATCTAAGCTCACTGCAAGCTCCGCCTCCCAGGTTCACTCCATTCTCCTACCTCAGCCTCCTGAGTAGCTGGGATTACAGGCGCTCACCACCACACTCAGCTAGTTTTTGTATTTTTAGTAGAGATGGGGTTTAACCATCTTGGCCAGGCTGGTCTTGAACTCCTGACCTCGTGATCCACTGGCCTCGGCCTCCCAAAGTGCTGGGATTACAGGTGCAAGCCACCGTGCCCAGTCAAAAATTGCTATTCTTGATAGAAACACAGGGGAACTGATTTATTTACACTTGTATATTTTTTGCAGACTACATTTGTGTGTAACAAATTTCATGGAGTCAATGGAGAAAAGGTAGCTAAGCTTTGGAAACATCTGAAGTATAAATAAAGTGAGAACCACACTATGAAGCAGGTTTCTAAATGAAACTTACAAGTTTGATTTTTTGGGGCTGCTCTGTCTGGTGTCATTTTCCCTAATTCCTGCAGGGATTGTCATTGGTGGCACCAGAGTCTTTTCTCTGGAGCTGGGTGCTCTGGTTTCTGGCTCAGGGTTGGCTGATGCACTTTTTCTTCCTGGGAAAAGAAACAGTGCACGTGGGCAATTGATTGCTTTGGCGAGAACTCTCTTCTGTATTGACCCACATGAATCCTGGAAGGAATCTCACTTCTGTTGGTTTTCAGATCACAATCAGCTGGCCTGGTCTTTGTTTTCCATTCTCTTCTTCTAGTACACCCATCTTATTCATTTTTTCACCATCGTTCCGCTAGAATTTCTTTTCTTTTTTCGTTTTTCGAAACAGTGCCTCACTCTGTTGCCCAGGCTGGAGTGCGCTGGTGCGACCCCAGCTCACTGCAGCCTCAACTTCCCAGACTCAGGTGATTCTTTCACCTCAGCTTCCTGAGTAGCTGGTACTACAGCCATGTGCCACAATGTCCGGCTAAATGTTTTGTATTTTTAGTAGAGATGGGGTTTTGCCATGTTGCCAAGGTTGGTCATGAATTCCTGGGCTCAAGTGATTCTCCCGCCTCGGCCTCCCAATGTGTTGGGATTGCAGGTGTGAGCCACTGCTTCCAGCCTGGAGTTTCTTATGCTGCTAATATATAGGCAAGGCTGATGTCTTTCCCAAAATTCTCCCTCTGGAAAATGCACCCTCATGGTCATGGGAGTGACATTGTGACAGTGGCAGCTAACATTTCTTGGGTGCTTGCCATGGTCCAGGTGCTACTCTAAGCACCTTACAGCACCTTACCTATATTGTGTACTTTTATCATCACAACAATTCTGGGAGTAGGTACTGTTTGTCCCTCTTTGTAGCTAAAGTAACTGAAGCGCAGAGAAGGTAGTCCACATGGCTGAGGTCACACAGCTAGGAGATGGTGAACTGCTTCCCTACTTGTGCCCTCACTCTCAATCCTAGGGCCCACTGGCATTGTGGATACTCAGCATTTCAAGTCTCATCCCTGGGGAAGGCTGTGTGTATTATAAATCCCATATCAATGCAGTCGTTTTTGGCATTCTTTAGGTGTGTATCAGAGCCACACACACTTCCAGACTGGGACAGAAGATCCCAGGAAACTGCATTTCTGTGTTCTGTCACCCCAAAGGCCTTGCTGAGTACATAGCTTCACCTTTTGTTTAACTTTCTCTTTGGAGGGTCACTGGCCACAATGGCAAATGTGTAGTGGGTCAGCTTGCTGGTGGGAATGTATTCTCTCCTGCTCCCAGGGGCACACGCCAGCACTCACCAGGGCTGGGGCTCGCGTCTCTCCCAGGCCAGGCTCTGAGTGCATCTGTGTCATGCTGGAGTCCCTGCAAGCCCTGTGCTTGCCCAGGTGACCCTCCCTTTATTCATTGGCCACAAGAGGTGAAGGAGTCAGCGAGTCATTCTAGCCCATGGCGTCTGTCTCCAGAGCCCACAACCTGAGCCACTGTGCTCTCCTGGCCCTCAGCCACTGTGGAGAGCTGCCATTGCCCCTTGCCATCCTCCTGGCCACAGAAGACCCCTCCTCCAGAGGCAAGGAAGCTGGTGCCCCTTCCTGTGTGAATCTAGCCACTGCCAGCCCCTACCAAGATCACCTCCATTGTCAGATGGGCCTAACCTTCTAATTCAAGGTCTGAGTGGGACTGCCCAGGGAGTGTTGCTGAAGGTGTTCAGGCAGGTGGCTTGTAACAGATGCACTGAGCATGTGGGTCTCACAGAGCCTTTTAGAAAACGTGGGTGATTCCTTCACCGCCTGTTTAAACCCATCGGGGAGTGGGGAGGGCGGAGGACTAGTTCTCTTATGGCTGGGGAAAAATTAGGGCTGTTCCCTTGGTTTTCTGGGTATTTAGGGTGGAGTCTGCCCCACAGTGTTTCCCAGAGTCCCACCTGAGGTGCTTCAAGGGTCCAGCAGCCACATGGACCAGTGCCTACCTGCTGGACAGCACAGAGCATCCCATCTTTGTAGAAGGCTCTTCAGGCTGCACTGCCCTCGTCAGCTGTCGCTGGGCAGGCCTTGTGTAGCGCCGTCTACTTGCTTTTCAAGGGAAGCCCTAGACTTCTTCTTTTCTTTTTTAGAAGTAAAATCTTCTAAATCTTTTTTTTCTTTTTATTTTCATTATTATTATACTTTAAGTTCTAGGGTACATGTGCATAACGTGCAGGTTTGTTACATACGTATACTTGTGCCATGTTGGTGTGCTGCACCCATCAACTCGTCAGCACCCATCAACTCGTCATTTACATCAGGTATAACTCTCAATGCAATCCCTCCCCCCTCCCCCCTCCCCATGATAGGCCCCGGTATGTGATGTTCACCCTTCCTGAGTCCATGTGATCTCATTGTTTAGTTCCCACCTATGAGTGAGAACATGCAGTGTTTGGTTTTCTGTTCTTGCGACAGTTTGCTGAGAATGATGGTTTCCAGCTGCATCTATGTCCCTACAAAGGACACAAACTCATCCTTTTTTATGGCTGCATAGTATTCCATGGTGTGTATGTGCCACATTTTCTTAATCCAGTCTGTCACTGATGGACCTTTGGGTTGATTCCAAGTCTTTGCTATTGTGAATAGTGCTGCAATAAATATACGTGTGCATGTGTCTTTATAGCAGCATGATTTATAATCCTTTGGGTATATACCCAGTAATGGGATGGCTGGGTCATATGGTACTTCTAGTTCTAGATCCTTGAGGAATCGCCATACTGTTTTCCATAATGGTTGAACTAGTTTACAATCCCACCAACAGTGTAAAAGCATTCCTATTTCTCCACATCCTCTCCAGCATCTGTTGTTTCCTGACTTTTTAATGATTGCCATTCTAACTGGTGTGAGATGGTATCTCATTGTGGTTTTGATTTGCATTTCTCTGATGGCCAGTGATGATGAGCATTTTTTCATGTGTCTGTTGGCTGTATGAATGTCTTCTTTTGAGAAATGTCTGTTCATATCTTTTGCCCACTTTTTGATGGAGTTGTTTGTTTTTTTCTTGTAAATTTGTTTGAGTTCTTTGTAGGTTCTGGATATTAGCCCTTTGTCAGATGAGTAGACTGCAAAAATTTTCTACCATTCTGTAGGTTGCCTGTTCACTCTGATGGTAGTTTCTTTTGCTGTGCAGAAGCTCTTTAGTTTAATTAGATCCCATTTGTCAATTTTGGCTTTTGCTGCCGTTGCTTTTGGTGTTTTAGACATGAAGTCCTTGCCCATGCCTATGTCCTGAATGGTATTACCTAGGTTTTCTTCTAGAGTTTTTATGGTATTAAGTCTAACATTTAAGTCTCTAATCCATCTTGAATTAATTTTCGTATAGGGAGTAAGGAAAGGATCCAGTTTCAGCTTTCTACTTATGGCTAGCCAATTTTCCCAGCACCATTTATTAAATAGGGAATCCTTTCCCCATTTCTTGTTTTTCTCAGGTTTGTCAAAGATCAGATGGCTGTAGATGTGTGGCATTATTTCTGAGGGCTCTGTTCTGTTCCATTGGTTTATATCTCTGTTTTGGTACCAGTACCATGCTGTTTTGGTTACTGTAGCCTCGTAGTATAGTTTGAAGTCAGGTAGTGTGATGCCTCCAGCTTTGTTCTTTTGACTTAGGATTGTCTTGGCAATGTGGGCTCTTTTTTGCTTCCATATGAACTTTAAAGCCATTTTTTCCAATTCTATGAAGAAACTCATTGGTAGCTTGATGGGGATGGCATTGAATCTATAAATTACCTTGGGCAGTATGGCCATTTTCACGATATTGATTCTTCCTATCCATGAGCATGGTATGTTCTTCCATTAAAATCTTCTAAATCTTAACATTTTGTCACATATTCAAATATTAAACAATTGGGGTATAGGTTGAACAGAACACAGAAGTGGACCGAATTCCAGGGTTAGGAGAGGAGGGCATTAATCTATGTTGTGACAAACCTTCTAGATAGTTCTGGTGTGGGATAAAGTTTAAAAAACATCAGCCTAAACCATTTAGTTTGCCCACAGTTATGCCAGGGAAAGTCAGAGCTAGAACCCAGGCATTCTGATTTGCAGCCAACATCACCCTCATGGGCAAGACCAAGTGTTTAGGGAAGTTCCATACCGTGGACAACTGGTCACCACCCACCCCACACTAGGCTCTCACCTGCCATCTGTGGATGACTGAAATTTTTCTAGTTATGATGCTTTCCTCTTCCTTTGTAATTTCTGATCAAAATCAACTTCCTGTCTCAGGGTGCAGGATTTCTCCTTGGCTCCTGGGAAGCAGCGGGGAGAGGAACCCATGTAGGGGTCACCAAGCCTGCTGACTGTGACAGGTGGTGTTTTGGTTTGAATGAGGTCAAAGTAGTGGGCAGAATCAATGGAGAGGTCAGGCCTGCTCGGGAGCGACCCCTGACCCATGGCTTAAATCACCCCAGTGTTGGAAAATCTGTTATTTACTGCGTGGGATCCATTTCCTAGTGACAGACTAATAATGACCTTATTACATACTTTTCAGAATTTGAAATTAGTATTTCTTACATGTTGGAGAGTGTGGTACCAAGCAGGTACTGCTTATTGAAACTTTACTGGATGTCATTTGATAGGAGACATTTTACATTCCTGGAATGCAAAATGTGTTGGAAAAATCCCTTTCTGTGTGTCTGCCTGGACAAGGCAACCCATGGGGATCTGGCTTTGTTTAGTAGTCTGGGGAAGGTCTCCAGTGGTTTCTGTTGTGACAGAGGCTCCCTGTCCATTTTGGGCTGAGAAACATTTGGAAATAGGACCATGATACCCCACAGACCTTACTGACACTCCGCTTCCGGGAAAGAAGTAGGAAATAATATGGAAGCATCAGCCACTGGTCCCAGCCCGGTGGAGAAGCAATCACCCTGAAGCTTGCACAATGAAGCACTTAAAACTGAGTTATTAATGCCATTTGTCTCAGGGGACTGTGGATTTCATTCATCACATCCTTGCCGTAATCTTACTGGTTGGGGATGTGACTCAACAGGAATTTTCAGTTAACTGTGTGGAAGAATGCGATGGGTCTTACATCACTGCTACTAAGGTGAAGTTCAAGTTCAAGGTCAAAATCACTGGTGGTAAGATGAAAGTCAAGAAAAGCAGCATCTCTGCCTCCCTGGGAGCCAGGAGCAGCAGTCTCCACTTAACCTGTGGTCACAGGTGAGAGCACCATAGCACACTGAGACATCTCCCCTGACCTCAGCTCCAGGCACCGTTTGGAGACCAACACTCAGAGTGACCTGGGAGCGAGGGGATGCTTCCTTTGGGTGCCTGCATCCTGCTGACTCATTCTGAGACTCACTTCTCCCACAGGCTTGTTCTGCCTCCTGTTTGTCTCGCATGGCCTGCTGTTTCAGTAATCTACCTCTGTGTAACAAACCACTCCAAAACTTAATGCATTCAACTATAATGATTGTCATTGCTCAAAAAGTACGTATCAGGAACTTGGAATGTTGTCATCAGGGGTTGTTCACACAAACTGCATGGCAGCCACAAGCTTAACTGAGATTGAAACATCTGAGTTGACCTCTTGTCCTTCAGGGCCTCTCTGCTGGCCTCAAACCATCACATCATGGCTGGACTTCCTGGCATTGTAGTCCCTGGGTGCCAAGAAGGAGCACATGGAAGCTGCCAGACCCCCTGAAGGATAAGCCTGGAACTGGTGTAGCATCATTTGTTCTGCCTTCTTTTGGTCAAAGCAAGGCTGAGGCCTGTCAGGATTCAAGAGGAGAGGACATAGAGGGCATCTCTTGATGGCTGCAGTGCCAGAAATTTGTGGCTACCTTGAATTCACCACCTTTAATTTGTAGCGGGTGCAATACTTGGGCCTGACTGAGGTTAGTGCATATATGTGGGGTGGTGCCCAACCAGGAGAGCCTCCTCGTGGGCCAGGTGTCCCTGTCCTAGGGGTCTCCTAACCTTCACAAAACTGGCCAGAGGCCATTCTTGCTGGCTGTAGGTCACATTGATGGGAGAGTAGCCTCTCCCAGGTTCTCTATCTTTTTTTTTTTTTTTTTTTTGAGACAGAGTCTCGCTCTGTCGCCCAGGTTGGAGTGCAGTGGTGCGATCTCAGCTCACTGCAAGCTCCGCCTCCCGGGTTCACGCCATTCTCCTGCCTCAGCCTCCCGAGTAGCCAGGACTACAGGCGCCTGCCACCGCACCAGGCTAATTTTTGTATTTTTAGTAGAGTGGGGTTTCACCGTGTTAGCCAGGATGGTCTAGATCTCCCGACCTTGTGATCCGCCCGTCTCGGCCTCCCAAAGTGCTGGGATTACAGGTGTGAGCCACCGCGCCCAGCCGTGCCTCTCCCAGGTTCTCATGCTCAGAGGAGACCCATCTCTTCCAGCAAGGCCACGCCAGGCTTTGAGTGCATCTGAGCTGTCTGTCACTGGCCACCTGCACCCAGCTCCAGGAGGCTGCAGGGCATGGCTGGCTGCCCTCTGCTTTAAGGTCTAGTTGGAGGCCCAGGTTTCAGTTCTTAAGAGTGATGCTAGACTGTGATGTTTCTGTTAACCTGGATTTTGGAATCCCTTGGTGTGTGGGTGTTGGGGGATAGGGAGTAGAGGGAGGGGCTGCTTGTTGGTGAACGGCTAAGCCTCCTGAAGGGCTTGTTCCTGGCTTGGCTCCAGTGCAATGTCTCCAAGGAGAGAAGGGAGTGGCGCGCCACGGGCTGCGGGAGCAGCACTGGGTTGTTCAGTTATGCTCCAAATATATTTTACTTTTGTAGTGAAAACTTGTGTAGCGTTTCCATTTTGCTTTTTCTGCCTGCATTGGTTTTTACATAAAACAAATGTTTTATGAGTCACATTGACACTCTAGGCAAATGTTCTGGGTTCCTCAGTCATGCAAAATCCCCAGGCTGCCCTGTCCCTGAAGAGGGTGACAAAATTGGGGAAGTTCTTGTCATAAAACTGTGTTGTCCACACCACGGGTCACTGGTGGTGGCATTCTCCCAGGACCCTGCCTGTGGCTAAGGGGAGGGTCCTCGGGCAACAGGGGGCTGGTGGATTGGGCGCTCAGGCACGCCAGCGTTTGATGCTTGGGAGTCCAGTGGGAGGTCTGGGAGGAGGCTCGGTGGCAGCCAGAAGGCCTGGCCCCAGCTGGGGCCCAGTGTGGACTCAACCTCAGCTCTAGGGAAACAGTGGTCAGTCGGGTGGGGATGGTCCACAGGATGCATGAGCCCCAGGTAGCAGGATGTTTGCTGAGCGTGCTCTTACAAGTTTTAAAGTATTGTCTTATGTATGCCTCTCAGCAACCCTGTGGCAGAGGTACTGGAATTATCCCTGTCTCTCTTTTGGGTACCTGGTGGGTGGGAAGTGGGCTACAATTTGCTCCAGGTGCCTCCTTGACCACTGGCCCCACTGTCCAGCTTCAGAGCAGATGGAGTAGAGCCAGGGAAGGCTGTGAGCCTCCCTGCTCATCCCTCAAATTGCCCTGGCTCCTGCCATGCGGGAGGGTAAAGGGGCCCCTTTGGGAGGGGCCGGTGGGGGCCCGGGCCTCCCAGAGTGTATCTGTTCAATTGCATTTTCTACATCTGTCCAGCAGGGCAGGTTTATATACAGGGAGACAGGCTCTCCAAGAAAACAACGGGGCCACCGCAGGTTTTGAGATGTTCTCGAGGAAGGTCATGCAGCCCTTCCCTCACCAGTGTATGAGGCTGAGGATGGGGCACAGGGTAGCTCTGTGGTGCTGGCATCCACCGTGTGGCACCGGCCAGCCCTAGGGCCCTATCCATGCCCTGGCCCTCTGGGTGTGAGACCTGAGGCCCAGAGCACTGTGCTGGGTGGAAAACAGCAAACCCACCGTGGAGCAAGAGCCGGGGAGGATGTCAAGAGGGCAGGTGGGTGCTGCTTGCCTCGGGAGAGAGGGCAGCAAAAGGGAGACCAGCCCCCACCCTCAGCTGCCTGTGGGGCTCCGCAAGGCAGCAGGAGGCAGCGGAACCAAACAGAATGCTTTTGGGGTGGTGGTGAGGGGCTGCCCCGCGGCAGGGAGAGTGGGCACGACATTCGTGTGCCCCACGTTGATCAGCATCAGCATGAGAAGAAATTGTTTAGTTCTGTGGTTTCAGGCTCACTGCAAAATACCTGCCTCCCACCCCCAGGTTTCCCTTCCAGTCACACCTGACATCCCTCAGTCAGAGCTGGGCCTAGAGGCTGGAGGGCGAAGCAAGGCAGATGAGGTGGGTACCTGGGAAGCGGAATGAGCAGAAAAATTGGAGTTGAGAGGCCCCAAGAGCCCCTCTGCCATTCAGCCTGACCTTGAGCAAACCCATCACTGTCCTCATTAGAAGGCACGAGAGGACGAGATTAGCATTTCTGCACATGACTCTGGATGGCCTCCTTCAGCACAGGGGAGGGGAGTGGTTGCTAAAATAGTAATAATGGTGCTACCACATGCCGGTGCCCACCTCCTCTGGGTGTTGGGAGGGTTTAACAAGTTAGAGCAGAGCAGAGCTCACGGTGGAGGCCATGAGGGCTGTGCTGCTGGTGTTTTAGAATGACTGGCTTTATTATTCACATCATTTTCTGAATTTCAGGAGGATTCTCGGGCTCCATCCCGGATCTCATGAATCAACATCCCTGGGGGTGGGAGGTGGGAATCTGCCTTTTATGAAACACGTGCTTCAGGCCCCAGAGCCCTGAACTGGGAGGTCGCTGAGGTCTCCCTCTCCTGTGTTCTCTGGGAGCAGGATTCTCACTGACCTTGTTCCCTTGTCCTGCCATTGGCAGGATTTTAAGCTGTGATCAGGTGCAGCTCTAAACCCAAACACTGACGCTAGCTTGCCATGTGGCTCCGCTCTGTAACCTGATGGCAGCCTCTGAGCCGGTCCCTTGTCTGCACGCAGGCCAATGAGGCAGCACAGTTAGAGTGAGGCCGACTTCCCACGTGCCTACCTAAGCCAGGATGTACACTTTGTTTCACAGGGACAAAGGATGGCCGTGCATGCATAAATGTCATAAGTGGAAACTGCCACCTTTGAGAATATTTTTCTTGACTCTTGGAAGGACCACGGAGAGCATTATTTCAGGGTTCTGTGAGTCACTGCACACTTCTACTTTATTTATTAGGTATATTTTTTGGACAAAGAAGAATGCAAGTTTGAACACTGTGTCACCACAAGCCACACAATTGTAAGACTCTCCTCTTTACACCTTTGACAGGCAAGACCCTTGTAGATATGGGGAAGTGTGGAGCGTGGAGCTCCAGAAGTCACTGACTGAGCAGACAGGTTCAGGCTGTGCACGTGGGTGTGGGCTTGGGGCTGTGGGTGTGTGGTCCCTGTGTTTGGGTGCACAAGTGTGGTTTCTGGCTGCATTTTTCTGGCTCCTCTCCTCCGGGAGCCCCTTGCTGCTCACCTCGATCCTATCATTCCAAAGGGAAAGCTACTTTTCTAGCACCCAGGTGGAATTGCATCCTGCAGTGGCCCCAGCTCTGCCTGGGCTGGAGGCCAGGCAGCGTTCTCCCTGATCCTGGTGCTGTGGGATTTAGGGAAGGCCCCCTGACCTCTCTGAGCCTTGGGTTCCTCATTTGTCAGATGAGGATTGTAAATTCCCCCCTCATGGCTCCTAAATGAAGCTGTTGAAAGGCATTCGTAACCTCTACAAGGGATGAGGAGGTTAGGGCACACAGACTCACCTGCAGGTGAGTCCCTGGCTCAAGGACACGCAGGAAAGAAACAGCAGAACCACTTCTGGGGCCCCAGGGCCTGTGTAAATCCACTCTACTGTATTTTATAAAGCACCAGCTGGAATCCTCAAAGAAAAGTGGGGGGGCTGGATGCCTCTGCTTCAAGGAGACTGGACACATCATTGTATCTAGCTTCTTTCCACTGATTGCATGGTACTTTATAAACGTCCCTCTCAAAGTCAGAAGGCTTGGACGCATCCTCTGTGATAGTGTGCCTTGGCCCCAGAACTGTATTTCTGGAACTTGAAAGCCCACTTGTAATGCTCCGTCTTGGAATCTAGACCCAGGCAACCCCAGGGTGGCAGCTTTTTTCTTGAGGACGGGCACCACAGGAGACCCACACCCAGAGAGAGGCAGGCAGAGAAATGAGTGAGCCAGCCACGGTGCCAGGGAGGGTTCTGGGCTGTGCAGGTAGAGGGAGATCCCCAGAAGTGCATGTGGTGTGCCATGCCCAGGGGCTGGGTCTGCAGGCTGGGTCAGAGGGGCTGGGGTTTGCTTCCAGCCCAGGCCGAGGCCCATTCCTCTGGGAGGTAGGGAGCAGGCTGAGCAGCGGGGCCAGGCCTGTGCCAGGAGCCCGTCTGGGGTAGATTGCATCGCACTGTGTGCAGCTTGTGACTCCAGCTTGCCCGCCCAAGACCCCTGCCTTCTGTGGCTCGTGGCTGAAAGGTGCTTCTCCACAGGCACCGTGGGGCCACTGCAGCCAGGTGTCAGGACAGAGTGATGGCGGCTCAGTGTCAGGTCACTCTGTGTGATGGCATGGCGACAAATTTAACACACCGGCACAGACAGGTTGGAATCAATGAAATGATTCTAAAAGTATTTTTGGTCCATTTGTTTATTCTTTCAGCAATGTTTGTTTGAGTGCCCCCTAGGTGCCAAACCCTGTTCTAGGCATTAGGGATATCATGGTGAACAAAACTGACAAAAATCTCACCCTTGTGGAGCTGACAGTCTAGTGGAGGAAACAGAGGAAAAAGATAAATCAATAAAATATGAATTATATCAGTGATATTGAAACTGAGCCTGAGAGGCTGAAGCTTAAGTCTCTCTACTACTCCCCATCCGTGCTCTGGTGGCTTCTTGCCACCTCCCTGGCTGTGCCTGTTGCCCGCTATGTCACAGAACCTCAGGAGGTGCCGAGTAGGTGACAGCTGAATGAAAGCAGAATGCTCAGGAAAGTTTCCTGTTTGCTGCGAGGGACCCTCCTTCTCCAGCAAGGCCAGCAGCAGTGGGCGTGGCTGTCTCACAGTTCCTGCCCTCTCTGAGGCAGCACGCAGAGGGTCATGCTGGCTGCCTGGGAACTTCTGCCACCCTCTGCCTCATGGACTATCCTCTGCCTGCCCTCTTCTCTGCAGGCAGCAGGGCATCTCTAGTCTTGACACAAGCTGCCCTTGACTCTTCAACAGCTCTGAATCGCCAATGGCAGACCAAGCTTCTGCTGGGGTCCGTGTGCTTGCTTTCCAGATGTTTTTAGAAAGATCTGTAACTTCTGTCTTAATTTATGTTGGTTTAATAAGAAATCACATTTCTATGGGATCTGCACAAATAGGGTTTTGTTTGGTTGTTTTTTCAAACACTGTAGATATAGCTGAGAACAGAACTTAACCCTTTAAACATAGCCACTAGGTTGATGCAGCTCACAAACCCACAGGATTTTCTTTTCCTACAGAGACTCCACTCTGCTTGGGTCACCACAGAGAGTCCATGTCACCATGTTATCTCAAATTTACAAAGGTCACACCCTCTACTGACATTGAGGCTGTGCATTACCCAAAACCCTGGAGGCCAGAAAGGCCCACTGGGATGAGATTGGTCACCTGGAGGGTGAAGACAGAGAGGAAGGGAGGGAAGCAGTGCCTGGCTTCACTGCCTGCTGGCCCACTGGTAATAATGACTCTGCACCTGAACGCCATGATGTGTTACATCTGGGGAGAGCACTGCATCCCGCAGCCGTGCAGCAATCCTTCTTCCTGAGCAGGTGCTTTGTACCCTACATCTGGAGGGGCACAGGTACCGAGTGCTCCCTCAGGCACTGGAAGGTTGGGTGTGTGAGCATCAGGAAGCACTCTTGGATTATTTCACAATGTTTTTAAGCAAGCTCATTCTGAAGGTCACCAATCTCATGTCAAAATTTAAAACAGTCCCCATGCTTTCTGAAAATCACAGGCCCTTCCTGAGTCTGTGAATAAAACAACAAAAAACGTAGGTTTTTTTTTTTTTTTTTTTTTTGAGACAGAGTCTCGCTCTGTCGCTCAGGCTGGAATGCAGTGGCCGGATCTCAGCTCACTGCAAGCTCCGCCTCCCAGGTTCATGCCATTCTCCTGCCTCAGCCTCCCAAGTAGCTGGGACTACAGGCGCCCGCCACCTCGCCCGGCTAGTTTTTTGTATTTTTTAGTAGAGACGGGGTTTCACCATGTTAGCCAGGATGGTCTCGATCTCCTGACCTTGTGATCCGCCCGTCTCGGCCTCCCAAAGTGCTGGGATTACAGGCTTTAGCCACCGCACCCGGCCAAAACGTAGGTTTTTTGAACAGTTTCAGTTTGGATTTTCAAAGTTGTTTTTTTTTTTTTTTTTTTTTGCCAATACCTTCTTTGTGATTATCCATCATGTCTGAGAGAGAGAAGAGCAGCAGAAAGGATCAACATACCCATTCCACAGATGGGGAAAATCAATACACGACAGAGGAAGTGTTTTCTTTGCAGGTGCTTTCTAGTGAAGGGGTTGGCAATCCATCTCTTTAAAGACCAGATGGCAAATATTTCATGCTTTGAAGCCCGTGGGGTTTCTGTTGTAGCTACTCAACTCTGCCACCGTAGCTGAAGAGCAGCCATGGATAATACTTCAATAAATGAGCATGGCTGGCTTCACTTAAACAATATTAATATCAACAGGCAACCGGCTTACTGGCCCTTCCCTAACTGATGGGGAAATAGGAGCTAATCCTCAGACCTTCTGAGTATCCAGACCTAAACGCTCTCCTACAAGTTGTTTTTCCTCCTTTGGAAAAAAAAAACAAATTCCGTTTGGGTGAATAGCAGCCAACATACCACAAGTAATCCTTCTAGGAAGTAGAGAACACATACAGTTCTGGATAAAAATATAAAAAGCATCTTGTTTTTCCATGCTTTACTAGGCAGAGAGATAAAGTGAGGTGAAGTGGTAAGAAAACACCACTCCAGGGATGTGGCTGTAAGTGAAAGCTGGTGGTGCCCTGGGGGCATCTGTAATCTCAGTGCACCTCAAGCTTCCGGATTTACCAGGCCATTGCTTTAGGATGGGATACCCAGGGCCAACACAGAGTAGGGAGGTGGATTGAGAGTTATGTGTGAAGTTGGGACCTGGCAAGGTGACATTGTCAGTGACAAGTAGGGCCTGGATAAAAGATGAGGATGATAAGGGAACTTTGCTGACTTGACCTTAGATCCGATGGAGGGGCCAAGAAACCTAAATGGAGTCTGGGGATAGATATCCCATATCTGTATGTTCTGGAATTCTCTAACTGAGAATTTAGTGTAAGGCCACTATGGGCTGAAAATACCCTCAAGCCCTGGGGACTCATCTAAAATCTTCTCTGGAGGAAGCATATTAAGCCCGGATTTGCCAAGAAAATATTAAAAGAAATACGATCTCGCAATCTAAACTCACAAAGCACACAAGTAAATAAGGTATACTGGACAGGCCAGCAGAAATAATGAACAATAGTATCAGATCTACAAAGACTGAAGATACTACCAACTGGAGAAAATGAAGCATATTTAGTATATTTAAAGAAGCAAGGTGTCAAAAGAAGACCAAGGAATAAGAAGAGGCTTTCAGAAATGACCAAGCACATCAAAAACAAGGAGGACTTTTACAAGTGAAAAATGCAATAATCAAAAATGAACCCAAAAGAGAGATTAAATAGATTAGACACAGCTAAAGAGAAACTTAGTAAATGAGAAGCTCTATCAGAAGAAATTATGCCTAATACATGGAGACAAAGAAATGGAAAATATTCAAGAGGTGTTAGGAAACACACAGGAAAGAATGAACAGCTTTAACGTATGTTGAATTGATATGCAAGAAATAGGAAATGCAGGCCTGGTGCAATGGCTCATGCCTGTAATTCTAGCACTTTGAGAAGCTGAGGTGGGTGGATCACTTGAGGTCAGGAGTTCAAGACTAGTCTGGCAAAAATGGTGAAACCCTATCTCTACTAAAAATACAAAAAAATTAGCTGGGCATGGTGGTGCACACTTGTAATTCCAGCTACTTGAGAGAGGCTGAGGCAGGAGAATCCTTTGAACCTGGAAGGTGGGGGTTGTAGTGAGCCAGGATCCTGCCACTGCTTTCCAGCCTGGGCAAGAAAGTGAGACTCCATTTCAGAAAATCAAAACAGGCCTGTGCGGTGGCTCACACTTGTAATCCTAGCGCTTTAGGAGGCTGAGGCAGGTGGATCACAAAGTGAGGAGTTCAAGACCAGCCTGGCCAAGATGGTTAAACCCCATCTCTACTAAAAATACAAAAATTAGTCAGGCGTGGTGGCGGGTGCCTGTAATCCTAGCTGCTTGGGAGGCTGAGGCAGAGAATTGCTTGATCCTGGGAGGTGGAGGTTGCAGTGAGCTGAGATTGTGCCACTACACTCCAGCCTGGGCGACAGAGCGAGACTCCGTTTAAAAAAAAACCAAAAAAGGCAAAACAAAACAAAAACAAAGAAATAGGAAATGCAGAGAAATGACACGAAGAACCACTAAAATAAATATTGGTTGAGAATGTTTCAAAATTGATAAAGAACACAATTTTTGAGTCAGAAGCCCAATCACATCCAAAGAACATGAATTTTAAAAGCCCACATCCAATCCCATTGTATTGAACTGAAGAGCAGGTTGCCCAGAGAGATGGTAGATTTCCCACACCAGGGCAGCAGCTGGACTGAGAGGCCCTCTTCAGCAAAAATTCAAGGCAGATGTCCATGCCATGGAATCTTCAAACTGTTGAAAGAAAAAATGATGTAGCCTAGGATTTCTATTTAAATAAATCCTCTTTTTTTTTTTTTTCTGGAGACAGAGTCTCACTTTGTCACCCAGGCTGGAGTGCAGTGGCGCGATATCGGCTCACTGCAAGCTCCGCCTCCCGGGTTCACGCCATTCTCCTGCCTCAGCCTCCCCAGCAGCTGGGACTACAGGCGCCCACCACCTGGCCTGGCTAATTTTTTGTATTTTTAGTAGAGACGAGGTTTTTCACCATGTTAGCTAGCCAGGATGGTCTCGATCTCCTGACCTTGTGATCTGCCCACCTCAGCCTCCCAAGAAATCCTCTTTTGCGAAAGCAAAATGAAGACACTTCAGAGTACAAACTGAGAACATTTATTACTAACAATCTCTCCCCGAAAAGAACTGAATAATATTCTTTAGGAATAAAGAAAATAATCTTTGAAGCATGAGATGGGTTGCAAGAAGACATGAACAGAGAAATTGGTTAACGTTTATTTAATCTACGCTGCCATCAAATGTTGAAAACAGTAATGTTATTGACTGATTTGTGGGAGGGTAGAATTTAAACACTCCAGAGCAGTTGTGTGAGGTGTGTGCCTGGAGCCAAGCACTTAGGGCCCTTTTTTGCTTAGTAACAAGGGCAACTGAGGTTCCATTAGGTTAAATATGCATGCTGAAATGTCTATGGTGGCCACTAGAAGAATAGAAACAGGCTATACAATTTCCAAATGAATAGAGGAGAAGACATAGATTGAAAGGAAAAAAGAGCTGGGCATGGTGGGTCATGCCTGTAATCCCAACCCTATGGGAGGCTGAGGGCCGGTTGATCACTTAAGGTCAGGAGTTCAAGACCACCCTGGCCAACATGGTGAAACCCCGTCTCTACTAAAAATACAATAATTAGCTGAGCGTGGTGGCAGGCGCCTGTAATCCCAGCAACTCAGGAGGAAGAGGCAGGAGAATTGCTTGAACCCGGGAGGCAGAGGTTGCAGTGACCGAGATCATACCACTGCATTGCATTCCAGCCTGGGCAACAGAGTGAAACTCTGTCAAGAAAGAAAGGAAGAAAAAGAGAGAGAGAGAGAGAGAGAGAGAGAGAGGGAGGGAGAGAGGTAGAGAAGGAAGGAAGTTGTAAAAGATACAAGAAATGCAGACATAGAGTGAAGAGTGCCCTCTCTGTCCCCTCTCTGTCCCCATTCACCTTCCCAGCGTGATAGTCCCAGTTACAGGGAGCAAGTATGCAAGTGTCCTTTCCACCTATAATGCATTTAATTTGAACTGTATGAATTGTCCTGCCAGTTTCTTTTTTAAACTTAGCAGTATGTCTTAGAAATCTTTCAATAGGGTTTATGTTATTGTGCCATTGTTTAGATAGACCAGAATTTACGTAACAATCCTTCTACTGACACTTCTGTTTTTATGATTTTTGTTCCACCATTACACAAACAAGGCTGTGGTGAGTGACTTTGTACATGTGTATCTGTGTCCATATGTGACTGTTTCTGTAGGATGGATTCCTGGAGCTAGAGTTGTTACATACAACTGTGGCACTTTCAACATTGCCAAACTGCTCTGCAAAAGACTCCACTGGCCAAGCACAGTGGCTCATGTCTGTAATTCCAGCACTTTGGGAGGCTGAGGTGAGAGGATTACTTGAGCCTGGGAGGTCAAGATTGGAGTGAGCTGTGATGGCGCCATTGCACTCTAACCTAGGCAACAGAGTGAGACCTTGTCTCAATGATAACAACAACAAGAAGACTCCATCAATGAAACTCCTAAGATTGAGGAGGCTCCTTTCCCCCACCTTCACTGACATTGGATATGGCAAATTTGGTTTAGTTTTGTTTTCCTCATTGTTTCTGGATTTTTAATTTCTTAGGAAGAGCTTCCTCATGTGAAACTATACAAATATCTCTGAATTTACTTTTTTCTACATTTGACTTTTGAGATCTTTAGAAGATTATTTTTAAGTTTCTAATATGTTTTTTTCCAAGTGGATAGCCAGTTTTCCCTATGCCATTTTATTGAACAGTTCATATATATATATGTGTATGTGAGTATATGTACACACACATGTTACATATCACATATATATCATATACATAGATGTACAGGATATTGTTTCAGAGTTTTCTAGTGAATTTCACAGATCTAAGACTTCCTGTAAAACATGAATTAATTCTTTCTTGAGGGTTTTCTAGATTCACTTGTGAAATTATGAAATTATTTGTGTCATACTCTTTAGGGATAAATCTCTGGTAACTTAAAAATTATATCATAAATTGATTTCCAAAATTTATTTGAACTATTTTAATATAATCTGTTTTCTTTGTAAATGTATATATATAAGCTTTATTAAAGTATAATTAACATACAATAAACTGTGCATGTTTAAAATGTATAATTGATAGTTTTCACATTCATGGCACCATCACCACAGTCAAAATAATCAACATATTCATCACCCTCGAAAGTTTCCTTGTGTCTCTCCACAATCCCTCTCTCCCATCCTCTTGTTTTTCTCTCCCATCCCCAGGCAATCAATAATCTGCTTTCTATAACTATCAGTTACTTTGCATTTTCTAGAGTTTTATGTGGGTGGAATAATACAGTATATACTCATTTCAGTCTGATTGATTCTTCTTTTAATCAGTGTAATTATTTTGAGATCCGTTCATGTATCAGTAGTTAATTCCTTTTCATTGTAGATTCATATTCAGTTGCATGGATGTATCACAGTTTGTTTACCCCTTTACCTGATGGACATTGGGTTTTGTTTTGTTTTTTTTCATTTGGGAGCTATTTCCAATAAAGCTCCTATGAACATTTGCATGTAAGTCTTTTTTAGGGACATATGCTATCTTTTCTTTCAGGCAAATAAGAATAGAATGGCTAGATCATGTAGTAGGTATATATTTAACTCTCTGAGAAACCACAACAGTTTTAAGTGGTGTACCATCTTACCTTCCCAAGAGCAGGGCATGAGAGTTCCAGTTGCTCCACGCTCTCAGCAATCCTTAGTGTGGTCAGTCTTTTCAATTTTAGTGATTCTAGTAGTGTGTAGTGGTATCTCATTGTGGGTTTCATTTTCATTTCGCTGAGACAAATGACACTGAACCTCTTTTCTTTGCATGCGCTTGTTTGCTATCCATTTATTTTCTTTAGTTAATTATCTGTTCAAATCTTTCACCATTAAAAAAAAATTTGGCTTTCTTCCATGTTGGTGAGTTTTAAGAGTTCTTTGTATATTTTGAATACAAGTGCTTTATCAGATATGCCTTGTGCAAATATTTCCTCCCAGCATGTGGCTTGTCTTTTTGTTCTCTTAATAGTGTTTTTCAAAGGGCAGAAGTTTTTAATTTTCATAAAACCCAACATATTATTTTTTTCTATTATGGATCATAAAATGTCTTTTGGTTTTGTATCTAAGAAATGTCTTTCTAACCCAAGGCCACAAAAGATTAGTTTTTCTAGAATTTATGTAGTTTTAGGTTTTACATTGAAGTTAATGGCTGATTTTTTCCCTTAATTTTTGCGTATAGCTTACATAAGGTGTGGGTCTAAATTGACTTTGTTGCATGTGGATATCCAGCTGTTCCAGGTCCCTTTATTGAAAAGACCATCATTTCTCCATGGAATGGCCTATGCTCCTTTTTGATGACCTTTTCAGCCCTTTTATTGGTCATTGATCTAATCAGTTTTCTCTTTGTTTTGGGTCAATTTTGATAATGCATATTTCTCAGAATATCATTCAGCAATCCCCAGCTATCGCAGTAAAAGACCCATTGTTAACAAAGTTGTTTGCGTGTGTTTCAAAGGTTATTTCTCATATTAAGGTTCATTTACTAGTTTCTGGCTCAACTTTCTCTGGGTAGACCCCCACTAATGTAATAGTGCCTTTTCCACAAGAACTTTGTGCAGGTTTCCAAACAGTGTCCCATCCTTCCATTCACGCTGTATGAGTCTCTGCAGAAGGCATTCCACGCCCTTTCTGTCATTGTTTTTTTTTTTTTTTTTTTTTTTAAGACGGTCTCACTCTGTCACCCAGGCTGGAGTGCAGTGACACCATCTTGGCTCATTGCAACCTCCACCTCCTGGGTTCTCATGCCTTAGCCTCCAAAAAAACTGGAATTACAGGCATACACCACCATGCCTAGCTAATTTTTGTATTTTTAGTAGAGACGGGATTTTGTTTTGTTGGCCAGGCTGGTCTGGAACTCATAGCCTCAAGCAATTCGCCCACCTCAGCATCCCAAAGTGTTGGGATTACAGGAATGAGCCACTGCGCCTGGCCCCCTTTCATCACTCTTAATAATCAGGTCTAAACTCGGCGCACATTTGTCTGGTGTGCATGGGATAGTCCTGGTTTGCTCCTGTTGGCGAGAATAATTTTTAATAGCATCCTTTTTAGTTAAATGTCCTAACTTTGGACAGTAAAATTCTTTCTCAGAAGGTCTTTCATTATCTGGCCTCTGCCTGCCTGTCCAGCATCATCTTGGGTTACTTTCCTAAGCAGTCCATTCTAGTCATACCAGCCTTCTTACACACACAACTCTGAGTGCTATTTTATGTTTAGGGATGAGTAATACTTCCTATCTGATTTAAATATATTTTATTATTATTTCAATAACCTCTTGATTTTCAATATTTATGAAAATTGTTCATACATGCTGCCTTTGAACTAGAAATTTCTTTTCTAGAAATGTGCTTAAAGACATACGCCATCCTTTGTATGAGAGAAAAACATATGTATATTAAAAAATTGCATTATTTATCGTAGAGACATACCGTACACACTTAAATATTAGGGGAGGTTGGTTAAAGAAAAAGTAGTTAATTCATGTGATGGAGTACCATGTGGTGTTACCAAAAGCGAAAGGATGGGTAATAGGCCCTTGTAGAGGAGGTAAAATTTTACCTCTACCATCTTAAGGTTTTTCAGCTGGGCCTGAGAGTTATATTGACGTAAGACAGATTAACAGGAGCAAAACATACACATTTATGTCAGTTTTAAGTAATATGGGAACCCTTATAAGGAGAAGACCCAAAAAAGTGGCAAAATTCAAATGTTTTTATACTAGGTTGAACAAAGAGAAGCAGTTGTGGAAAATGAACTGAACTATGTGGGGAAGGTAAAGAAGATAACTATCTTAACAAGGTGGGTTTGTCCAGAATTCTCTGGGTTCCTACTCCTCGTTAAAGAGTGTTTCCTTTCTCCTGGTACAGGGAGGGTATCTTTCATGTGAGAGTTTTTAATCTCTTGTTTTCAGAAAGAAAAGGGGAGACTAGAATTCCCTTGTTACATCTTTTGTTTTTCCAGTGCCTTTTACTCGATATAATACTTTTACCAAAGTGGTATATTTAGGGGTTACCTATTCTGCCACACTTAAGCACTGACATAAAAGGAGCTCAGAGAGATGTTACTAAGTGAAAAAACAAACAAACAAAAAAACAAACAGATAGGGAAGAGTAGGTACTGCATGATTCTATTTGTGTAAAGCGGATGGATGGATACAAATATATGTTGCCGATTATTATCCCAAAAGACAATCCCAAATGCCATAACCCCAGATGTTGAAATCTTTAAAGATCAAAATTCCTGAAGTCTAAATCTCTGAAGTCTAAAATGCCCAATATCTGATTGAATCCACATGCCATAATGACAGATTTGGAGTTAGGTTCAATAAAGCCTTCTAAAAGTGAATTTCAAGGTGTTACCAATAAAGTTTTTTTTTTTTTTTTTTTCTGTTAGGCCCAATGCATTTGGCAGAAAGTTCGGATCAGTAGATTGGCCACGAGATACAGCAACAATTGAAACTTCAGTTTAAAAATGTTTCATTTATCTGCATTGGCGTTTTTTCTAGCTGATGAAATTTCCAGAGCTTTTTAATGAATTAGAGTCATATTTGCCTGAAGGAGCCATGGAAGTTACTGACTGGTTCAAAAATAATTATGTGTGTAGTAGGATAGGAAGATATGCAACAGTGTTGCTTCTGCCAAATTTGTGGTCTGTATATGAGTGCATGGGGAATGGATTTCTCCTTACCCAAAACAACATAGAAGCATGGCACTGGAGATGGGAACATTTAATAGGGATGCTCGTGTCAGTGTATATTGAATTATACAAGAATTCCAAAAAGAGCAAGGCCAAGTAGAAAATGAATGTGAAATTGTCCTCTGAGGAGAGCCTGACCCTAAAACGACAACAAAAAAGCAGCTATTCCTATTGATGCAAGACTTGAAAATATACTTAATGATTATGTAAGTTGGCCAGCTCTTATTCCCTGCACTTTCCTGTAATTAATCCCTGTAATACACCTTTTCATGTATGAGAATTTCTTTTTTTTGTTTAGTCACCACTATTTTAAATTGTCAGCATTATTTGTTTTCTTACAATTTGCTATGCTTTGTATTTCATATTTGCATCATTTTAATGCTGGAGGTATAAAGTGTGTAAAGGCTTTCGGAAAGCTTTAATTTGCTTTATGCATTTTTTGGAAATTCGACTCCACGAAAGCTCATTATCACAACATTAGCTTTGTGTGTAACACTGTGTATGTACACAAAAATGTTGAAACTTCCTTAGTATGAAGTGGTATCCTTTTTGTATTTATGAAAGATAAAGTTCCTCAAGATTTCAGCTCTCTGGGTGTGTTGGTGACCCATGGAGGTTTTTGATCAATTACATCAAAAAACTTAGGTTGTCTGTCACAATATTTCAGATGTATGCAGTTATATAAGCTGTTTCTTTTGGAATATGGCTCAGCCGCTCATAGCTGTTATACCCTTGCAAATGTTGTTAGCATATCTGAGTGTCTATACAGAAATATTTATGTTATTATTGTCTATTTTATTGTGTAAAGTGGCCTATGAAGTGTTCTGTCATGTTTTTATATGTTTCTCAAATCAATCCCCTTTTAAAAATGTAAATCAATGTCTTTTAAATAATTTTTAAAATTGTTTTGTCCGGAAGTGTAGTTTTGGGATTTTGATCTTTTGAGATTATGGCCCAAACCCACGTATATACATGCACGTGCTTGTGGGTATGTGCGTGTGCACACGAAGGCATATGTGCTGTCTGGTAGGATGTATAATATAGGAGTTGACAGGAGTGGAGAGGTAGGGTCTCTCTCTTCTTTTCATGTCAATTTTTAAACCATACACATGTATTATTTTAATGTTAAAAACTAGTTTGGCATTTTTAACCATGGATCAGCCACATTGAACAGGCATTTTCTCTGATGGTCACAGCATTCTTCCCCACTGACTTGGACTCTGGACTTTCCCCTATCCTTTTTTTTTGAAATGGATTCTCGCTCTGTTGCCCAGGTTGGAGTGCAGTGGCGCGATCTTGGCTCACTGCAGCCTCCGCCTCCTGGGTTTAAGTGATTCTCCTGCCTCGACCTTCCGAGTAGCTGGAATTACTGGCATGCACCACCACACCTGGCTAATATTTTTTGTATTTCTAGTAGAGATGGGGTTTCACCATGTTGGCCAGGCAGGTCTTGAACTCCTAACCTCAGGTGATCCATCTGCATCGGCTTCCCAAAGTACTGGGATTACAGGCTTGAGCCACCACACCTGGCCCTTCCCTATCCTTCTGAATGCCAAGTTTCAGCCTTCGACTGGAGTTAACCTTGCAGAAGAACTGAATTTGCTGCCATCTCACTTTTCTGTCCCTTTTTCTAGGCCTGGAATCATCTCCTAGAACTGCTGTTCAGCTCCAGCTCGTCTTTATTGAGCCCCCCTCTTGCAGACCAGGCTAATTTCCTGAAAACTGGTTTTTGCTAACGTTTCTTGCACTTGCTTGTGAAATCAGCCACTTACTGTGCTGTGTTTTCCCATGACAGATCACTATAGGCTTCTCAGTGCACTACCCCAAACTTTTTATCCTGAGAATATTGTTGTGTGGCAAGATGTCTGTAGAAGGCAGCTTAGGAGATGCTGGCCTGGTGTCCACGGGTCTGCTGTCTATGTCTCTCCAGGCAGATGGCCTGTCTCTGCCTGGCAAGGATGATCTGGGGTGGATAAACTCTGATCTGAAAGTGAAATCATTGACTCCATTAGCATGTTCTGAATTTCCAGATCTCCCTGATATGGAAAGTGAAAATTGGCTTCTATTAAACAATGCATCAAAATTCTTTTGCATAGGACCAGACCACTGATATCAAGGGCAGTATACTGACTTTCAGTTCCTCTGCATCCCTTGGTCATGTTCCCACCTTTCAATGGGAACAGAGAATAAAAATTCCAGCCCTAGGGCCCAGCCTGGTGGCCACCTCTCACGGACAGGCACCCGGCTGCTCAATGTTATCCAATGACTAGAGGCCATTCCTAGCATTTCAACTTGGGGAATTAATTTACTATTACTTTATTTTTATCTTTAGAGACAGGGTCTTGCTCTGTCACCCAGACTAGAGTGTAGTGGCATGATCATAGCTCACTGCAGCCTTGAACTCCTGAGCTCAGGCAATCTTCCTGCCACAGCCACCTGAGTAGCTGGAACTATAGGCATGTGCCACCACGCCCAACTAGTTTTATTTTTATTTCAATTGTAGAGGTGGAGCCTAACCCTGTTGCCCAGGCTGGTCTCTGACTCCTGGTCTCTAGTGATCCTCCTGCCTTGGCCTCCCAAAGTACTAGGATTACAAGCGTGAGCCAACATGCTGGCCCCATTATTGACTGTTACCCTAAAGTGTGTGTTGCCTTTCTAGTTGGAGTAGAAAGACCAGCATTTTCTTTTTGGATAATATCCAGGTTTTGCTATTTCTTTCTTTATTTTTTGTAATGAGAAGATTTGCTCTTTTGCTGACATTGGAGGGCATCTGTTTACCTCTCCAGTAGGCATACAAAATTCCCAATGTTCTTTTGAAGAGAAAGGCAATTATTTGAGTAATTTGAATAAATAAATATTTTAAGTGATTCCCAAAAGACTTTCTCTGCTGATAAATATTTAGTGTAGTTTTAATGATTAGTCTCCATTTGTTTTCTTTCTTTTGTAGCTGGGGCTTCTAGAGTCAATACAATCTCAGGCATTTGCTTTCTTTTAGAGTAAATGGCTCAAGGCTGACCCAAACCCAACCCCCATCACCCTGGGCTCTGGTCAGTGGGTCCTATACTATCACGAAATTATCCCAGTACAGAACTGGAAGGGACAGGAAGTGTTTAGGATCAGGTTCCAACATGACCTAGGCTTGTCCTGGGACTTCAGGCAAATGATTTGGCTTTACTGGGACTTGGTTTCTGCCACAATAGAACTTTGGGTTTACTAATGCCTCCCTCAACTGCTGTACTCCGTTAATGCACCCAGCAGAGAGTCCACATGTGGCAGATAGAGTATTGCTCCATAAATCCTTGTTTCCTTTCTTTATCTTAGGTACACTTAAACACAACACTGCATGATAACCAGAATCTTCTTCACTCTTCCTTTCCTACACCCCAAGAAAAAGTCGATGGACCCAGACTAATAGGGCCCATATTCTCATAGGACACTGCACGAATGTCCTTCTGATTTATTTTGCCATATTTGTCTTGACAGTAGTGCTAGAGGTTGGTGGTATGGATTTCAATCTGTGTGAGTCTTAAATCCTTCTACTTCCCCATTACTCAGGCTGGTGATTGTCTAAAGTCATGGCTATGCCTGGAGGACAAGGAGGAAAAGTGATGATCTCATTTGAACTTAAGGTACTTTTGTGGTTTGCTTAGGAGGAGGAAATTGCAGATTCAAATTATAATGGAACTTGAAAGAAGTTTTTAGTGTCTGGGGTAAAACTGTGACAGAAGGTGCCATTTAAAACTTATGAATAATGTACAAGCAAAAGAAAATTCATAGTTAGGAGAGCAAACCTGTCTGTCTAAAGAGAATTGCAGGAAAAACCAAAGACGCCAGACCAGTAGCTTTTGTTCAAGACATTAGTGTAATAACACAGCCAAATTTAGAATACCTTCTGCATGGAGTGTTCCTGAAGTGAGTTTTGTCTTGCATTTCAGAAGTCTTCTACTTTATCATCACAATGAACATCTGAGGACATTTTAATTGCTATTTTGCACTCAACGCTATAGAACCTTCTAGCACTCTATGCATTTACCACACGACTGCACAAAGTGCCACATGGATGTCTAAACACCTATGATGAGATGCAGGCAGTGCCTCATCAGTAGCAGCAAGTGGAAATTCAAGAGCCCATGATGAAGTAAAATTAACCGCCCCAACTAATTTTTTTGAAACAACAGCTTTATTGATTTGTCATCCACGTTGTGTAAAATTGTTTCATTTAAGGTATACCATACAATGGCTTTTAGTGTCTTCAATGTGTTGTGCAGCCATCACCACAGTCTGATTTTACATTTCTATCAACACTTGAAAGAAACCCTGTATTCTTTAGTAGTCACTCCCAATTACCCCTCCCCGCAACCTTAGGCAAGAACAAATCCACTTTCTGTCTCTATAGATTTTCCATTTCATATTAATAAAATCATATAATAGGTGGTCTTTTGGAACTAATGTCATTCACTTGGCATACTGTTTGTCAGATTCATGTGTGTCACAGCATGTATTGGAATTTCATTCCTTTTTATAATCCAAATATTCCTTTGCACGCCTATACCACATTTTATTTATCTCTTCTTCAACTGATGGACATTGGGTTGCTTCTACTTTTTGGCTAGTGTGAATATGCTCCTATCAACAGTCATGCATGTTTTTATTTCTCTACCTTATAATGGAATTGCTGTGTTGAAATGGTAACTCTATGTTTAACATTTTGAGGAACTACCAAATATTTTTTCAACGTGGCTACACCATTATATATTCTCACCAGCAGTATGTAAGCATTTCAGTTTCTTCACATCCTCACCAACCCTTGCTATTATCTGTCTTTTATAACCATGCAGTGGTTGTGATTGGGTGTGCAGTGGTATCTGATTAGGATTTTGATTTACATTTTCCTAATGACTAATTATATTGAACATCTTTTTATGTGCTTATTAGCCATTTGTATACCTCCTCTGGAGAAAGGTCTGTTCAGATCCTCTATCCATGTTTAAAATTTTGTTATTGATCTTCTTCTTAGTGAGTTGCATGAGTTCTTTATATATTCCAGATATCATTTCCTGGTGAGAGATATGATTTGCAAATATCTTCTCCCATCCTGTAGATTGTCTTTTCACTTTCTTGATGATTTTCTTTCACTTTCTTGATGACATTCTTTGAAGCACAAAAGTTTTTAATTTTAATGAAGTCCAGCTTACCTTTGCTTTTGGTATCATACCTAAGGAACCATTGCCTAATCCAAGGTCATGAGGATTTACTCCTATGCTATTTTCTAACAGTGTTATAGTTTTAACTCCTGCATTAGGTCTGTGATCCATTTTGAGTTAATTTTGTGTATGGTGTGAGGAAGGGCTCAAACTTCTTTCTTTTTCATGTTTATATCCAGTTATTTCAGTACTGTTCATTCAAAAGACTATTCTTTCACCATTTATTTATCTTGGCACCCTTGAGGAAAAATCAATGGAAATAAATATAAGGATGTATTTCTAGACTCTCAATTCTATTCCATTGATCTATATGTCTGTCCTATGCCAATATCACATTTTCTCAATTCCTGTAGCTGTATATCAAGGAAAAATCAATGGAAATAAATATAAGGATGTATTTCTAGACTCTCAATTCTATTCCATTGATCTATATGTCTGTCCTATGCCAATATCACATTTTCTCAATTCCTGTAGCTGTGTATCAAGTTTTCCAATTGAGAAGTGTGAGTCTTTCAACATTATTCTTTTTTTTTCAAGATTGCTCTGGCTATCGTGGGTCCCTTCTAATTCCCATGTGAATTTTGGTGCATCTTGTTGATATCTGAAAAATGAGGAAACTTGGATTCTGATGGAGATGACATTGAACTTGCAGCTCAGTTTGGGAAGTATTGCCATTGTCATAAAATGTATTTCCATTTATTTAGATGTTCTTTAATTTCTTTCAACATTTTTTTTGTTTTCAGTACACAAGTCTTACATTTCTTTTGTTAATTTGTTCTGAGTCTTTTACTTTGGAGCTATTATAAATGGAATTGCTTTTTAATTCATTTTTGGATTGTGCCTTATTAGTATATAGACATACAATTAAGTTTTGTATTTTATCTTGTATCCTACAACCTTGCTGAACTTGTTTTTTAATTCTAACAGATTTCAGTGGATTCTTTTGGATTTTTCTATGTACAGGATGATGTTATCTGCAAGTAGAGATAGTGTTACTTCTTTTGCAAATAGAAATAGCTTTCTGGATACCTAAAGGATAATTATACACTGTTCCTCATTATAGTTATAAATGTTTAAAAAGTCTGTCTTGTACAATATTAATATATTCGCCTCATCTCTTATGGTTGCTATTTATATCACATATCTTTTTTCCCATCATTTTACTTTCAACTTATTTGTATCTTTGAATCTAAAATGTATCTCTTCTATAGAGAATACAGTTGAAACTTGTTTTTAAAATCTAGTATGACAATACCTGCCTTTCTATTTGATGCTTAATTCACCTACCCAGAGAAGAGCTTCTGTTACACTGAGCTATTGGGGTAAGGTAGGGAGTGTAATATAAGTGGGTTGTGGCTCAAATACTACAGACTCTCATTGTTTTTACTGAAATTTAGATCTTCCTCCATTTGCTGTATGCCTTAGAACAGTTTCTAGAGACTTTAAATGTTGTTTTAGAAATAAATTTCAGCAATTAAATGGGAAGTGCTTTGGTATCAGTACCATCTTATACAGGTCAGCAAAAGCAGTGGAACTAGGCATGAAATTGGGTTTTCTTTTTGAGTACAGTTCAGAAGTAAGCTGCTGTGTCAGGTCCAGTCCATGACAGAGGTGGTACAAGGACCTTGGACTCCTGACTCTTGGTAGGTTCTCTGTGGTCCAGCTTCCACTTGCCTCCCCAGCCTTTTTGAAATGCATTCACTCAGGCTGTCATCTTGTGTTGCATTCTTTTGACATTCCATGATTTGGTTAATTTCTAGTATCCAAAGACCTTACACAGAAACTCAAATGACCTTGTGGAAGTTTAATCCTAGGCCGTATCTCTGCAAATCAGATGAATTGCTTTTGTCACAGTCATAATACATTGCTAATTTTGGAAATGCTTTTTGTAAAAATAACAGTAGTCGGGTTATTTTCTTTTTAATTTTCAATTATGTGCAAGGATACATCAATACCCAGAAATGAAATGGGCTTATCATAACCCACATGATGGTGCTGCCATTTGGGATGGAGCCAGGTAACAGATTAGGCAGAAAACGGATGGTGGTAAAATCTGGGCAGCAAAGGAAGAATGCCCTGAAATGAAGTCCTAGGAAACCTGCAGCTGTATTAGGTACCATGCAGATTAATCTGTGGCTGAGGGGCAGCAAACCAGTCAGGGGTCTGTTGGCTGGTTCCAGCTGAGGGGATTTCTCATTGCTGTGCTCTGGGCCTTGATGACAGATGTGTTCATCCAGCACCTGCCATCCAGATGTTGGACATAAATGGCGCTCAACAATTGGGTCACCAGAAAGTTTTAAATGGAGGATGAAGTGTTTAGTTTTTGCTTAGAGGGGTAGTTATTATAATAGACCCACCCTAAGATTTTTTTTTCCCTTAGAAAAATATTCCTGTGCACTGAAGACACATATTCTGTTGCCAATAAAACAGCAAAGTTGCTTTTACTTATTTTTTCAATTGTAAAATCAAAGATGAAGAAGGGATGCCTGAAAAAAGCTATATCCAGGGAGGCTCAGGACTTGAATTAACTTCCTGGCAGACTAGAAAATAAAGTGCGAGAGAGGTTAAAGCAAGGACTTGTTTGTCAAGTCGATTGGAAGGAGGAAGATCAAGGGAATTGTCTGGGAAGAGGGAATGGCTATTTTAAGCAGATATAAACAGGAGCCTGTTCACCTTCATAGATCCTTCTTGGGTCAGCCTAGTGGCACTTGCTGCAGTTCACTATGTTGGTAGATTTATTCCCATATCCCACTGGGGTAGACCTACATCTCTCACCTCTGCTCATCTTTAAAAGTTAAAACAAACCACAGAATAACATAGGCAAAGTAAAATAAGTGACTCATCATTTCATAGTTAAAAAATGCTTCTAATAAGAAAAACTCCCAAAGCAAAAATATTAGGTTAAATTGTTTATATAAAAATTAAAAGTGTGTATATTTCAACAGCAAAGCTAAAAATGTGTTACAGTAGAGACATATCCAAACAAATAGGACTACCAATGGCTTAATTTTTTAATATATAAAGAGCTTCTATAAATAAGTAAGAAAAATGCTAATACCACAGTATATAAATGGGCAAGCTATGGACAATTTGAAGAAGACATATACATAGCTAATAAATATGCATATAAGATAGAAAAATTATTAATAATCAAAGGCAAATTAAAATGAGATAATATTTTACTTTGTTGAATTAGCAAAGTCATTTGAAAGGACAATACTCAGCTTTGGTAGGAATGTATTCAGATGGGCATGGCTATACACTGGGAGAAGGAATAAAAATTGGTATAATCGGCCGGGCGCGGTGGCTCAAGCCTGTAATCCCAGCACTTTGGGAGGCTGAGACGGGCGGATCACGAGGTCAGGAGATCGAGACCATCCTGGCTAACCCGGTGAAACCCCGTCTCTACTAAAAAATACAAAAAACTAGCTGGGCGAGGTGGCGGGCGCCTGTAGTCCCAGCTACTCGGGAGGCTGAGGCAGGAGAATGGCATAAACCCAGGAGGTGGAGCTTGCAGTGAGCCGAGATCTGGCCACTGCACTCCAGCCTGGGCGACAGAGCGAAACTCCGTCTCAAAAAAAAAAAAATAAATAAATAAAAATTGGTATAATCTTTCTGGAGAGTGAGTTGGTGATGTGTGTCAAGGGCTTTAAAAAAAGTTTGCATGTTTTGATACAGGAATATTTTTCTATACATTTACTCTAGGGAAATAATCATGAAAATTATGCCTTCAAGTATATTTAATGACATGGGGAATTTCATACAGTGGAATATTAGGTAAACAGAAAAGCAAGATACAGACTCATGATATAGCCCTAATTGAATATTTTACTATATGTTGGAGATACTCATTTTCCCTTGATTGTGACGTATATACCTATCTGGTTTTCTGATTTTGACATTGGGATGCCTGTAATTGTGCACACATTTACCGTGTAATATTTTCTTATTCCTGATAGATTATTATTAAATTAGTAGTACATCTTTGAGAGATATTTTTAAAGGGAGAAAATATGACATACATGTTATATATTAACATCTATGCATGGCCTCTCTTTCTCTCTCTCTGTGTCTGTTGTTTATCTCTTTATATGGAAGCTAAATAAATTTAACATTATCACTCAATTTTCACACTTCTGCCAGGTGAACTTTCTAAAATTCATATCTAAGTATGTCATATTTGAAATCTTCAACAGAACTTACTTCCAGGAAGATGAAGTAGGTATACTTTTCTCTCTTCCTCCCACAACAACTTAAAAAGCCTGGACATCATAAATAGAACAAATCTAAGAAGACTTTGAAAGGTGGAGACAAGAATGACACAATAGAGAGCTCTCTGGTTTTCTTTTTGTCTCATTTTTCCTAGACAAGGTACTGGTGATGCTGACCACCCAGAATCACCAATGGGAGCAGACAGAAAAAAAAAAGCCCCAATTAGCCTGCTTTCTTTAGCCAGAGGATCAGAAATGGGACACCACCAAGACAGAAAACTTTTAGCTAAATGTCCTACTTCAGTCAAACACCACTGAAAAAATTGGGGTCCCACTTCCATCCATGCCAACAAAAGCTGAGTGGGGAGTATAGACTTCTGTCCTCCCCAGGCTGTAATGAGGTTCCCTAACTCTATTATCAGGGTGGTGTCAAAGAAAGGCCAAGCAGGGATCTGGGACTGGTGTCCCTGCCTTGCTAGGAAGTAACAGGCCCTCGCACCTGTGGCTTCAGGAGAGACCATGTGGAGAACCTGGACACCTAACTCAACCTAGACAACTCCTGCCACTTTCTGCCATGGTGGTGTTAGAGGAGGCCAACTAGAGTTAGAACTGTCACTGCTCTTCAGCGGTTATGACACTGTATCCACTGCTGTGCCAGTAAAGACTATATGGGGAGCCAGAACTCCTGCCCCTCCCCAGCAGTAATGAGGAGCCCACCACCATCACTTGGGTAATGGAGAACAACTGGGGAACCTGGACTTCTACCTCTCAGTAATCACTCCTTTCCCTGCCACAATACTGTCAGACCAGATGCTTAAATAAGATCCAGAGTCTCACAATATAACATGAAAATATATGTTTTCAAATGAAAATCACTCGCTATATCAAGAATCAGGTATATCTCAAACTGAATGAGTAAAGAAAATCAATAGGTGCTAACACAAAAATAACAGAGATGTTAGAGTAACCTGAAAAATATTTTAAAGCAGCCATCATAAAAATGTTTCAAAAAGAGAAATTACAAACTTGCTGAAACATGAAAAAATCTCAGCAAAAAATAGAAAGTCTAAGCAAAGGAATAGAAGATATAAAGGAGAACCAAGTGAAAATTTTCAAATGGAAATATATAATAACCTAAAGAAAAAACTAATTGGATGGTCTCAACAGAAAAATTAAGAGGACAGAGGAAAGAATCAGTGAACTAGAAGATAGAACAATAGCATTTACCAAATCTAAACAGAAAATAGCCTGGAAAAAAAGGAAATGAAGAAAAAGCCTCAGGAACTTGTGGAACTTTAACAAAAGATCTAACATTTGTGTCTTTCAAGTCTCAGGAAAAAAAAAAAAAATGAAATAGACAGGAGGGCTGAAAAAGTGCTCAAAGAAATAATGGCTGATTTCCCAAATTTGACAAAAGACATATCTATGGATTAAAGAAGCAGCGCAAACCCCAAACAGAATAAACCCAGAGCAACTCACACCAACACACATCATAGTGAAACATCCAAAAACTAAAGACAAAGAAAAAATCTTGAAAACAAGAGAGAGAGAGAGAGAGAGAGAGAGAGAGAAACAATTGGAATCATAGCAAATTTTACATCAAAAACCATAGAGGCCAGAAAAAAAAGTGGCATGACATTTTTCAGGCACTGAAAGGACTATTGAGCCAGAATTCTATATCTGGTAAAAATGTCATTCAGGAATGAAAAGGAAATCAAGGCACTTTCAGATGAAGAAATACTAAAAGGATTTGTCGCTAGCAGACTTAGCCTAAAAGAATTGCTAAGGAAATTTTTCTAAACAGAAAGGAAACAGTAAAAGAAAGATCCTTGAAACACCAAAACTCTATAGTAAACAAAAATAGTAATAATAATTAAAAAACACCACATAAATACAATAGACTTTCCATCTCCTCTTGAGTTCTCTAAATTATGTTTGACAGTAAGCAAAAGTTGATGCATTGCCTGATGTGGTTCTATATGAATAGAAGAAATATTTAAGACAACTATATTATACACAGGGGAAAGAAAAGGGATGTAAAAGAGTTAAGTTTTCTGTACTTGGTTTGAACTGGTACAATTCTGCCCCAAGTGGGCTATAATTATTTATGTATATAACATTGTAATAGCTAGAGCAACCAGGAAAAAAACCTATACAAAGAGATGTACTCACAAACACTATAGGTGAATCAAAATGGAATTTTAAAAAATATTCAAGTAACCTAAAGAAAGGCAAGAAAAATGAAAGAGAAATGAAAAACAGAGAAAACATTTTAAAAAGTCAGACTTAAGCCCTAACATACCAATAATTACATTAAATGTAAATGGTCAAATAATTCAGTTAAAAAATAGAGCTTGACAAAGTGGATTTAAAAACATAACTGAACTCTATGCTGTCTAAAAGAAATTCACTTCAAATATAACAATATAGGCAGGTTAAATGTCAAAGAATGAAAAAAGACATATCATGCAAAGATTTGCCAAAAAAAGACGGAGTGGCTATTTAAATTTCATATAAAGTAGACTTTGGGGAAAAGTTAATTATCAGAGATTAAAAAGAACATTCAGTAATGATAAGAAGGGTCAATCCATCAAGAAGATACAGTAATCCTAAATGTCTATGTAAAACACAGCACAGCCTGCAAAATACGTGAAGTGAAAACTAACAGAACTGAAAGGAGCTATAGACCAATCTACAGTTGTAGTAGGAGACTTCAACAGTCCTTTCTCAACAATTCATGGAACTAGGCAGAAAGTCAGCATGAATATAGAAAAACTCAACAATACTATCAGCCAATAGGATCTAATTGACATTTATAGAACACTACATCCAACAAAAGTACAGTACACCTTCTTTTAAAGTGCTCACCTAACAGTATCAAGATACACCATAGCTTGTCCAGGAAAAAAAAAAAAAAAAAAAAAAAACTGCAACAAATTTTTAAAAATTGAAGTCATACAGAATGAGTTCTCTGACCATGATGTATTCAAACTAGAACTTTGAAACAAAGATAACAGGAAAACTCACCAGCATTTCCTAACTAAACAACACAATTCTAAATAACTAATAGTAAAAAGAGGAACTCTCAAGAAAAAATTTAAAAAATATATTGAACTAGATGGAATTGAAAATATGTATCAAAAATTGTGGGGCTCAGCTAAAGAAGTGCTGAGAGGAAAATTTTATAACACTAAATGTGCTAAATGCAGATATTAGAAATGAGGAAAAGTTTCAAATCTCAATATCTAAGCTCTCACTTAAAGAATGGTCTTTTTAGTCCATTTTGTGCTGTTATAACAATACCACAGACATTTATTTCTTATAGTTCTGGAGGCTAGGAAGTCCAAGATCAAGGCCCTGGCATCTTTTAAGGGCCCTCCTGCTATGTCCTCTAAAGGACAGGAATGCTGATTCTTCACATGGCAGAAGGCAGAAGAGCAAGAGAGGTCAAAATAGAGTACACTCCTCTCATCAAGCCCTTTACAACAGCGTTAGCCTATTTATGCGGGCAAAGCCCTTATGACCTAAACACCTCTCGTTAGGCCTCACCTCCCAACACCGTTGCATTGGGGATTACATTTCCAACACATGAATTTTGGGGGTACATATTCAAACTATAGCAAGAACCTAGAAAAAGAAGAACAAAATACGTGGAAAGGAAGCAAAAAGAATAAAGTAATAAAGATAAGAGCAGAAATCAATGAAATGGAAAACAGAACAATAGAGAATATCAGTGAACAAATAAATGGTCCTTTGAAAAGGTTAATAAAATTGACAAACCTCTAGTGAGACTGTCAAAGAAAAAAAGAGACTATACAAATTACTAACATCAGGAATGATACAGGGGATATTATTGTAGACACTGAGAACATCAAAAGAATAATAAGAGAATACTAGGAACAACTCTGTAAACATAACCTTGAAAACTTAAAGAATGAATTCCTTAAAAAAACACAAAATATCACAACTCCCCCAGTGGGTAAGATAATTTGAATAACCTTCTAACTACTAAGGAAATTGAACTCATGATTTTAAAACTCCTAAGAAAATCTCCAGGCCAGATGTTTTCACTGGAAAATCCTGAATGTTTCCAGAAGAATTATTAATAGCAACAGTCCTATACAACTCTTTTAGAAAATAGAAGCAGAAAGAACACTTTCCAGGTCATTTTTTTTGAAAGTTAGCCATATACTGATCCCCCAACCAAATAAAGAAAATATAAGAAAAGGAGAATGCAGGACAATATTCTTCATGAATATAGATACAAAAATTTTTAGCAAAATATTAGGAAATGGAATTTAGCAATATAAAAAAACTGTAGATCACAGCCAAGTGGGATTTATTCCAGAGATGGCATGCTGGTTTAATATTTAAAAACCAGTCAATTTGATCTACCATATTAACATGCTAAAGAAGAAAAATCTCATAATCATTTTAATTGATATAGAAAAAAGTGTTTGAAAAATTCCATATACATTCATGTGAAAACACTCATTCAAGGAAGACTAAAGAGGAATATCCTCAACTGAATAAAGATCACCTACAAAAACTGTCCAGTCAACATTACACGTTATGGTAAAGGACTGAATTATTTCCCTTTAAAATCAGGAATAAGGCAAGGATGTCTGCTCTTGCTACTGCTATTCAATATAGTGCTGGAAGTTGTAGCCAGTGCAATAGGCAAGAAAAGCAAATGAAAAGCATATAGATTGGAAAAGGAGTACTAAAACTGTTTCTATATTCAGATGACATGCTTATTTATGTAGAAGACCCCAAGATACCTACAAAAACATCCTAGAACTGAGATGAATTCAGCAAAGTCATAGGGTGCAGAAATAAACATGCAAAAATCAATTATATTTGTATATGCCGGCAATGAACATAAGGGTTTCAGAATTAAAAATACAATATAATTTATGATTGTTCAAAAAGTTGAGAACTTAGGTGAAAATTTAATAAAAGCATGCGTAAGACTCCTGAGAACAACACAACACTGATGAAAGAAATCAAACATCTAAATAAATAGAGAGACATACCATGTTTATGGATTGAAAGATTCTGCTGTTGTTTTAAGAGCCTATGGGCACCCTTTACCTTTGAGACTGTGGATTGAGAGGGGAAGTGGAGGTTTCAGCTCTTAAGCTGCTTGGACAATTTCCATTGCCAAGAGCAGTCTAAGGTCTACTTGGAGCATTAAGAAAGGGATGCACACTCTGAAGCGTACTTAATTACCTGACTATTGACTCATGATGCCCAACCTCAGTGACGGGAACCTGGAGAATGTTGGGGCTCTGCATTTATCTCCTTGCTCACACGTGGTGGTCAGGCTTGCTACCTCCAAGATGACAGCAGGTTCTGGATGGCTGTTGGGGCAGACAGGATGGACGGAGACTCCGCATCTGCCATAAAATGGAGGGGAAAGAGGAGAGAAGGCCTGAATCCAGAGAGACTTGGCCCTCTTTCTTCCTTACTTTTATAGCCAAGGTGCTGGGGCTTCTGCAAGATCTCTGCAGTGGCGCTGATGATGGAAGGTGTTTCCTCATACAATTTTTTAAAATATGAAATTAATACAACAGTGAAATAATTAGCTCACCCCAGGCAGCCTCAGCTATAATTTATGGCTCCATGTCTCCCATTATAACTTTGTTTTGCATTCATTAGTATACAATTTTTTAAAAAAAATCTCAAGGAATCACAGTTCTGACGACTAACATTAACCACTCTGTCACTCACAGATATTGCTAAGGCGATCATTCTGAAAAGTAAATTAATTTCCCTTGGGTGAGAACCATCTGAAAAACATTCAGGCTCCTCTCTAGGGTCGGCTGATTGACTCTGGAAAGAACTCACGGCTCCTATGGCAACGCAACGTGCTAGGAGACCCTATGCACACCACTTTCCTAGGCTTTTGTTTTGTCCACCCTGTCCTTACCTGGAATTTGGGAAGAAGAAAATTGGCTGGTGTTTTGGGGGTACATAAAAGGTGCAGGTGCTGTTAGAAAGCTTTTCAACACACACACACACACACACACACACACACACACACACACACTTTACCAAAAAAAAAAAGTCAGTACACTTAGCTTGTTTTCTTCCCTCTCGGCAATCTCATTATCTTTAATTTAAGGTTGGGTAGAAGAGACTTTTAAACCTGAAGCTCTTTTTACAATAGTTTTAGTGATGCAGAGTAAGTCAGTGCTTTGTTTGGGATAAAGAAACAAAAAGAGTGCTTTTTGGGGAAAATTTAAGATGGCTTTCCTAGATCAAGGATGAGCAGAATAGCAGGTAATTTTATGGACTCCAGAGGTAATGGTAATGACTGCAATGATGATGCCTTCTATGCCTTGAACACCTGCTACATGTCAGGCATCACTTAGTCCTCATGCTCATTATCAGCCCCAGTTAATGGTTGAGGAACCTGAGGCTCACAGGGTTTCTGTTACTTGCCCAAGATAACACACTGGCAGGTGTTAGAGTCTGTGTGCAAACCAGGTGTGTCTGATCCAAAGCCTGAATTTCTAACCATTCCATCCTGTGCAGTGATGCAGGTGGGGATGTGATGTTGACTTGGTCCCAGGATGGTCTCCCACAGGCAGCATGAATCACTAGAGAGGACAAAAAACAAACTCAGTACAAAGGCAGCCAGGTTCCTTGGTGTTTATTTTAAGTAGGTTTGAACCATAGCATGATGGGTTAGACCCACTTTTGTTTGTGTAATTGAACCCTCAAACGAAGAATCTGAAATTGGCCAATATCAGATCCAGGGTGACTCTACTGGTCCTTGTCAGTCAGGGTTATAATGCTGGCCAGAAATGACCCACTCAATGGAAATATAGAGCCAGGGCTGCAGGTTTATCCTGGGTGGTGTTGTCTCTTATCTGAGGGGCTTCTGCAGTCTCCACGGGGGTCATCCTGCAGCCTGTGGGAGGATCTGCAGCCTGCTCCATGCAGCATTGCTCTTGCAGTGTTAATAGGTGGGGTAGACAGTCTTTGCAGTCTCCAGTAGCAGAGTGTCAGCTGGATACCGGTCACAACTTTAAATCCATGAGACCTGTTGGGGAGGGCGTTTATGATCCCCAGTTTTTGACCTGGCATGAACTTCGAGAAAGGAAAAGAATAATTGGCAAGGGCTTTTTCTCTGAGGAGGTACACTCTCTGACCAAGGAAATCTGAGCTTTAGTGTCTGTGTTTGCAGATTTTGGGGCACTCTCTCTGCTCTGTATGTAGACTATGTGACATTGACACCAAAGCCACAAACCCTCATCTCTTTCCACTCTTTCCACATCTGAAATATTCCCGTGTTTAAAAATTGCCATTGTCATTGAACTCATCACAACCACTGACAATCATGTGTTCTATTCTGGGGTGGCTGGATTGATAGACTGTTGAGGGTTGGGAGGAAAAGAGGTGATGAGAAGGTGCGAAAGTTATTTGTTGAGATTTCTCAAGGATCTGAAGGGCACTTTGAGAACTCTTTCCTGGGACCATTTTGTGTATTTAATCACAGTCAAACCTACTATCAAAGAAGCATATATCTCTATGCGACACACACACATACACACTTACACACACACGGGCTTCTTCCATCTCCTCCACAGGTGGATTGAAAGTTGCCCATTGGGCTGTGTGTGGTGGCTGACACCTGTAATCCTAGCGCTTTGGGAGGCCGAAGTGGGTGGATCACTTGAAGCCAGGAGTTTCAGACCAACCTAGCCAATGTGGTGAAACCCCATCTCTATTTAAAAAAATACAAACAATTAGGCAGGTGTGGTGGCATGCACCTGTAATCCCAGCTACTCAAGAGGCTGAGGGAGGAGAATTGCTTGAACCCAGGAGGCAGAGGTTGCAGTGAACCGAGATTGTGCCATTGTGCCACTTTACTCCAGCCTGGGTGACAGAATGCGACTCTGTCTAAAAAAAAAAAAAGTTACTCATGGGAAGACTGACAACTAAAACACACAGAATGTTGTATGTTAAGCTGATGTTTCAATGTAGGATTGCTCAGGCCCAAAGGGCAAACCATTATATGTTCAACTTAAAAAAAAAAAACAAAACAGGGCCGGGCACGATGGCTGCACCTGTAATCCCACCACTTTGGGAGGCCGAGGTGAGCAGATCGCTTGAAGCCAGGAGTTTGAGACCAGCCTGGGCAACATGGTGAAATCCAGTGTCTACTAAAATTACAAAATTAGTCAGGCATGGTGGTGCAGGCCTGTAGTCCCAACCACTCCAGAGGCTGAGGCAGGAGAATCTCTTGAACCCAGGAGATGGAAGTTGCCGTGTGCTGAGATTGTACCACTATACTCCAACCTGGGCAACAGAGTGAGACTCTGCCTCACAAACAAAGAAAAAAGAAAGAAAGAACAAGAAACAAAACAAAAAAGCAGCAGGAATTGTGTGCAAGCTGGTCCCTTCCATGATCCCAAGGTGGAGGGTGGGATCACCTGGGGTTGGAGGCGGCGAGGCTTGGGGCTGAAGGTCAGGGTGTCTGACTCTCACACATTCTTATTGATAAGAAGAAGCCAGATGTTTACATCCTGGCTGGCCAGCTGGGCCAAATCTTCCAAGTTCAACTCATGGCGTTAAAAATATCCTACTTTGTAAAATATTTGCCCTCTGGAGCACCCCAGAGAAGGGGGAGAAATAGGACAGATGGGCTATGGACTCTATGAGAGGCTGGAGGGTTTCTGTGGGGGCCACTGGCAATGGGGTGCAGTGGTCCAGCTGCCAGGCACTTATAAGCTCTCTTGAATCCTGCCTGTGGTCAGGTTATTAATGAAGGAAGGTGGCCACAAAGGAAGGTGGCCTGAGCCCAGGAAGGCACTGAGCTTTTATCTGCAGAGTCAGCACCTTGACAGTGGAGGAGGGTTTTGTTCTCCCTTCTTCTGGCTGCAGGGATACCTGCAAACAAGTTTGTACCCCAAGATGTCTCAGAGTCCAGGGCGAGGCTTAGCCCCAAAGCTCCTCTCCTTCGAAGTTGACTGGATGCAATGGTACTGCAGAGCAGGAAACATGGGAAGTAATTATCTTTTTAGTAGGTCACTGGCCTCCTTTGGGAGAAGAGACCAGAGGGAGAGGGGAGAAGGCGAGTGGCGCGGCCCCCCTAGAGGCTGCGCCTGCAGTTGCTGCCTTGGTGATTAATAGCCATGTCACATCCCACGAATATTGCCTTAAGCAGCCGCGTTCAAAATTGAGTGGGAATGAAATAAAACAACCCAAAATAAATGTTTCGTCTATTCCTTAGGAGTTGCTGGAATCTAGAAATAGCTTTTCAAATCTATAATTTTAAATGGCATCGTTCACAGCACTCTTCGAGCCCAGCTTTATTCTCACATGGATATCGTTGTGCACACAAGCACCGCTTTTTGATTTTAAAGACGGTGAAAAATTTGAGCTAAGTGACTTTTTGTTTGTTTGTTTGTTTGGTATTGAAATAAAAATTATATTTACAGAGAGAAATATAGCCTTTGTATGTGTTTTTAAAGAAAAATAGTAACCCAGTGGAGGAAAAGGATGGGAAGAGTATTGTGTCCACATAGATCATGAACTGAAACAATAAAAATGTGTGGCAGGCGGTAATTGCTGGCCAGCTGCAGGGATTACAGCCTGTGAGCTGTGTTCAGGGCAGTGTGCCAGGATGCTGGCAACCAGAGTCCAGGCCTGGACTGTCGTGGCCCTTGGTGAGACCAGTGGGGCCTGAGAGCATAAATAAGAGGGTGACCACAGCGTGGCAGGGCAGGGTCTCTCATGGGCCAGGCCCTCTGGGGACGTCAATTCTTGAGGACTTCAGTCTCTGCTGCCTCTGCTGTTGCCAGGCTGCCCGCATAGGAGCTAACAGGGGCGGTCACGGGGCTGACCTCTTGCTGCATGTTTGGGTGGGAGAAGCTTCAGTAGCCCTCAGTGTCATTCCTCCTTGGAGAAGCCAGAGGACACATCTGATGGTGAGAAGCAAGAGTAAACTCCCTGCTCAGTGTTTGGGGGTTGTCAGGGTCTTGGACCAGAGGGAGGGAAAGAAAGAGTTGGGTGGTGTCTACCTTCTGCCCACTCACTCGTTTCCCTGTGACCCCTGGCAGGAAAGCCTGTGGTGGAGTGGGCTATTGGGCACAGAGGAGGTTCCTTCCTTTCGTTTCGTCTTCTATCCCTATCCTAACTGCCCTAGCTCCCAGCCAGCACTCCAGGGTCTGAGAATTGAATTTTATTCAGAGCATCTAATGACAAGCAAACGTTCCAAGGAGAAGCAGGGGAAGGTGGGTGGAGGGGTCGGTGTGGAGCTGCTGGAAGCTGGCAGGGCATTCATCTGCCCTCCTGCCTCTGTCTTTCCTGGGCGCATATGTCAGGCCAGGCTGGGGCACCAGAAGACTGAGCGGGCCTTCCCTCAGTGAGCTGAGTCCAGTGACAAGTGCTGTTTTAAAATGTAGGTTATATTATTACTCAGTATGGTGGGGCTAGCAGATCAGAAGAGGGCAGCCATTGAAAGCATAGTTTGTTACTCACAGTTCCCAAGAGAAGGGGCATGCCATGCCACGCAGGGCCACATGGGGAAACACTAGCATTGGTTAGAAGGGAGAGGGCATGAATGGAAAATGTGGGCAATCGCCTTTATTGTGGTTTCCACAGGAAGAAATAGGCAGGTCTGGTAAGCAGGTTTAAGACTGGCTACTATGGATAATTTCAGAAGGCTCCGAGGCATAGGATCTGTCCTGAGTTGTCTGGTACCTGGCCCTGGGGAGACTACGGTAGGCCCTGAGTGGAAGAGCCAGATAAATAAGGAGGCAGCGGGGATGGGGTCCTGAACTGATTTGTTTGCATATGAAAAATGCACTCAAAAGAGGAGTTGTTTGCTGTCTTTAGGAATTAGCTGGCCCTGGGAGCCCCTGTCCCTCTGGGATCAGTGAAGTCCCAGGTGTCCAAGCATCGGAGGCACATGGTTAACACAGGTGCACATGGCACCAGCTGGAAAGGGAAGGTGCTGGGCCACGTAGGAGGGACAACATGAAATGCTCAGGGCATTCCGGGGAGAAGCACCTTCCTGCTTTGGTTGGTTTGGTTCTGTGCAGTTTTTGAAGGGGTGTGCCAAGGAGAAGGGGAGAATCAGAGAAGTCTTAGTTTGGGGAGAGGGCATTTGGCTGAGTCACCAAAAATGAGCCCAGTTAGACAATGGCAGTTAGGGGTGGGGTCGACTGCAGGCAGAGAGCCCTGCTTAGACAGAGGTCCGGGATGGGAAGAGCATCTGAAGGGGCTTAGTGAGAGAAAAGGTTGGAACACTCAAGTCAGAACTATAGCAGGCTCTTGAATGCCAAGCTGAGGCATTTGGATTTTATTCCCTACAAGCTGGCCAGAGCCATTTTGCTCCCTAGTTCTTCCAGTAAATTCATAGACTCACATAGAATGTCTATGCTTGGCTGTATATCACAGTTACAGAACATAATTAACAAGTTAGGATGCTGATATCAATTTATTCTGGATAGAATAAAAAATGCAATGTGGCTAAAAACTCATTGCCCCCTGGGCCAGCAGTTAATGTCAGGGAGTGGAAAGGGCTCTGGGGTCCTCAGGGGGTAGTCGTTTCCCGCCCAGAGGGTCGGGCTTCTGAGTTCCAGCAGATTGCGTTATGGGAATAGGGTCCAGAGGTGCTAGAGCTTCCTATTTTTAAAGAAAGTCTGGACATTTAGATTCTTGTGAACACTCCTGATTTTTGTGAAATTACCTGGGAACTCAGCAGTGGATTAGGAGAACATAACTCCTCTCTATCAGCACAGGGAAAGGCACTGCAAGGCCTGCCACATGGAGCCTTGGTGGCCTCTTTCTGTTCTTCACCCGTCACCCCAATTGAACTGTGAGGGTCCAAGAGGAAATGGCACTACTACAAGCTATGCCTCCATTGCGAAACTGAGGCACAACAGATTGGCATCAGATCTGGCATCCAGATACCTTCCCTGAGCTCTCCAGTAGCCAATCTGCTGTGCTTCATTTGCGTTTCCTCGTTTGCAAAATGAATTCATTCTTTCATTCATTAAATGAATATTGAGTGTATGGTGGCCAAAACAAAGAGTTTGCCATAGAAACAGAAATTTTGATGAGATGCTGTTTAAAATTGTGCTATTGGCCGGGTGTGGTGGCTCACGCCTATAATCCCAGCACTTTGGGAGGCCGAGGCGGGTGGATCACCTGAGTTCAGGAGTTCAAGACCAGCCTGGCCAACATGGTGAAACCCCATCTCTACTAAAAATACAAAAAATTAGCCGGGCATGGTGGTGGGTGCGTGTAATCCCAGCTACTTGGGAGTCTGAGGCAGAGAATTGCTAGAACCTGGGAGGCGGAGGTTGCAGTGAGCCAGGATCGTACCATTGCACTCCAGCCTGGATGACAGAGCAAGACTCCATCGCAAAAAAAAAAAAAAAAAAAAAAAAAATTGTATTATTATCATAGTTATTTTTTGCAAAAAATAAAAGAACTAACAACAACAACAAAAAAGAAAACTAATAGGTGTTGTGGTCAATCACTGCTTTTGCTGTCACTATGTGGGTAAAATGTCCTGAAGTGAAGCTTTGGAGCCTGGGGCCATGCCCAAGGCTTTCCCTGCACATGCCACCTTGTCTGGGTTTTCTCTGTGTCCCAGGCTCTGGGCTCAGTGGCTGGAACTCAACCTTCTTGACCTGGTAAACTCCCAGTGCCTAGCATGGGCACAGGACAGACACACAGATGCTCCCCAGTGGGGTGAATTGCATGTGGGCATTGTCTGGTTTTGGTAGATAAGAGTCTAGCCACAACAGCCATCCATAAAGCTGCAGTAGAATCACAGCATGTAAAAATGGAAGTTAAGTGGGGGAACACATGGAATTTGTAAAATGACTGTATTAATCAGCTTGGGCTGCTGTAACAAAATGCCATAGACTGGGCAGCTTAAGTAATAGAAATTTATTTCTCACAGTTCTGGAGACTTCAAGTGAAAAATCAAGGCACTGTCAGGTCTGGCAAGGAAGCTCTTCCAGGCTGGCAGATGGCCAATGGCTGCCATCTTGCTGTGCCCTCACATGGTCTTTCTCAGTGCATGGGTGTGGGGAGAGAGGGACCTTTCTCTTCTCTTTTTATAAGGCCACCAATCCTATCAGATTAGGACCCTTATGACCTAATTTAAGCTTAATTGCTTCCTAAAAGCCCTATCTCCAGATAGTCACATTGGTTGTTAGGGCTTCAGTATGTGAATTCTCAGGGGACACAGTTCAGTCCTTAACTAAGACCTAACATCATGATGACATCATTACTGGCTTTGTGATTTTTTGTTGGTTTCACCATGATACAGCAAAAGTTGACAGGTTTTCCTGTAGACTGAGCCCTTCCATTTGGAGCCACGAGCCTGCTGTGGTTGTGTGTGAACTAGGGTGGAGGGGCCAGCATGGATGAAGGGCTGGTTGGGGTGGTGTTCTTGAAATAGTCATCTGTGGGGTGGTTAGACTATGCCTGGGGGGAGTCTGTGCGCTTAGAAAATAAGACTGTGCTCACAGGGCTTGCACGCGGCCTTCCTTGTGTGCGCTTGTTGTTTGTCCTCACCACCCACATGACAGCACCAGACTATGAGATGCCTTAAACACTAAAAAGATCATGGTGCCCTTCTTTCAATTACAAAAAAACCCACAATATTTAAGAATAAAATTATGTTCAAGAAAGTCTTTATCAAATATAAGATTTTTAAAACAATGGTTCTTCTCTTTGAGTGGTTTGATAGATGTTCTCACCCTACTGGTGTGTGAAGCGAAGATCTGCCCACCATGCTTGATAACATAGCACAGTGTGTGTGTGTGTGTGCGTGTGTGTGTGTGTGTGTGTAAGTGAAATGTTGTTCTTTCGTAAACCAACATTAAACTCAGAGCTGTTCAGAGACAGCATGCTGCCGAATGTAGGATGTAGAGCATCAGGCTGCCTGGAGCAGAGGGTGACCTCTATGAAGAGCCTGGGCTCTTTGCAGTCTACAACTGTGAGATCCTGGGGGATTTGTCCCTGGGCATTGCCTGTGGGGACAATCCCACGCCACTTTATAAATTGCTCCAGGGAAAGCCTTGGTTCACCTGACATCGCAGCCTCAGAGTGCAATGCACATGCCGTCTGCAGGGCACAGGGATTTAAGGCAGGATGTGGAGAACACCTTTTCCACGTAGAATTGCAGGGGGGTTTAGGTGGGCTAAAAGTAATGACCCACCTGTGAATCTGACAGGAGCACCAGGGTTAATGTCGCCTTCCTTGTTGAGAATGTCCTTTTGAAATATGTTCTAGGGTATTGCTCCTGTCCTATTAATTATGTCGCAAACTTAGTAAAGCTGAATAATTAATGATCATGGGGCACTTGGAACTATAAAATGTCATGTAAGTGTTAAGGAGTAAAAATTACTCTGGTGTTAGATAGATGTGCTGCTTTAAAAATGTTCCACACTGGGAAGGTTGACTTCTAGAAGAGCTGAAAAGCTTCCTGTTGGGCTTTCTTCAGAAACTTGGGATGTGTTGCCCTAACCACATTTTAGGAAATTCAGATTTCCGCATTCTGGAGTCTTTGGAAGGCAAATGGCTAGCCAGCACTTTTAGCTCTGGAAATGAAGTTGCCCCCCTCTTCTGGATTTTGGTAAAAATCGTGTTCGTTGATTCCCTCTAGTCGGAGGCAGTTTGGGCCCAAAACCAAGGAAGAGGTGAAGATCATTGAGCACCAAACGCAGACCCTGTGGCTGATGCCCCACCTGGCCACAGCCTTGGCCCTGACCTTCGTCAGCAGGTGAGATGGCACTCAGGCTTTGCTCTCTCAGAGGAAGTGTGATGCCCGGGCGTGAGTAAGAATTCAGAGAAGCAGGCACAGGATGTCATTTTCTAACTGTGATCAGGAAAGAGTCTATTGTTAAAATCGGATGCCTGGGTTAAAAGCATTCTCGGATGCTTAAACCTCTGCAGATGTTTTTAACCTGGACATCTGCTTTTAAAGGATGCTAAGGTCCAAATCTTGATTGTCTATATTCAGATGAATGGAGGCCACAGAGACTTTCAGAAGGCAGGAGCCAACGTTTCTCCAGAGTTTTAAAAAGTGGCAGACTTAAACAGTTAAAAGTTGTTTACCTTCTGATAAAGGGTCTAATTACCAGTAAAGTTTTCAAAAATAGGTCCAGGTGTGTGTGTATTTGGTGGGGGGTGTGCGGGAGGCAGGGAGTGAGGAGCTTTGAATAAAACGTGTATGTAAGTACACCTGGAAATTCACATTCTACCACAGGCTTTCATTTCTGCCTCTCAGCTATTGCTCCCCAAGTGCTAGGCCATTGTCCAGCAGTTGTGTGTCATGTTATCATCATCCCTGCATTATAAAGATAAGAAACTTAGGATTTATCTCAGATCACAGAGCCTAGAAGTAGTGGACTGGGAGTGGAACTCCAAACTCTGGGCCCTATTCTGTGTTCTTTCCTCCTTCCATAAGCAATTTTGCTTCTCAGTGTTAACTCCAATCATTCATTTCTGAATAATTTAGAATTGGCTTGTGTTTGAAATTTAACATGCTGATGGGGAAGCTAGTCCCAGGGTTTATAAAAGGATGGTAATCAGAGAGCCCTTGGCATATCTAGTGTGCTGCTGACTATGGATTGCCCAGCCGTTGCTGGCATGGCTGGGAGGGGTTGGATGGGTGCACCTGTGTTCTTATTGTGCACGAGGCTGGCAAGTGGAATGCCAGTGTTCCAAGGTGCAAGGACACTGAACCCTGCAGGCTGAGCTGCAGGTAGCAACAGTAAGATCCATCCGTGCCACCTGGAAGAAAATTTAAAGCACTTGCATCCACCATCTCTTAGCTAACATGTTTCTGAATGATGTTTTGAGGTTTAATTTGCATACAGTGAAATGCATAGATTTTAGTTTTTAGTGGAGTGATTTTTGACACACATATACTCTTCTCGTGTAATGAACACTAAAGCCAAATATAAAGCATTTCCATCATCCCCAGAAGTTCCCTCTGGCCCTTTTGCAGTTGACCCTCACCTTTCCACCACAGCGAAGACAAACAGTTTTCTGATTTCTATTCCCATAGCTTAGTTTTGCTTGTTCTTGAACTTGATGAAAATGGTTTCATTCAACAGAAGGTCTTGATGTTCCTCAATGTCATGGATAGTTTGTTACTTTTTATTGCTGAATAGTAACATGAAATGACTAGCTTGCAGTTAGTTTATCTCTTCTACTGAGGGATATTTGAATTGTTTCCAGGCTTATAGTTACTATGAAAAAGGCAAAGTGAATATTCTTGTACAAGTGTTTCATTTTTCTTAGGATAAATACCTAGTGAGGACTTGCTGGATAATTAGGTAAATGTATTTTTAACTTTATAAGAAATTGCCAGTTTTTCAAAGAAGTGGTACTGTTTTACACGCCCTCAAGCAACATGTGAGAGTTTCAGTTGTTCTTCATCCTGACCAACATTGTTTCAGTTCTTTCTTAATCATATTCACACTAGTAGGTATGAAATGTTATCACACTGTTGTTTAAATTTACACTTTTCTGGTGTCTGATGACATTGAGCACTTTTTTTCATGTGCACATTGGCCGTTGTATATCTTCTCTGTGAAAGATCTATTTAAATCCGTTGCATATTTTTCTAAATTGAGTTATTTATCTTCTTCTTATTGACTTATAAGAGTTTATAATAAAAACAAGTTCTTACTTTAAATATTTTTGGTCAGTGCGTATTTTGCCTTTTTATTTTCTTAATAGTGTTATTTGGGGGAACAGAAAATTTTAATACTGCTTAAGTCTAATTTATCCTTTTCTTGTTTTATGATTATTGCTTTCTGTGTCTTTTCTAAGACATTGTTACAACCATAGCTTAATAGTAAGTCTTGAAATCAGGTAGTAGGTCTGACCTTACAGAAATAAAAAGGAATATAAGAGAATACTATGAACAATAGTATGCAAAAAAAAAATATAAAACCTATATGAAACAGATGAAGTCCTGGAAGGAAACAAACTACCAAAATATAATAAAGAATACATAGAAAATCCTAATAAACCAATCACAGAATATTAGGTAAATAATTTTAAAACTTCCCACAATGAAAAGCCCAGGCCTAAACAGCTTTAATAGTGAATTCCACCAAACATTTAAATAAGAGTTAATATCAGTCCTCCACAAACTCTTCTAAAACACAGAAGAGGAAGGAGCACTTCCCAACTTATCCCATGTGGCCAGTATCACTCAATACCAAAATAAGGCAAAGACATTAGAAGAAAACTATAGAGCAATATCACTTATGAATATAGATGTAAAAACCTTTAACAAAATACTAGTAAACTTAATCTAGCAACATATAAAACGGAGTACACACCATGACCAAGTGAGATTTATCCCAGGAATGCAAGGTTGGTTTAACATATCAAAAAACAACATACTAGACTATGTTAATAGAATATATGGAAAAAAACCATGATCAGCCCCATAGATGCAGAAAAAGCATTTAACAAAATCAAGTACCTTTTCATGATAAAAACAGTCAACAAATGAGGTATATAAGAAAACTTTCTTTACCTGATAAAAGTCATCTATGAAAAACCCACAGTTAACATCATATGTAATGGTGAAAGATTGAATACTCTCTTCCTAAGATTAGGAACAAAACAAGGATGTCTAATTTTTCCATGTCTATTTAACATCTTGGTGAGGTTCTAGTCAAGACAAGTAGGCAAGGAAAATAATAAAAGTCATGTAAACTGGAGAGGAAGAAGTCAGCTATCTCTATTTGCAGATGATGAGGTGCCTTCATATATAGAAAATCTTACAGAATCCACTAAAAATTTATTAGAAATGACATGTTCAGCAAGACTGCAGGATAGATCAATAAATAAAAATCAGTTGTGTTTCTATAGACTAGCAATGAACAATCCAAAAATCAAAAAGAATAAAATACCTAAGGATAAATTTAATACAGAAGTTAAAAGAAGCTGTGAATATATGGAATATATGTTCATGGATCAGAAGATGTAATGTTGTTAAGGTCACAATACTCCCCAAATTAATCTATAGATACAAAGCAATCTCTATAAAAATCCCAGAAGCCTGATTTTTTAAAGAAATTTACATGCTGACCCTAAAATTTATGGAAATATAAAGGACCCAGTATAGCCACAACAGTCTTTAGAAAGAGTAACAAAGTTGGAAGGCTCACATTTCTCAATTCAAAAACTTAACATGAAGCTGCAGTAATCAAGACAGTGTGCTACTGGCATTGGATAGATATACAGGTCAATGGAATTAAATCAAGAGTACAGAAACACATCCCTAAATTTATGGCCAGCTTATTTTTTACAAAGATGCTAAGACAATTCAATGAAAGAACAGTCTTTTCAATAAATGATGCTAGGGCAACTGGATATTGATTTGCAAAAAATGAAGTTGGACCCCTATACAGCAGTTAACTTTAAATGGAGCATAAGCCTAAATTTAAGACCTAAGACAATAAATCTCTTAGAGGAATCTCTTAGAGGAGCAAATCTTTGCAACTGTAGGTTAGGCAATGGTTTCTTAGATAGAATACCAAAAACACAATTACAAAAGAAAATATACATTGGACTTCATAAGAAGTAAAAGATTTTTTTTGTGCTTAAAAAGTCACCATCAAGAAAGTGAAAGACAATCCACAGAATAGGAGAAAATTTTTTTAAATTATGTATCTGGCGTATACATCTCGACTTGTATCTAGAACATACATGAATTCTTGCAATTCAGCAATAAAATGACGATCCAATTGAAAAATGGGCAAAGATCCAAAGACATTTTTCCAAAGAAGATGTACAAATAACCAATAAGCACATGAAAAAGTACTAAAAGTCATTATTTGTCAAGGAAGTACAAATCAAAACAGCAATCAGATAAAACTTCACACCCACTAGGATGGCTATAATGAAAAACATAATAACAAGTGTTGACAAGTATGTAGTGAAATAGAAACCTCATACATTGCTGGTGGAAATGTAAAATGGTATAGTCGCTTTGAAAAACAGCTTGGCAGTTCTCCAAAATATTAAACATGAAATTGCCATATATCTCAGCAATTCTACTCCTAGGTATATACCCCAGAGAAATGAAAACATATATGCACATAAAAATGTGCACATGAATGTTCACAGTGACGTTTTTTTTTGTAATAATGAAAATGTGGAAAAAATCTGGATGTCCATAGATTAACAAATGGGTAAACAAATATGGCACATTCACAAAGTGGAATATTATTTGGCAATAAAAATTAATGAAGTACTGATACATGCTATAACATGGATAAACCTTGAAAACATTATGCTAAGTGAAAGGAACTAGTCACAAAAATCATGTGGAATAATGCCATTGATATGAAATTTCCAGAATAGTCAGAGTGATAGAGATGGAAACTAAATCAGTGGTTGCCAGGGACTGAGGGGTAAAGGAGGTATATTTAGGCCAGTCTTGCATTGCTATGAAGAAATACCTGAGGCTGGGCAATTAATGAAGAAAAGAGGTTTAGTTGGCTCATGATGCTGCAGGCTATGCAAGCATGGCACAGGCATCTGCTCTGCTTCTGGGTTGGCCTCAGGGAGCTTTTATTCATGGCAGAAGGTGAAGTAGGAGAAGACACGTCACATAGTGAAAGCAGGAGCAAGAGAGAGTAGGAGAGGTACCACACACTTGAAACAATTACATTTTGTGAGAACTCACTACAGTGAGGACAGTGCCAAGCCTGGAGGAATCCATGCCTGTGACCCAAATACCTCCCACCATGTCTCACCTCCAACATCGGGAATTACAATATGAGATGTGGAGGGGACATCCAAACTATATCAGGAGAAAACGAGGAGTGATTGCTAACAGGTATAGGTTTTCTCTTTTGGGTGATGAAAATATTCTACAATTAGATGGTGATGGTTGCACAACTCCCTAAATATACTAGAAACCACTGAATTCACACTTTAGAAGTGTGAATGCTGTAGTTCAAGAAATATATCTAATAAAGCTGTTAAGAAAGAGAGAGGAGGAAAAAAGAAATCAGATTATGTGAGTCCTCTAAGTATTTTTTTTCCCCTTGAAATTGTCTTGCTATTTTAGAGTTTTTGCAAGTCTGTTTAGATTTATTTGTGATCGCATTGAATCTGTAAAGCAATTTGGGCAGTATTGCGTCTTTCAGATTAATGAAGATGATATATCTCTATGTTTATACAGGTGTTGAATTTAAGTAATGTTTTATAATTTACAGTGTGGAAATCTTGCACATTTTTCACTAAATGTAGTCAAAAGGCATTGATTTTTAATTTAATTCCCAATTGTTAATATTTTATAGAAATATAACTCATCATTGTGTATTGACCTGTATTGTCACTAAATTTACTTATTAGTAATTTCTTTGTAGACTGTTTAGAATTTTCCACCTATGCAATATATAAAATATGTGTAAAGAAAGTTTTGCTTATTTTTTTCCAACTTTAAAATTTTTGTTTTGTTTTTATTTTGCCTTATTAGACTGGACAAAACCTTCAGTACAATATTGAGTAGCAGCGGTGAGAGTGGACACCCTATGTTGTTCTTGACTTTAGGTGAAAATGCGTTCAGTATTTCACCATTAACATGAATGTTCACTGCAGATTGTTATTGTCTTTCTTGTTTGTTTTAATTTTTGTGGGTATATAGTAGGTGTTACATAGTAGGTGTTATATTTAAGGGGTATGTGAGATGTTTTAATACAGGCATGCAATTTGAAATAAGCACATCATAGAGAATGGAGTATCCATCCCCTCAAGCATTTATCCTTTGTGTTATGAACAATCCAATGACCCTCTTTTAGTTATTTAAAAATGTACAATTAAGTTATTACTGACTATAGTCCCCCTGTTTTGCTATTAAATAGTAGGTCTTATTCATTCTTATTCATTGATTAGGTCTTATTTATTCATTAGGTCTTATTCATTCTCTTTAGGTCTTATTCATTCTTATTCATTCTGTATAACTGTTTTTGTTGTTGTTGTTGATGCCCTTTATTAGACTGAGGAAATTCCCTTCAATTCCTAGTTGGCTGAGTGTTTTTTTCATGTATGTTCAATTTTGACACAATTTTTCTTTCTCTATTTAGATGGTCATATGATTTTTCTCCTTCATTCTATTAATGAAATGAGTTACATTTCATTTCAAATTTTAAGGCAAATTTGCGTTCTTTGAAATCTTGGGAAATCTTTTGAAATCTTTGGTTATATGTGTTATATATACACACACACACAAATGTACATATATACACATATATATACACATACATGCATATACATATATACATATATGTGTGTGTATATATGTATATTTATATACACACATATATACACAATATATACACATATATACATGCATATAAATATACATATATATTTTTATATGTATATTTTTATATGTATATTACATTTTTGAAATGGAGTCTTGCTCTGTTGCCCAGGCTGGAGTTCAGTGGTGCAATCTTGGCTCACTGCAACCTCCACCTCCCGGGTTCAAGCGATTCTCCTGCTTCAGCCTCCTGAGTAGCTGGGCTGGGTATTATAGGCGCCTGCAACCACACCCAGCTAAATTTTTTTTGTATTTTTAGTAGCAATGGGGTTTCACCATGCTGGCCAGGCTGGTCTCAAACTCCTGACCTCAGGTGATCCACCCACCTTGGCCTCTCAAAGTGTTGGGATTATAGGCGTGAGCCACTGTACCCGGCCACATTATATATATTTTTATATTATTAGAGTTATTTGGCTAATGTTTTCATAAGGATTTTTTGTGTTTATGTTCATATGGAATGTTGATTTTTAATTTTGGTACTTGAAATTTCCTTGGAAGATTTTGGTATCAGTGTTATATTGTCCTCATAAAAGAAATAGGAAAGTTGTCTCTTCTCTATTTTTCTTAAGCAGTTTGTGTAAGATTGCTCTTATTTCTTTCTTAAATGCTTGATAGTATTTACTAAGATGGTATGGATATGGGTTTTTTTGTTTTTTTATTGGAAAGTTTTTAATGACTTTATTAATTTCTTTAAGAAATATGAGTCTTCAGTCTTGCCAATTTCTTCTCTTGTTAGTTTTGTTACCCTGTATTTTTGAGAAATTTGTTCACTTCTTCACTAATTTGTAAAATGTATATGTTAATAATATTTCCTTATTATTATATTAATGACTGTAAGATCTGCAACAATGTCACTTATTTGTAAAAGAAAACAATTTTTTTGCTTCTTTTTTTTTCAGCCAATTATGCTGGGTGTTTATCAGCTTAGTTAATCTTTTCAAATAACCTATTGGGTAAACAATGAAATTAAGGCAGAAATAAATAAGTTCTTTGAAACCAATGAGAACAAAGACACAATGTACCAGAATCTCTGGGGCACATTTAAAGGAGTGTGTAGTGGGAAATTTGTAGCACTAAATGCCCACAAGAGAAAGCAGGAAAGATCTAAAATCAACACGCTAACATCACAATTAAAAGAAGTAGAGAAACAAGAGCAAACAAATTCAAAAGCTAGTAGAAGACAAGAAACAACTAAGATTACACCAGAACTGAAGGAGATAGAAACACAAAAAACCCATAAAAAAATCAGTGAATCCAGGAACTGGTTTTTTGAAAAGATTAACAAAATAGACTGCTAGCCAGACTAGTAAAGAAGAAAAGAGAGAAGAATCAAATAGACACAATAAAAAATGATAAAGGGGATATCACCACTGATCCCACAGAAATACAAACTACCATCAGAGAATACTATAAACACCTCTACACAAATAAACTAGAAAACCTAGAAGAAATGGGTGAATTCCTGGACAAATACACCCTCCCAAGACTAAACCAGGAAGAAGCTGAATCCCTGAATAGACCAATAACAAGTTCTGAAACGGAGGCAGTAATTAATAGCCTAGCAAGCAAAAAAATCCAGGACCAGACAGATTCACAGCCAAATTCTACCAGAAGTACAAAGAGGAGCTGGTACCATTCCTTCTGAAACTATTCCAAAAAATAGAAAAAGAGGGAATCCTCCCTAACCCATTTATGAGGTCAGCATCATCCTGATACCAAAGCCTGGCAGAAACACAACAACAACAAAAAAATTTCAGGCCAATATCCCTGATGAACATCGATGGAAAAATCCTCGATAAACTATTGGCAAACCGAATCCAGCAGCACATCAAAAAGCTTATCCGCCACCATCAATTTGGCTTCATCCCTGCGATGCAAGATTGGTTCAACATAAATCAGTAAACATAACCCATCACATAAACTGAACCAATGACAAAAACCACGTGATTATCTCAATAGATGCAGAGAAGACCTTTGACAAAATTCAACACCCCTACATGCTAAAAACTCTCAATAAACTAGATATCGATGGAATGTATCTCAAAATAATAAGAGCTATTTATGACAAACCCACAGCCAATATCATACAGAATGTGCAAAAACTGGAAGCATTCCCTTTGAAAACCGGCAGAAGACAAGGATGCCCTCTCTCACCACTCCTGTTCAACATAGTGTTGGAAGTTCTGGCACCAATAATAGACAAACAGCCAAATCATGAGTGAAAATTGCTACAAAGAGAATAAAATACCTAGGAATCCAACTTACAAGGGATGTGAAGGATCTGTTCAAGGAGAACTACAAACCACTGCTCAAGGAAATAAGAGAGGACATAATCAAATGGAAAAAAACATTCCATGCTCATCGTGAAAATGGTCATACTGCCCAAAGTAATTTATAGATTTGATGCTATCCTATCAAGATACCATTGATTTTCTTCACAGAATTAGAAAAAACTAATTTAAATTTCATATGGAACCAAAAAAGAGCCCACATAGCCAAGACAATCCTAAGCAAAAAGAACAAAGCTGGAGGCATCACGCTACCTGACTTCAGACTGTACTACAAGCCTAAAGTAACCACAACAACATGGTGCTGGTACCAAAACAGAGATATAGACCAGTGGAACACAACAGAGGCCTCAGAAATAACACCACACATCTACAATCATCTGATCTTTGACAAACCTGACAAAAACAAGCAATAGGGAAAGGATTCCCTATTTAATAAATGGCGTTGGGAAAACTGGCTAGCCATATGCAGAAAGCTGAAACTGAACCCCTTCCTTACACCTTATAGAAAAATTAACTCAAGATGGATTAAAGACTTAAACATAAGACCTAACACCATCAAAACCCTAGAAGACAACTTAGGCAATACCATTCAGGACATAGGCATGGACAAAGACTTCATGACTAAAACACCAAAAGCAATGGCAACAAAAGCCAAAATTGACAAACAGATCTAATTAAACTAAAGAGCTTTGGCACAGCAAAAGAAACTATCATCAGAGTGAACAGGCAGCCTATAGAATGAGAGACAATTTTTGCAGTCTATCCATCTGACAATGGGCTAATATCCAGAATCTACAAAGAACTTAAACAAATTTAGAAGAAAAAAACAACCACATCAAAAAGTGGGTGAAGGATATGAACAGACACTTCTCAAAAGAAGACATTTATGCAGCCAACAAATATATGAAAAAAAAAAAAAAGCTCATCATCACTGGTCATTAGAGAAATGCAAATCAAAACCACAATGAGATACCATCTTATACCAGTTAGAATGGTGATTATTAAAAAGTCAGAAAACAACAGATGCTGGAGAGGATGTGGAGGAATGGGAACACTTTTACACTGTTGGTGGGAGTGTAAATTAGTTCAACCATTGTGGAAGACAGTGTGGCGATTCCTCAAGGATCTAGAACCAGAAATACCATTTGACCCAGCAATCCCATTACTGGCTATATACCCAAAGGATTATAAACCATTCTACTATAAAGACACATGCACAGATATGTTTATTACGGCACTGTCCACAATACCAAAGACTTGGAACCAATCCAAATGCCCATCAATGGTCGACTAGATAAAGAAAATGTGGCATATATATACCACAGACTACTATGCAGCCATAAGAAAAGGATGAATTCATGTCCTTTGCAGGGACAGAAATGAAGCTGGAAACCATCATTCTCAGCAGACTAACACAGGAACAGAAAACCAAACACCGCGTGTTCTCACTCGTAAGTGGGAGTTGAACAATGAGAACACATGGACACAGGGAGGGGAACATCACACACCAGGGCCTGTTAGGGGGTGGGAGGGCAAGAGGAGGGATAGCATTAGGAGAAATACCTAATGTAGGGTTGATGGGTGCAGCAAAATACCATTGCACATGTATACCTTTGTAACAAACCTGCACATTCTGCACATATACCCCAGAACTTAAGCTATAATAGTAAAGAAAATCACACTTTGTGTTGTATGGTTCTATAGGTTTTGACAAGGACATACAGTTGTTCCACTTCAGTATCAGACAAAATTGTCTACCATTTCAGTATCAAACAAAATTGTTCCACCTCCCCCCAAATTCCCTTGTGCTGTCTCTTTATAGTTAACTCCTTCCCACAGTCTTACCCCCAGCAACCTGTATTTTATACCTATAGTTTTTCCTTTTCTAGAATGTCATACACACAGAATTGTACAATATGTAGCCTTTTGGATCTACCTTCTTTCACTTAACAAAATGAATTTCAGATTCATCCATATCATTGTGTGAATCAATATTTTCCTACTTTTGATTGCTGAGTAGTATTCCATTGTATAGATGTACCACAGGCTGTTTATCCATTTAACTGGTGAGGAACATGTAGGTTGTTTCTAGTTTTTACAATTATAAATAACTACTAAAAACTATTCTCAACAAGTTTTTGTGTGAATAAAAGGTTTTGATTGACTAGGGCAAATACCTTTAAGTAGGACTGGTAGGTCAAGTGTTAAGTGTATGTTTAACTTTGTAAGAAATTGCTAACATGTTTTCCAAAGTGGTTGTATCATTTTGTGTTTTCATCAGTGATGTATAAGGGTGCAGTTGTCCTGCATCCTTGCCAGCCATTGTTATTGTCAGATTTCGTTTTGATTTTTGTTTTCTGTCTTTCTGATAGTTGTGTCTAATAGTTTGTAGTTTTACATTTTTATTACACTAATAACTAATAATGGTTAGTGTCTTTTCATGTACTTATTTGCCATCTGTGTATCTTCTTTAGCGAAGTGTTTGTTCAGGTCTTTTATCAATTTTTCAGTTGAGTTGTTTGTTTTCTTGTTGTTGAGTGCAAGAGTTCTTTATAGGTTCTAAATAGACTTTTTGCATCATATTTTTGTTTGCAAATGTTTTCTCCAAGTTTGTCACTTCTTTTTATTCTCTTAAGAGTGCCTTAATAAGAGCAATAGTTTTAAATTTTGGTTTGGTTCAATGGCTTTAAATTTTGTTTTTTCTTGAAATTGGGTAGTGTCAGCTCTCTAATGTTCTTTTTTGAGAATTGTTTTGGCTCTTCTGTTTTTGGCCTTTGCTTATATATTTTAGAATCATCTTGTTAATATCTACGAAAAAGATAACTGATGTTTTTCTTGGGATAGTATTGACTTAGAAATCAAATTGGGGATAGTCTGCCTCTTAATATTGAGTCTTTCAATACATGAACACTGTATATCTTTTCATTTATTTAGGTCTTCTTTGAGTTCTGTTTTGGAGTTTCCAACATACAAACCCTACTCATGTTTTATTATGTTGATACCCAAGCATTTTAGCTTTTTGAATGTACAGTTGTTTATTTCTAACATGTAGGAATACTATTGACTTAGTTCTAGGAGCTTTTGTTGTGTAGATTTTAATAAACATAGGACTTTTCCGATTACCTAATTTTTTGAGTGCTTTTCAAATTTATTTTATCTAATCGGTCAAATTTATGGTGATGGTGTTGGTTGTAGCATTCCCTTTTCTTTTTAATGTCTGTAGGATCAGTACAATTTCTCCCCTTTCCTTCCTGATGTTTTATGTCCTCTTTCCTTATCCCCACTGTTTTGTCTCTCTCATATCACTTTGGGTAGAGGCCTGTCAATTATGTTGCTTTTTCCATATTTTATGTGATTGATTTTCTCTATTTTTAATTTAAATTTCATTGCTACCTGCTCCAATCTTTATTTCTTTCCTTCTGCTTGCTTTAATTTGCTCTCTCTTGCTCTCTCTCTCTCTCTCTCTGTGTGTCTCTATATGTCCATCCCCCTCTCTTAAGGTGAAAGGTTAGGTTACTGCTTTGAGGCATTCCTTCTTGCCTAATATAATCAATCCACACTAAAATTTCTCTTTAAGCTTGGCTTTAGCTGCATCTTTCTCATTTTGATATGTTGCATTTTCATTTAGTTAAAAATAGTTTAAATTTCTCCTTAAGACTTACCTTTCTGCCCCCCGAATTATTTATAACTGCTCTCATGGTCCAATAACATCCTTTGTATGAATTTTATTCTTCGAAATGTATGGCTCAGTATAAATAGTGTTCTGTGTACACTTAAAAAGGATGTGTGTGTTGTTGTGGTTGGGAGGACAGTGTTATAAATGTCAATTAGGTCAAGTTGGTTAATCGTGCTCTGCAGATCGTATATATCATTATTGGTTTCCTGCTTACTTGTTTTTTTGTTTTTTTTTTATGAGACGGAGTCTCACTCTGTCATCCGGTCTGGACTGCAGTGGCTGGATCTCAGCTCACTGCAAGCTCCGCCTCCCAGGTTTACGCCATTCTCCTGCCTCAGCCTCCCGAGTAGCTGGGACTACAGACGCCCGCCACCTCGCCTGGCTAGCTTTTTGTATTTTTTAGTAGAGACGGGGTTTCACCGTGTTAGCCAGGATGGTCTCGATCTCCTGACCTCATGATCCGCCCGTCTCGGCCTCCCAAGGTGCTGGGATTACAGGCTTGAGCCACCGCGCCCGGCCGCTATATATTACTTTTAAGTCTAGGGTGTGTCTCAGGGATCCATCGTGTGTATATTAGCTCCCTAGGTGATTCTAATGAGCATTCATAGTTGAGAATCACAGGATCTTTTTAGGGAGCTTCCTAGCATGACCTGCAAACTTCACAAAGAGAAAACAGGCAACAGTGTTATATTATCATGAAAGTTTAAATCGGATCCAAATAACTTGATGATGAAACCGGAAAATTTTCCATATGCATGCCAAAGGAAAACAATTTCTTTCTTTGAGTTTTCCCCAGTGGGACTTGTAACTGTTACAGAGGCAGGACTCTGCATACATTTGCTTCTCAGTCAACTATTTACACGTTTGTGACACAGAAGTTATTAGACTACATAAGAAAGAGTTGCTATCTATTCTACATTTATAAATGTGTATCTGTCATATATTTATAACAAAAGTGCTACATGTATTGACATGTTTCATTTTTCTTCAGCTTTTTAAATATTTTGGCTTGATTTAAGCTTGATTTTGTAAGTGCTGTGTTACACTGTTAATGAAAATTAAAGTTTCTCTCGATCTTAGTTAGATACTCTCCAAGTACCTGTATCAGAGATTTAGAGAAATGTCACAGTTCTAGCTTTAGGTGTCAAGGAAAGAAACAAGAGGTGATCAATAGAAATTAAGTAATTGATGAAAAAAAGAACCCCAGAGCCCTTACCATGTGCCATTCATGAGTGCCACATTGAACAGGACAGATCGACACTTGCCTTCACCAGCTGTCAGTCTAATTGCCCCCAAGGACCTTCTAAATTTCTTGACTTGGGCCTCCTTGCACCCTCCATAGTCTCTGGCCCAGCTCATTGTCCCCATTGTAGCTCTGCAGCTTCTTTCCTTCCCTACTGCTTCTTTCATTCCCTGTCTGCCCCCATCACAGGAGGGGGTTGACCCATGGAAAATCTGGTCATCGGAATCCCCAGGAAGGCAGTGTCCCAATTAGGGGAAAGAGGCTGCCTTTATTTTAACAAAAGCCCAGGAAAAATTTGGCACATTCTGTGACAATATTTTGGTTTTCTAGTTTGTTCCTAGTTTACTGTCCCTGCTACCTATTTTCCAACTTATAAGGAAATAGCTTCATAAAACTGGTTGAAACATGATAAAATTTTATGCTAACTACCTCCCCCCAACACACATCTTTTCTTTTTCTTTTTCTTTTTTTTCTCTACTAAGGGTGTCACATCTTGCTATAGGGCCCATCTCCTAACTTTCCGTGAATGTAGGCTGCCAGTCAGTTGGTTTCAAGGTTCAGGGTCTGGGTAAGTGGAGGTTTGACTGGTTAGATGTTTATTCAATGTATTTGCTCCTACTCAAGTGCAAGGAGAGTATACATCTTTAAGTGTACAGGTCTGGAGTTAGGTGAGCAGGAAATGGACAGTTTCCAGACTATCCTGAGTTCAAATCCCAGTCTCTCCACTTACCATCCTTATGAGCAATTACTTACATTTTCTGGATGTGCATTCCGTCATTAGAAACAGAGCGTGAGGCCTGGTGCGGTGGCTTATGCCTGTAATCTCAGCACTTTGGGAGGCCGAGGGCAGAAGTTCGAGACCAACCTGGCCAACATGGTAAAACTCCATCCCTACTAAACATACAAAAAAATTAGCTGGGCGTGGTGGTGAGGGCCTGTAATCCCAGCTACTCAGGAGGCTGAGGCAGGAGAATTGCTTGCACTCAGGAGTCAGAGGTTGCAGTGAGCTGAGAATGCACCAGTGTCATCCAGCCTGGGTGACAAGAGCGAGACTCCATCTCAAAAAATAAGGAAGAAAGGAAAGGAAAGGAAAGGAAAGGAAAGGAAAGGAAAGGAAAGGAA
>NC_045448.1:94633062-94633239 GCF_002776525.5 Piliocolobus tephrosceles | reverse complement strand
AAAGGAAAGGAAAGGAAAGGAAAGGAAAGGAAAGGAAAGGAAAGGAAGAAGGAAGGAAGGGAAGGGAAGGGAAGGGAGGGGAGGGGAGGGGAGGGAAAGGAAGGTGGGAGGGAGGGAGGGAGGGAGGAAGGAAAGAAAGAAAGAAAGAAAGAAAGAAAGAAAGAAAGAAAGAAAGAA
>NC_045448.1:94383983-94633052 GCF_002776525.5 Piliocolobus tephrosceles | reverse complement strand
GAAAGAAAGAAAGAAAGAAAGAAAGAAAGAAAGAAAGAAAGAAAGAAAGAAAGAAAGAAAGAAAGAAAGAAAGAGGGAAAGAAAGAAAGGAAGGAAAGAAGGAAGGAAGGAAGGAAGGAAGGAAGAAAGAAAGAAAGAAAGGGCATGAATGTCAGTACAGATGTACCTCAGAGACATTGCAGTTTTGACTCTAGACCACTGCAATAAAGGAAGGAAGGAAGGAAGGGAAGAAGGAAGGAAGGAAGGAAGGAAGGAAGGAAGGAAGGAAGGAAGGAAGGAAGGAAGGAAAGAAGGAAGGAAGGAAGGGAAACAGAGCATGAATGTCAGTACAGATATACCTCAGAGACATTGCAGGTTTGATTCTAGACCACTGCAATAAAGTGAATATCACAATAACAGGAGTCATAATTTTTTGTTTCCCAGTATATATAAAAGTTATATTTACACTGTACTACAGCCTATTAAGTGTGCAACAGCATTATGTCTAAAAAATATACATACCCTTGTTAAAAATACTTTATGCTAAAAAATGCTAATGAGCATCTAAGCCTTCAGTGAGTTAATCTTTTTGCTGGTTGAGGGTCTTGACTTGATGTTGATGGCTGCTGACTGATCAGGTTGGTAATTGCTGAAGGCTGGGGTGGCTATGGCAATACCTTAAGATAACAACGAAGTTTGCTGCAACAATTGACTCTTCCTTTCATGAAACATTTTTCTGTAGCATCTGATGCCATTTGGTCGCATTTTACCCACGGCAGAATTTTTTTCCAAAATTGGAGCCAATCCTTTCAAACCTTGCTGCTGCTTTTTCAACTAAGTGTACATGACATTTTAAATCCTCTTTTGTTATTTCAACAATGTTCACAGCATTTTCACCAGGAGTAGATTCTGTCTCAAGAAACCACTTTCTTTGCTCATTCATGAGAAGCAGCTCCTCATCTGTGAAAGTTTTATTATGAGATTGCAGCAATTCCGTCACACCTTCAGGCTCTACTTCTAATTCTCGTTCTCTAGCTGTTTCCACCGTATCTGCAGTGACTTTCTCCACTGAAGTCTTGAACCCCTCAAAGTCATCCATGAGGGTTGGAACATCAACTTCTTCCAAACTTCTGCTAATGCTGGTATTTTGACCTCCTCCCATGAATCACAAATGTTCTTAATGGCCCTTAGAATGGTGAGAAAGGTTTTCAGTTTACCCAGGTCCATAAGAAGAATCACTATCGATGACAGCCATAGCCTTATAAAATGTATTTAATAAATAATGAGATTTGAAAGTCAAAATTGCCCCTTAATCCATGGGCTGGAGAATGCTTGTTGTGTTAACAGGCATGAAAATGACATGTATCTCCTTGTACATCTCCCTCAGAGCTTCTGAGTGACCAGGTGCGTTGTCAATGAACAGTAACATTTTGAAAGGAATCCTTGTATCTGAGCATTAGTTCTCAAAAACAGGCTTAAAATATTCAGTAAACTCTGCTGTAAACAGATGTGCTATCAACCAGGTGCTGTTATTTCATTTCTAGAGTACAGGCAGAGTAAATTCAGTATAATTCTTGATGGTCTGAGGATTTTTGAAATAGTAAATGAGCATTGGCTTCAACTTAAAGCCACCAGCTGCATTAGCTCCTAACAAGAGATTCTGTCTGTTCTTTGAAGTTTTAAAGCAAGTACTGATAAAAGCCCTAGATGGAAACGTCTTCCAAGGCTGTTTCACCTACGCTGAAAATATGTTGTTAAGTGTAGCTACCATAATCACTTATTTTAGCTGGATCTTCTGGATAACTTGCTACTTAAGCTGTAGCTTCTACATCAGGACTTGCTACTTCACCTTGCAATTTTATGCTATAGAGATGGTGTCTTTCTTTAAAATTCAAGAACCAATTTAGCCTCAAAGTTTTCTTCTGTAGCTTCCTCACTTCTCTTAGCCTTTGTAGAGTTGAAGAGAGTTATGACCTTGTTCTGGATTAGGCTTTGGCTTAAGGGAATGTTGTGATTTGTGTGATCTTCCATCCAGACCACTAAAACTTTCTGTATATCAGCAAAAGTCTGTTTTGCTTTCTTATCATTTGTGTGTTCACTGGAGTAGCACTTTTAATTTCCTTCAAGAACTTTTCCTTTGCATTCACAGCTTGGCTAACTCTTGGGTACAAGAGGCCTAACTTTCAGCCTTTCTCAGTTTTCAACATGCCTTCCTCACTGGGCTTCTAGCTTTCTTTTTCTTTTTCTTTTAAGCATTTCTAGCTTTTGATCTAGAAAGACATATGACTCTTCCTTTCACTTGAACACTCAGAGGCCACTGTAGGGTTACTGGCCTAATTTCAACATAGTTGTGTCTCAGGGAATAGAGAGGCCTGAGGACAGGGAGAGAGATGGGAGAATGGCAGGTTAGTGGAGCAGTCAGAACACACAACATTTACCAGTTAAGTTCCCTGTCTTATTAATTGTTTTGGATGTTCCAAAACAATTACAATAGTAACATCAAAGATAACTGATGACAGATCACCATAACAGATATAATGATGATGAAAAAGTTTGAAATATTATGAGAATTACCAAAACATCACAAAGACACAAAGTGAGTATGTCCTGTTAGAGAAAGGGCTCTGATAGACTTGCTCAGTGCAGGGTTGCCACAAGGCTCAAGTTTTAAAAAGTATAATATCTGCAAAATGTAATTAAATGAGGTATTTCTGTACCTACTTTGGGTTGTCAAGGGATTAAATGACTTAACACATGAAATGGGCTTAAGACAGGGTCCGGCATATCATACATGCTCCAGTGTGGCAGCAAGGAGCAGGCCCCCTGTGACCCTACTTTTGGGGTCCTAATCCTGATCTTGCCATTCGCTAATTGTATAACTTTGAGAAGGCTGCTGATATGCTGTGCCTCAGTTTCCCCATCTATAAAATAGGAATAATAATACCTGACTTAGAGGGTTATTAGAAGAATTGAATGAGTGAATATTTGAACATGCTTAGATTAGGGTCTGGAGGATAATAAATGCCTGATAAATGTTAGCTGCTATTGCCATCCCCCCCAGGACCCTCAAACTTTCTATCCCCCCATCCCACCAATTACCACATTGTGATGATTTTTCCTCCTACATTGAAATTACTCAAAGCCTTCTTTCCCTGTCATGTCTCCCCGACCATGCCTGGTTGCACACTCCCTCCCCATTCAGCCTGGCCCTCTTCAAATCTGTTCTCCAGGAATCACCAGCCCTCTACCTGAAATGAAATCTAAATTCCTACCTGCCAACTGCCGCCCTCCTGGGGCCTTCCAGCATCTTCTGTATTGGGTTATATTAGTTGGTTCTTTCGCTGCCACAAAGAGCTACCTCAGATTGGGTAATTTATGAAGAAAAGAGGTTTAATTGACTCATAGTTCCACTGGCCTAACAGGAAGCATGACAGGGAGGCCTCAGGAAACTTACAATCATGGTGGAAGGCAAAGGAGAAGCAAGCACCTTTTTCATATGGCAGCAGGAGAGAGAAGGAGCAAAGGGGGAAGTGTCACACACTTTTAACCAACCAGATCTTGTGAGAACTCACCCACTATCACAAAAACAGCCAGGGGGAAAGTCCACCCCCATGATTCAATCACCTCTCGCCAGGCCCCTCCCCCAACACATGGGGATTACAATTCAATTCAAGATGAGATTTGGTTGGGGACACTGAGCCAAACCAAATCATGGGTCGAACTCAAGCTCCCACATGTGGCCCTGGGGTGCCTTCCACCTGCCGGGCCTTCCCACCTCCATCCCACTCCCACCTCTCTGTCCTCTACTGAGGACTCCACACCCGTCCTATGCTCCTGCTGTGACCTTTCTTACAGACTTCTTTCCCCTCACACTCTCGCTTCCCTCACCTGATAAGTTAATGCTCATCTTTTGAGACCCAGTTGAGGCTGCCAACTTCTCTAAGACACTCTCCCAGAGCCCCTTCTGTAATAAGGAGCCCCCATATAAGCTTCCTGGAGCAGCAGCCTGGGCCCGTCTTGTCATTGCACTGTTACTTTTGGTTTGTGATTATAAACTCTGTGAGCACAGAAGTTGTGGATCCTTAATTTGGCATCATCACACCTAGTAGTAGTGCCTTAATTTGGCATCATCACACCTAGTAGTGTCTGTCTCTGCACAGGTTAATTCACCTACAAAATGAAATTGCCTTGTGTAACTACATCACACCTGGCTGTGGGGTTGCTTGGAGCTTTGCTTTTAAATCATTTGATCATCTTTGAAACATACATTTCTGAAGGGTCCATGAGGTAGCTGGCCAAGGAAGCTGGGAGCTGATATCTCCCTTTGGAATCATCTAGTGGGATTTGCTAGAGGGACGAATTTCCTAGCTTAGAAAATGGTTAACAATTTTTAAAAATCAGTATTTTCAGTGCACCAGCCAAAGTGAGTATTTTAGGGTCTGCCTCTCCTCTTTATTCCAGGCCAAATGGGCAGCTCGCACAGTCCAGGATGTATCTCAGGGAAGGAGGGGCCACAGCATTGTCCCTGCTGCTGTCTTTCAACTGGATTCACTTGTTCTCTTGGGCAATCTCCATTTACCCAATACCTGTAATGGTAAAATTAAGAAAATAGCTAACACATATTCAAATGCTTGCCATTTACCAGGCACTGTCCTAAGATTTCATGTGTAGTAACTCATTTAATGTCTCAAGACAAATCAACAGGACAGAGATTTTTCTCTGTTTTTTTGATTAAAGTTACAACAGCAGCTGAAATGATGCCTTGCACAAAGTTAGACTTTATGAATATTTGTTGAATAAATGAATGACTGTAATAACCCTTCACAGTTTGCAGAAATTCACCAGTCTTCTCTGTTAAAAAATGAAGTTCAGGATAGTTAAGCACCTTGGACGTTACTCATCCCTGCCATTTTTGCACTAGACTTTTAAAAATATGATTCTAATAGCTTATTGCCAAAAAGTCTAGTTTGGTCTTTTTATACAAAATAAAACTTTTATAAGTAGAATCTTGCCATCTCATTGACGTTTTGGTTTTAGATATATTGTGGTATTTCTCATGAATCTTACCATGATGGTGTGTTCTTGACATCGTTTGACTGTGTCCCCACCCAAATCTCATCTTGAACTGTAGCTCCCATAATTCCCACATGTTGTGGGAGGGACCCAGTGGGAGATAATTGAATCATGGGGCCAGTTTCTGCCATACTGTTCTCATGGTAGTGAATAAGTGTCATGAGATCTGACAGTTTTATAAGGGGAAACCCCTTTCATTTGTCTCCCATTGTCTTCTTGCCTGCCACAGTGTAAGACATGCTTTTCACATTCTGCCATGATTTTGAGGCCTCCCCAGCCACATGGAACTGTGAGTCCATTAAACTTGTTTTTCTTTATAAATTACCTAGTCTTGTGTATGTCTTTATCAGTGGTGTGAAAACGGACTAATAGAGTCAATTGGTCCCAGTAGAGTGTTGTGCTGCTGTAAACGTAGCCAGTGACTTTAGAACTGGGTAACAGGCACAGTTTGGAACAGTTTGGAGGGCTCAGAAGAAGAAAGGAAAATGGGGAAAAGTTTGGAACTTCCTAGAGACTTCTTAAAGGGCTTTGACCAAAATGGTGATAATGATATGGACAATGAAATTCAGGCTGAGGTGGACTCAGATGGAGATGAAGAATTTGTTGGGAACTGGAGTAAAGATGACTCTTTCTATGTTTTAGCAAAGAGACTGGTGGCATTTTGCCCCAGCCCTAGAGATGTGTGGAACTTTGAAATTGAGGGAGATGATTTAGGGTATCTGGTGGAAGAAATTTCTAAGCAGCAAGGCATTCAATAGATGACTTGGGTGCTGCTAAAAGCATTCTGTTTTAAAAGGGAAACAGAGTATAAATGCTCAGAAAATTTACAGCCTGAAGATGCAGTAGAAAAGAAAAACCCATTTTCTAAGGAGAAATTCAAGCCTGCTGCAGAAATTTACATAAGTAATGGGAACCAAATGCTAATCCCCAAGACAATGGGGAAAATGTCTCCAGAGCATGTCAGAGACCTTTGCAGCAGCCCCTCCCATCACAAGTCGGGAGGCCTAGGAGGAAAAAATGGTTTCATGGGCCAGGCCCAGGGTCTTCCTGCTGTGTGCAGCCTAGGAACTTTGTGCCCTGCATCCCAGCTGCTTCAGGCTAAAAGGGGCAAAGGTACAGCTACAGCCATGGCTTTAGAGGGTACAAGCCCCTCTAAAGGGGGTAGTACCTTCCATGTTGTGTTGAGCCTACAGGTGCACAGAAGTCAAGAATTGAGGTTTGGAAACCTCTGCCTAGATTTCAGAGGATGTTTGGAAATGCCTGGATGTCCAGGCATAAGTTTGCTGCAGGGGTGGGGCTCCTCATGGAGAACCTTTGCTAGGGTAGTGTGGAAGGGAAATGTGGGGTTGAAGTCCCCACACAGAGTCCCCACTGGGGTACTGCCTAGTACAGCTGTGTCCTCCAGACCCCATAATGGTAGATCCACTGACAGCTTGCACCATGCACTTGGAAAAGCTACACTCACCACCAACTTGTGAAAGCAACTGGGGTGGGGAGCTGTGCCCTGCAAATCCAGAGGAGCAGAGCTGCCCAAGACCATGGGAACCCACCTCTTGCATCAGTGTGACTTGGATGTGAGACAGAGAGTCAAAGGAGATCATTTTGGGGCTTTAAGATTTGATCACCCCACTGGATTTTGAACTTACAGGGTGCCTGTAGCCCTTTGTTTTGGCCAATTTCTCCCATTTGGAACAGCTGTATTTACCCAGTGCCTGTACCACCATTGTATCTAGGAAGTAACTAACTTGCTTTTGATTTTACAGGCTCATAGGCAGAAGGGACTTGCTTTAACTTGCTTTGTCTCAGATAAGACTTTGGACTGTAAACTTTTGAGTTAATGCTGAAATGACTTAAGACTTTGGGGGACTGTTGGCAAGGGATGATTGGTTTTGAAATGTGAGGACATGAGATTTGGGAGGGGCCAGGTGTGGAATGATATGTTTTGGCTGTGTCCCCACCCAAATCTCATCCTGAATTGTAGCTCCCATAATTCCATGTGTTGTGGGAGGGACTCAATGGGAGCAAATTGAATGATGTGGGCAGTTTCCCCTATACTCTTCTTGTGGTAGTGAATAAGTCTCATAAGATCTGATTGTTTTACAAGGGGTTTCCCCTTTCACTTGGCTTTCATTCTCTCTCTTGCCTGCCATCATGTAAAACGTACCTTTTGCCTTCCACCATGATTGTGAGGCCTCCCCAGCTATGCGAAACTGTGAGTCTGTTAAACCTTTTCGCTTTATAAATTACCCAGTCTCAGGTACGTCTTTATTAGCAGTGTGAAAACAGACTAATACAGGTATAACACTTTGTTTAATCTGTTCTTTGAATGGATGTAATCCATAAACAAATACCTTGCATTTCTTGAGACATCACCTATTAAATAAACATGTTTAGAAATGAGAAATAATTTTGCCTCCAGAATCCCTATTTCCTAATTTATGTTTTGGGCCACCATGGGTTTCTCAATCAGATTTTCTTAAGACATGCTCCTCCTGTACTCTAAAACACACTGAACATGAAAGACTTCTCAGACTCCTTGGTTAAACAAATATAAGGGTACAACAAAGAATAAGAGCCACTGGTGCACCTCTCCATCTGGCAGCTGGAAGCTTGGCTGGGGTCTCTTACAATCCGTTTCTTAAAGACTGTTTCTTATTTCCCACCTATTTCCACCCCTGGGGAATGGGGAGAGGTGGGGGTATGTGTGATTGGAGAGATCAATGGGGAATCCTGTATGCATTTTTTTAAATGCCCATTTCTGAGATTCTCTGAGAGTCATTGTGTTATAGTCACAGTCTGGAGCATGGGTGATGATAATATAGCATAGATGAAAATGCCACAGACTTGCTCAGGGCACTGACAGGAACATTATTTATAATGAAAAGAGCATGCTATTTAGGAATAGAGAGGCCTGGGTTTAAATCCTAGCTCTGCCCTAACACATATGGGACCTTGACTCAGGTAGGTTTACCTCAGTTTAGCCTCAGTTTTCCTAAAGACCCTATGAAATAGGAAATTATATCTCCATTTTACAGATGCAGATTCAAACCATAAGGAGATACCATTACATATACACTAGAATGACTAACATTAAAAAGACTGTAAAGACCAATTGTTGGCAGGAATGTAGAACAACTATAATTATTATACACCACTGGTAGGAGTGTAAAATTGCATAACTACTTTGGAAAAATTATTTGGCAGTTTCTTAAAAACGTTTGAAATGCATCTACCATATGACTGAGCCATTTCACTTCAATATATTTTCTCAAGATAAATGAAGACATATATTTTCTCTAAGAATTGTACGTGAATTTTCCTAACAGTTTTATGTGCAATAGTCCCAAACTAGAAACAACCAAAATGTTCATCAACAAGTAAATGCATAAATGAATGTGATGAGTGCATTACATAGACTAGAGTACTACTAGCAATAAAATGGAACAACTACAAATACATATTGTAAGGTGGATGAATTTCAAAACAGCATGCTGATTGAAAGAATCAAGACAACACATACTCTGCAATTCAGTTTACTTAAAACACGTCTCATCTATAGTGTCAAAGAACGGATCAGTGGTTGCCTTGGGGTGGGAGTAAAGAAAGGAATGGACTGCAAAAAGACATGAGGCATTTTGTTCTGTAGCTTGATTGTGATGCTATTGTCATGGGTGTGTACGGTTGTCAAAACTCTTCAAGTGGTGCACTTTGAATGAATGCATCATTGTAATATATTATTTCTCAATATTGTTGATTAGGGAAGAAGATACGTTGTTTAAAGCAAAAATAGCCATGAGGTTTATAACACATGCAGAAGATCTGTATCTATATATGTAATATGTATACATATCTTTATATATAAAATCTCAACAGTAGCAAAGTGGATGGGGGAGTGGAATTGAGGTATACTTTATTGTTGTAAGTTACAGAATTTCCAAGGGAAGTGGAATTAAAAAGTTACAAATACGAGAGGCATGTGAAACTTTTTTGTGTGTGTTGATAAAAGAAAATAATTTGGAACGTGATTGTATGTGTGTAGACCAAAATAAGAGGAGAGTTGAGCTTAGGGGGCCACTTTGTGTTGAGTCAAGGAGTGCCTAGACAGATGTCAGCATGAGTAGTGAGGCCTATAAATGGATTGGAAGAAAAGTAAACTTGAAAAGAAAGCAAAGGAGAGGTTTTCCAATGGGAGAGCGATGTGGTGGAGACTCATGGTTGCAGGTACAGTCATGGTGCAGGGTGACAGTTTTGACAGACCCATGAAGACTTTGGTAGACTTTGGAGAAGCAGGTTTAACCTTGGGGTCTACATCAGATGCCTGCAAGCCTCTGCTACTCCTGTGGTTAGTGTTTGCAGTGTTTGCAGGTATAAATTTTTTGTTATATTTCTTTTGACCTATTTGTCTTTGTATTTTGAGTGGCTTTCTTGTATAAAGCATCTAGTTGAATCTTGATTTTTTAAAAATCGTGTCTGACAATCTCCAAGTTAAATAGTACTATTTAAACCATTTGCACCTAATGTAACTATCAACAAACATAGAGTTTTAGAATATTATCCTGCAACTTTTTCTCTATTTATCCCATATGTTATTTGTTCCCTTTTCCCTCTGCTCCTGTGTTTCGTTGACTAATTGAATAATTTTTAGTATTCCGCAGGTAGCGTCTTAAATGTTATTTTTTAGTGACTATCTACAGTTTAAAATATGCATCATTGACATCATATTCTTTCCTCAAATAGCATTATAGCACTTCACAGATAATACTCCTTCACACATGTGCTGGGTGCACCGCCACTTCCATCACATATCTCTGCTTTGTCCCGCAGGTATGCCGGGGCCCTCCTGGGTGAGGATGTCTTCCAGGGAAAGGAGCTGGTCAACAGTCACTCACTGCAGGCTCTGGTGGTGGGGCTGAGGGCCTACAGCACCTGGGAGAACATCCGCTGCCTGCAGGACTGCCGCGAGTGCACTGGAGGCATGGTGAGCCCCAAGGCCTGCAGCTCCTGCGGGTCCCCACAATACAACCCACCCTGGGGGAGCACTGTGGGGCGGGCAGAGAACGTGCTTCAGAGTTGAATAGAAATCCCAACTGCCCATGACTCCGAGTTCCTTCCTTACCAGCCTCCTAGTCTTGTGTGTCTCCCTCATATGATGCTGCCAGGACTGATAGAGAACATGTTTGTAAAATGCCTGCCTGGCCCATGGAGGCACGCAGTAAACATCATGAAACTTGGTGGGCAAAGGTAGTAGTGGACAGTATGGGAAAGGGCCACTGAAGGTTCAGATGATCAAAGCTCTGCTCCGATGTTTTAATCCCTTGGGGAGAACACAGGAAATGATCCCGAGGGTTTCCCTCACCCCAGGTGAGGACACAGGAGGCAGAGCATTCAGAGACTTCCTGGTGTGTCCCCAGCCCCAGTCTCAGACTGGATTGTGCAATGAGAAGCACAAGGTGTGAGTAATCCCAATATTAGTATTTGAGGGAGTTAAGGGGGACTCTGAGAGCAGCTGGATCTGTATGCAACCATGAGAACAGAGGCCCTGCAGGACTCTGCAGGTCTCCACAGGTGTCTGCACCCATGTGAGGGTCCAGAGCCCATGACAAAGTGAACCCAAGTTGGGTGTCTGAGGGCAGGACACGTAGCATGAGGCTGTGGACCTGTGACGTGGTGGCACGGCAGGACTGCAGGATCAGCTGTGCACTTCATTCAAATGCAGGCCAGATGTGGCAGCTACTGGAACTCCAGATCACACCCCCAGAGGAGAATGGAAGGAGGGAGCCCCCCCTGTTGGTCTTTGGTCTGAATTTAATACTGAACTTCATCGAATATTTGCTTAAAAACAGCACCTCTGAATGTGAAGGAGAAGACGAAGAGGTTTAGCCTCAGTAGAGAATGGGTCAAGGGCAAGTCAAGGGCAGCTGTAGAAAATAAAAGGGAAAGGATGAGTTTCTGGAAAGCCGATTCCCTGCTGTCCGTATGGAGCTAACGGACCCCACAGAGGGGCAACGGTGAAGAGGGGCTGAGCCTTCACAAGAGGCAGAGGTGCGGGCAGAGCCTGAGGGCATCTCCCATGAGATCCATGGTGTTTGTCCACCTGAAAGCCAGTATGATCATTTCTTTTAGGCGGCTGAGTGAAGATGTGTCTCTGATGATGGTCGGGGGTGGGGCATGTCTGCTTCATTCCTATGGAGATGTTGTGTGGGGTCCACATGGAAAAAAAAGGGAATGGAGAATAAAATAATAGCTGGCTTAGGGTGCAGCTGGCCAGGAGCTGAGGTCCTCCAAGGCAGCTGGGACAATGGCACGATGTGACTGTCCTTAGCTAAGGAGGGCCCTGCCAGGGGGCTGGTTTCTACCTGTGTCTCTAGGAGGTGGCTGTCCCTTCAATCCGCAGGCTGGCAGCAGCAGGGAACACAGCCCAGGGATTCGGGGGTCGAGTAAGAAAGTTAGGTCAGCAGGTCAGGGGTACGACCTGAAGTGGCCCTGCAGGCAGGGGCAGCCCACACAGTGGGGGCTTGGGGCACTGCTGGGGGCCCTGAGCTCAGACACTGTGGCCTTGACAGGTGACTCAGCCTGAGGGCTCGCTCAGAACCCCCTGCAGGCTCCTGGTCCTCTGGGCTCCCGTGGCTCATTCCCTTTTTCGCAGTTCACAGGCGGGCAGGCCCGGGGTCTCTCACCCCCAGGCCCTCATAGCCTGCCTGCACAGAGACCCTCCTGTGCCCCTGTCATCCTAACCCTCGTCCTTTCATCCTGGCCTCAGTGCTCATTCTGGGAGGCCATATTTCCCCTGGGTCCATGCTGAGCCCTGGCAGTGCCACCTGGAACAACCACCCTTGCCTGCTCTCCAGTGATCCAGCCTGTCATGTTCACCTGTGCTGCCGAGGACCACCCAGCAGTGCGGAAATGACCCCACCCTGTTAGAGAAGACGCAGTCCATGCTGGAATGCCAGCTGCCTGGGCACGCTGCCTCACAGAGCTCTGCGCCCCAGAGCTCCTGAGCAACCTGGGGCAGAGGGCCCTAGAAGGCAAGTGCTGTGTCCTCTGCTCACAGTATTTCTGACACCAGATGTGTGGCTTTTCCATAACAACCAGTTCTCTAGTTCTCTGTGGAACCAACGGGGTGCTCTACGACAGTGGCCCCCCAACCTTTTTGGCACCAAGGACTGGTTTCGCGGAAGACAATTTTTCCACGGATGGTTTTTGGGGTGGGGGGTGTGGGGTAGGGGAGATGTTTTCGGGATGAAACTGTTCTGCCTCAGATCCTCAGGCTTTCGATTCTCATAAGGAGCGTGCAACCTAGATCCCTCACATGCACAGTTCACTGGTCTGGTACCAGTCCGTGGCCTGGGGATTGGGGAACCCTGCTCTACAATTTAATTTATTCTGACAATGACTACCTGGAGTGCATGCAGACTCCACAGATTAAGGCCTCAGTTCCATAAGTCTTCTTCTAACTTTGGATGCTAGTCACCAATATTGCTTCTCTGGGTTACCTGCGCTGTTATTATTATTATTATTGAAATAGGGTCTCACTGTCACCCAAGCTGAAGTACAGTGGCACAATCACAGCTCACTGTAGCCTTGAACTCCCGGGCTCAAGCAATCCTCCTTCGTCAGCCTCCCAAGTAGCTAGGACTACAGGCGCATACCACTACACCGGCTAATTTATTTTTTGTTGAGATGCGGATCTCACTATGTTGCCCAGTCTGGTTTCGAACTCCTGGCCTCAAGTCATCCTCCCATTATACCCTCCCAAAGTGCTGGAATTACAGGTATGAGTCATACCCTGGTCTGCCCACACTTTTGCCTCACTTGTCTATAAATCAGGAGTTCCCATGACCCTCTCCTTAGGTTCAATAATTTGCTATAACAGCTCACAGTACTCAGGGAAACACTTAAATGTTTACTGGAAATAATTAAGGGTACAGATAAACAGGCAGATAAAGAGATACATCGGCTGAGGTCCAGAAGGGTTCTGAGCACAGGAGCTTCTGTCCCTCTGGAGTTGGTGTGCACTGCTCTGCTTGGCACGAGGATGTGTTCAATAACCTGGAAGCTCTCTGAACCACATAGTTTAGGGATTTTGTTTTTGGAGATGGAGTCTCTCTGTGTTGCCCAGGTTGGAGTGCAATGGTGCAATCTCAGTTCACTGCAATCTCCGCCTCCTGGGTTAAAGCAATTCTCCTGCTTCAGTCTCCTGAGTAGCTGGGATTAAGGCATGCGCCACCATGCCCAGAAAAGAAGGAAGAAGAAAGAGAAAGAAAGAGGAAGAAAGAAAGAGGAAGGAAGGAAAGAAGCAAGGAAGGAAGGAAGGAAGGAAAAGAAAAGAAAGTCCTGTGTATCTGTTTTCTTTCTTACCCTTAAAACATGGAATTAATCCTCAAAACTTGGCCCCCTTGATCTTTTCTTGCTTTATTATTTTTTTACCCTGAACACTTAAAAAAAAAACAAAACATGATTTTATTGTTACTTTTGGAGGGAGAAAGAACACTGTATTGCCTACAGACTACTCGTAATGACAGCAATGATGACATTCATTAGCTCTAAAGCCTGCACAACCCATCTTGACAGCTCATTTGTTGGGGACAAATTTTTGTGTTAGTGTGTCTAGTTTAGGAGATGGGGACTTGAGAAGAGAGGGGCATGAGAAATTATTGTGCAGTTTACCAAGATATGGGTGCATCTTGCACTTAATTTTTGCCGCTACTCTAGACATAGGACCCTGTGAAATCCTTTTCCTCTAACTGCTGACTTCAGTGTTTGTTGCTATTGCCTAAAATGAGCATCATCTGTGGAGGGCAGTGTCTTGGCTGAGCAAAGTCTATTTGAAATCACATTTATTGCATTATTTTTATCAATTCCAAAAGTAATATATATCCATTGTAGAAATTTTTGAGAAAAAAGAAAAGCACAAAAAAGTAAATATATCCCAAAATTATACTTCTCAGAGATGATTCTTACTGTCTGTAGTATATTCTTTCTGTGCAGTGTGTGTAATGTTATAATCCCCCCTAATTCACTTAAGATTTGATATGGATATTGTTTCAACTCTTTACTACAACCTTACTTTGAAGTAAAATTTTCATAGCTGGTACCATTTATCTTATAGGTGTACCATAATGCATTCAATCAATTCCTCAGCTTATGTCAGATTGTTCCATTATTATAAACAACACTATAGAAAACATTCCAGTACCTTGGTACCTAACTTATTTTTGTGCATACCTGGGATTGCTTTTTCGAATGAAGTATTTAAATCAAGCCTTGATTTTGTATCCTGAGACTTTGCTGAAGTTGCTTATCAGCTTAAGGAGATTTTAGGCTGAGATGGTGGGGTTTTCTGAATATACAATCATGTCATCTGCAAACAGGGACAATTTGACTTTCACTTTTCCTAATTGAATACCCTTTATTTCTTTCTTCTGCCTGATTGCCCTGGCCAGAACTTCCAACACTATGTCGAATAGGAGTGGTGAGAGAGGGCATCCTTATCTTGTGCCAGTTTTCAAAGGGAATGCTTCCAGTTTTTGCCCATTCAGTATGATATTAGCTGTGGGTTTGTCATAAATAGCTCTTATTATTTTGAGATATGTACCATCAATACCTAATTTATTGAGAGTTTTTAGCGTGAAGGGCTGTTGAATTCTGTCAAAGGCCTTTTCTGCATCTATTGAGATAATCATGTGGTTTTTGTCTTTGGTTCTGTTTATATGCTGGATTACATTTATTGATTTGCATATGTTGAACCAGCCTTGCATCCCAGGGATGAGGCCCACTTGATCATGGTGGATAAGCTTTTTGATGTGCTGCTGGATTCGGTTTGCTAGTATTTTATTGAGGATTTTCACACTGATGTTCATCAGGGATATTGGTCTAAAATTCTGTTTTTTTGTTGTGTCTCTGCCAGGCTTTGGTATCAGAATGATGCTGGCCTCATAAAATGAGTTAGTGAGGATTCCTTCTTTTTCTATTCATTGGAATAGTTTCAGAAGGAATGGTACCAACTCCTCCTTGTACCTCTGGTAGAATTCGGCTGTGAATCCATCTGGTCCTGGACTTTTTTTGGTTGGTAGACTATTAATTATTGCCTCAATTTCAGAGCCTGTTATTGGTCTATTCAGGGATTCAACTTCTTCCTGGTTTAGTCTTGGGAGGGTGTATGTGTCCAGGAATTTATCCATTTCTTCTAGATTTTCTAGTTTATTTGCATAGAGGTGTTTATAGTATTCTCTGATGATAGTTTGTATTTCTGTGGAATCGGTGGTGATATCCCCTTTATCATTTTTATTGTGTCTATTTGATTCTTCTCTCTCTTCTTCTTTTTTAGTTTTGCTAGTGGTCTATCAATTTTGTTTATCTTTTCAAAAAACCAGCTCCTGGATTCATTGATTTTTTGAAGGGTTTTTTTGTGTCTCTATCTGCTTCAGTTCTGCCTGATCTTAGTTATTTCTTGCCTTCTGCTAGCTTTTGAATGTGTTTGCTCTTGCTTCTTTAGTTCTTTTAATTGTGATGTTAGGGTGTCAATTTTAGATCTTTCCTGCTTTCTCTTGTGGGCATTTAGTGCTATAAATTTCCCTCTACACACTGCTTGAAATGTGTCCCAGAGATTCTGGTATGTTGTGTCTTTGTTCTCATTGGTTCCAAAGAACATCTTTATTTCTGCCTTCATTTTGTTATGTACCCAGTAGTCATTCAGGAGCGGGTTGTTCAGTTTCCATGTAGTTGAGCGGTTTTGAGTGAGTTTCTTAATCCTGAGTTCTAGTTTGATTGCACTGTGGTCTGAGAGGCAGGATACAAAATCAATGTGCAAAAGTCACAAGCATTCTTATACACCAATAGCAGACTAACAAAGAGCCAAATCATGAGTGAACTCCCATTCACAGTTGCTTCAAAGAGAATAAAACACCTAGGAATCCAACTTACAAGGGATGTAAAGGACCTCTTCAAGAACTACAAACCACTGCTCAGTGAAATAAAAGAGGACACAAACAAATGGAAAAACATTCCATGTTCATGGATAGGAAGAATCAATATCGTGAAAATGGCCATATTGCCCAAAGTAATTTATAGATTCAATGCCATCCCCATCAAACTACCAATGACTTTCTTCACAGAATTGGAAAAAACTACTTTAAAGTTCATGTGGAACCAAAAAAGAGCCTGCATTGCCAAGACAATCCTAACCCAAAAGAACAAAGCTGGAGGCATCATAGTACCTGACCTCAAACTATACTACAAGGCTATAGTAATCAAAACAGCATGGTGCTGGTACCAAAACAGAGATATAGACCAATGGAACAGAACAGAGCCCTCAGAAATAATACCACATATCTACAACTATTTGATCTTTGACAAACTTGACAAAAACAAGAAATGGGGAAAGGATTCCCTATTTAATAAATAGTGCTGGGAAAACTGGCTAGCCATATGTAGAAAGCTGAAACTGGATCCCTTCCTTATACCTTATACAAAAATTAATTCAAGATGGATTAAAGACTTAAATGTTAGACCTAAAACCATAAAAACCCTAGAAGAAAACCTAGACAATACCATTCAGGACATAGGCCTGGGCAAGTTCTTCATGTCTAAAACAGCAAAAGCAATGGCAACAAAAGCCAAAATTGACAAATGGGATCTAATTAAACTAAAGAGCTTTAGCACAGCAAAAGAAACTACCATCAGAGTGGACAGACAACCTACAGAATGGGAGAAAATTTTTGCAATCTACTCATCTGACAAAAGGCTAATATCCAGAATCTACAAAGAACTCAAACAAATTTACAAGAAAAAAACAACCCCATCAAAAAGTGGATGAAGGATATGAACAGACGCTTCTCAAAAGAAGACATGTATGCAGCCAAAAGACACATGAAAAAATGCTCATCATCACTGGCCAACAGAGAAATGCACATCAAAACCACAATGAGATACCATCTCACACCAGTTAGAATGGTGATCATTGAAAAGTTAGGAAACAACAGGTGCTGGAGAGGATGTGGAGAAATAAGAACACTTTTACACTGTTGATGGGATTGTAAACTAGTTCAACCATTTTGGAAGACAGTGTGGCGATTCCTCATGGATTTAGAACTATAAATACCATTTGACCCAGCCATCCCATTACAGGGTATATACCCAAAGGATTATAAATCACGCTGCTATAATACATTATAAAGACACATGCACACATATGTTTATTGTGGCACTATTCACAATAGCAAAGACTTGGAATCAACCCAAATGTCCATCAATGATAGACTGGATTAAAAAAAATGTGGCACATATACACCATGGAATACTATGCAGCCATAAAAAAGGATGAGTTCATGTCCTTTGTAGGGACATGGATGAAGCTGCAAACCATCATTTTCAGCAAACTGTCACAAGGACAAAAAACCAAACACCCTATGTTCTCACTCATAGGTGGCAATTGAACAATGAGAACACTTGGGCACAGGAAGGGGAACATCACACACTGGGGCCTGTCATGGGGTGGGGGGAGCAGGGAGGGATAGCATTAAGAGATACACCTAATGTAAATGACGAGTTAATGGGTGCAGCACACCAACATGGCACGTGTATGCCTATGTAACAAACCTGCACGTTGTACACATGTACCCTAGAACTTAAAGTATAAGAAAAAAATAAAATAAAAAAATAAATCAAGCCTGTCCAACCCGTGGCCCTCAGGCCTTACACAGCCCAGTACGGCTTTGAATGTGGCCCAATACAAATTCATAAACTTTCTTAAAACGTTTGAGAATTTTTTGCAGTTTTTTAAATTGGCTTGTCCAGCTATCATTAGTGTTTGTGTGTTTTATGTGTGGCCCAAGACAATTCTTCTTCCGGTGTAGCCTAGGGAAGCCAAAAGGTTGGATACCCCTGAGTTAAATGATGAGTGGTATTGTCAGTACAGGTTAAACCAATTTCCACTCCCACCAGCAGCTGAACGCAGAATGCTTGATTAGTTTCTAGACCAGTGGTTTTCCAATTCTTTTGACCTTAACCTGAAGTAAATGGTGTGCTTTCCTTTACAAATCTTTACAACCCAGTATTTACAAACACACATGTGTGAAACTGAAAAAAGAAATTTTATGAAACAGTACTGGCCTTACTATTGTGAGGTGCTCTCATATTTTCTTATTTTGTGTCATTTTTTAAAACGCGAGTCATTATACAGTAAATTGATTTCATGACCTGCTCATGTGTTGCAGCCTATTGTTTGCAAAACACAGCCCAGACTCACTGATCAAACAGAAAGGGTCTTGCTAAATATAGTTGAGAGCTGCAGGTCATCAGAGTGTGTCTGTGGTGATCAAAAGAAGCTGGAGTTTCCGGGGAATAGATTTTCCAGCCCTGCTAGAAACCAAAATCTGGCTTCTGTTGAGACCAAAATATGATAATTTAGTTTTCAGTGGAATGTTATTAATTTGGCCCTTGAGACTTAAGATTTGTATTTGAAAGTGGGAAAGAGATAAAGGCCTTCAAATGTCTCCTGAGCATTGACACAGAAAGTGATCAGTTCTTTCTAACTGCTTGGTTTATCTTGGATCTGGGAGGAATGAGTGCACACAGCAGCCCCTCACATTTGGCCTCACTGAGAATTCATGGTCCCAGCACTGTTGCTCTTGAACTGCTCTGTGGAAACCTTTGGATTCCAGAATTCTTTCTCTCCACAAATTGATGTTTCCATAACACTTGGTGGTCAATTTTAATAACATTATCACTCTGTGTTAGGAAATCACGAGAAAGTCTTAAACTAGCTATTTCTACAGGAACCTTGGCAATTGTGCTTTCTTTGGATTGAATGTTGCAAGAGTAATATTCTGTTACTTAAAGAACATTCTTAGCAGTGAGGTAGATGCATGCAGAGTACAAATAGAAGGGAAACTTTGGAATTAAATCGTATTTTAGTCTTTTAACTCCTTTGTTTCTGAGTTCTAATTTTTCTAACTGTCTTTACCTTTGTGGTATAATCTGTTCCTTCTTGTGCATAAAACCTGGGATAAATGAGATTTTACACAAGAAAGAATTGTCCACAATATGATCATTAAATGAAAAATACTGGTTGGAATTTTCATAATTCATATTTATGCAAGCACCTCATAGCCCCAATGACTGCTGATTAAGAATCATTGCTAAGTATTGCTAAATTTTCTTTATGTGCAGAACAGTGTACTGGGTACAAGTTCCTGGGAAGCCAGGTAATGTGAGGAGCACTGTACTGTATGTACACTGTGCATGGAATTGCAAGGTCCTGAGGTTTCAGCATTAGCAGACTTCTGATCAAGATGCAGCAACAGGCAGCAGATATACCCTCCTGACTGAAACAATCAAAAAATGGACAATATATGTATGCTAAACAGTTTGCAAGACACTGGACGTCACTGGACAGCTGCCGACATCCCCATGCAAGCTTCCAGCTTCCTTATCTATGTTTGCAGCGCCATCTTTCAGGCTGCTCTTCGTTAGAAAAAAATTATTTCTGGGGCTGCTTTTTGTTAGAAGGGAAGTTCTGCTGAGGACTCATTTGCCCTCACTATCTGCCTAAATAATTTATTTCTATCTCCTGTATCATTATGTGTGAAAGAACCAAGATAAGGATGACAACAGATTTCTCATTAGAAACAAGGCAAGTAAGGAGACAGTAGAATGGCATCTTTAAAGTACTGAAAGAGAAGAAAATCAATCTAAAATTCTATATGCAACAAAATTATGTTTCCAAAGCAAAGGTATAAAAAAGATATTTTCAGACTTGCAAAACTTGAGAGAATTCATCACTAACAGATCTTTATCATAAAAAATATTAAATAAAATTCTCCAGGCAGAAGGAAAATGATACCAGATAGAAATATAGATTTATACAAAGGCATGAAAAGCACCAAAAGTAGTAACTATATGGATAAATACATGATGTTTTTGGTACTTAAATATCTTTAAAAGATAACTGACTGCTTAGACAAAAATAATAACAATGTAGTGTGCGATTTATAACATCCGTAAAAATAGAATGCATGACAATAGCATAAAGGCCAGGAGAGGAGAAAAGAAAGTACACTATTGTAAGGTCCTTAGACTATATGTGAAGTCATTTGCTATTATTTGAAAGTAGACTGTGATAAATTAAAGATGTATAAGGTAGGAAAAGAAGAAGTATGGAAGAATGAAAAGATTGTTCAGATAGAAAACAAATAGCAAAATGGTATATTTAAACCTGACTATATTAATAAACACTTAAAATGTAAATATCCGAATTCAAAGGCAGAAATTGTCAGACTGGATAAAAAAGCAAGACACAAATTATATGCCTACAAAAAACCCACTTCAAATAGAAAAGTATAAGTAGGTTAAAAATAAATGGATGGGAAAAGATGCACCATGTTAATGGTAGTCAAAAGAAAGTTGGAGTGACTATGTTAATATCAGACAAAGTCGATTTCAGAGCAAAGAATATTGCCCAGAATAAATAACATCATTTCATAATGACCAAGGGGCCTATTCCTCAAGAGGATATTGCAATTTTAAATGGTTAGGAACCAAATCATAATCCTATGAGGTGGCTACTTTGGTTATCTTCAATTTACAGGTGAGAAAACTGATGTGGCCAGGTACCATGGCTCACGCCTGTAATCCCAGCACTTTGGGAGACTGAGGCAGGTGGATCACTTGGGGTCAGGAGTTCAAGACCAGTCAACATGGTGAAACACCATCTCTACTAAAAAAAAAAAAAAAAACAAAAATTAGCTGGGCATGGTGGTGTAATCCTGGCTACTTGGGAGGCTGAGGCACAAGAATTGCTTGAACCCTAGAGGTGGAGGTTGCAGTGAGCCAAGATCATGCCACTGGACTCCAGCCTGGGTGACAGAGTATGACCCTGAAAACAAAAAGGAAGGAAGGAAGGAAAAGAAAAAAGACAGAAAGAAAGAAAGGGAAGGGAAGGGAGGAAGGAAAAGAAGAAAGAAGAGAAGAAAGAAAGAAGGAAAAGAAAGAAAAAGAAGGAAAGAAGGAAAAGAAAAGGAAGGAAGGAAAGAAAAGAAAAGAAAGAGAAAATAATTTAGAAAAAGAAGGAAGGGAGGGAAAGAAAGAAAAAGAAAAGAGAGAGGGAAGGAAGGAAGGGAAAGGGGGGGAGAGAGAGAGGGAGAGAGGGAGGAACGAGAAAGGAAGGAAGCAGGGAAGGAGGGAAGGGAGGGAGGGAGAAAGGAAGGAAGGAAGGAAGGAAAGAAGGAAGGAAGGGGAAAATTGAGGCTCAGAGCAGTTGGGTGGACCCAAATCCCACCAGGGGTTTTGAAGGCTGATTTAGCTGACCCGAGAGCCCATGTTGATATGGTGAAGCTACATCCAGAGGAGGAGAGTGGGAAGCCAGCCCCGGAGCACCTGGGGAAGCTCTCCAAACAGGCTCAGTTCAGCTTTGCTCTATGGAATGAGCAGAAGTCACTGGGTGAATAGACCCCCTTACTCTCTGCATTTGCACACAGGTCCTACTGCAGCTTTACAAGCCTCTTAGTGTTAGGAAATCCCTACTTCCTAAAGACAAGGTGCTAAACTCCATAGGGCTTGGTGCTTCTGATACCCCAAACCTGACCTTCCTACGGATTCTCTGTGCTGATAAAAAGGCAGCTTTTTGCCATAGCAGACGCAGCATATTTAGGGCCCCGGACCCAGGTATGTCCTGGCCTGGGGCTGCAGGGTCTCTTTGCATTTTATTTGTTTTGTTAACAGTCATGAGCACATCCTATATGTGTAGATACCTTTATTAGTGCTTTACATGGAGTAACTTAATTCTCAAATTAAGTGAATACTATTATTAGTCTTACTTTACACAGGAGGGAAACTGAGGCCAGAAAGATTAATTTGCCAAAGTTTAAGTGCTAAAAAGTGGCAGAGCCATGCATTTTTTTTTTTTTTTTTTTTTTTTTTTGAAACTGTTGCCTAGGCTGGAGTGCAGTGGCATGATCTTGGCTCACCTCAACCTCCACTTCCCAGGCTCAAGCGATTCTCCTGCCTCAGCCTCCCAAGTAGATGGCACGTACTACCACACCCAGCTAATTTTTGTATTTATAGTAGAGACAGGGTTTCACTATATTGGCCAGGCTAGTCTTAAATTCCTGACCACAAGTGATCCACCCGCTTCAGCCTCCCGAAGTGCTGGGATTAGAGGCGCCAAGCCTCATGCTTTTTTTTTTTTAACGTTTATTCTAGGTTCAGGGTTACATTTGCAGGTTTGTCATATAGGTTAATTGTGCGTTATGGGGGTTTGGTGTACAGCTAATTTTTTCACCCAGGTAATAGCATAGTACTCAATAGGTAGTTTTTTATCCTCACCCTCCTCCCACCCTCCATCCTCAATGAGACCCCAGTGTCTGTCGTTCCCTTCTTTGTGTCTGTGTGTACTCAGTGTTTAGCTTCCACTTATAAGTGAGAATGTGGTATTTGGTTTTCTGTTTCTGTGTTAGTTCGCTTAGGGTAAGGGCCTCCAGCTCCATCCTTGTTGCTGCAAAGGACACGATCTCATTCCCTTTTGTGGCAGTGTAGAATTCCATGGTGTATCTGTACCACATTTTCTTTATCCAGTCTATTATTGATGGGCATTTAGGCTGATTTTGTGTCTTTGCTATTGTAAGTAGTGCTGCCATGAACATACCCGTGCATGTGTCTTAATGGTAGAATGGTTTATATTTCTTCGGGCATACAATCAATAATGAGATTTCTAGGTCCAATGGTAATTCTGTTTTAAGTTCATTGATAAATTACCAAACTGCTTTTCACAGTGGCTGAACCAATTTACTTCCCACCAGCAGTGTGCAAGTGTTCCCTTTTCTCTGCAACCTTGCCAGCGTCTGTTATTTTTTTGACTTTTTAACAATAGCTATTCTGACTGGTGTGAGGTGGTATCTCATTGTGATTTTAATTTGCATTTCTCTAATGATTAGTGATGTTGAGCATTTTTTTCATATGCTTGTTAGCCGCATGTATGTCTCCTTCGAAAAGTGTCTATTCATGTCCTTTGCCCACTTTTTAACAGAATTGTTTGGTTTTTACTTGTTAATTGTTTAAGTTCCTTCTGGATATTAGACCTCTGTTGGATGCATAGTTGGCAAATATTTTCTCCCATCCAGTAGGTTGTCTCTTTACTGTGTTGATAGTTTCTTTTGCTGTGCAAATGCTCTTTCATGTAATTAGGTCTCATTGGTCAATTTTTGTGTTTTTTGCAATTGCTTTGGCATCTTTGTCATGAAATCTGTGCCAAGGCCTATGTCCAGAATGGTATTTCCTAAGTTATCTTCCAGGGTTTTTATAGTTTTAGGTTTTATATTTAAATATTTAACCCATCTTGAGTTAGTTTTTGTATATGCTGTAAGGAACGGGTCCAGTTCCAATCTTCTACGTTTGGCTAGCCAGTTATTTCAGCACCATTTATTGAATAGAGAGTCTTTTCCTCATTGCTTGCTTTTGTCATTGTTGTCGAAGATCAGGTGATCAGAGGTGTGTGGCCTTATTTCTGGGCTCTCTATTCTGTTCCATTGGTCTATGTGTCTGTTTTTGTACCAGTACCATGCTGCTTTGGTTACTGTAGTCTTGTATTATCATTTGAAGTTAAATAATGTGATGCCTTCAGCTTTGTTCATTTGGCTTAGGATTGCCTTAGCTATTCAGGTTCTTTTTGGTTCTGTATGAATTTTAAAATAGTATTTTTTTTTCTAATTCTGGGAATGTCATTGGTAGTTTGATAGGAATAGCACTGAATCTGTAAATTGCTTTGGGCAATATGGCCATTTTAACACTATCAATTATTTCAGTCCATTAGCATGGGATGTTTTTCCAATTGTTTGTGTCATCTCTGATTTCTTTGAGCAGTGTTTTGTAATTCTCATTGTAGAGATCTTTCACCTTCCTGGTTAGCTGTATTCCTAGGTATTTTATTCTTTTTGTGGCAATTGTGAATATAATTGCCTTTCTGATTTGGCTCTCAGTTTGGATGTTGCTGGTATATAGAAGCTACTGATTTTTGTACATCAATTTTCTATCCTGAAACTTTGCTGAAGTTGTGTATCAGCTCTCAGAGCTTTTGGGTAGATACTATAAGGTTTTATATATCTAGAATTATGTCACCTGCACACAGAGATAATTTGACTTCTGCCCTTTCTATTTGGATGCCTTTTATTTCTTTCTCTTGCCTGATTGCTCTGGCTAGGATTTCCAGTACTATGCTGAATATGAGTGGTGAAAGTGGCATCCTTGTCTTGTTCTGGTTCTCAAGGGGAATAGTTTCAGCTTTTGCCCACTCAGTATGAAGTTGAGAGCCATGTCTTAAACCCAAAGACTATGTCCAAAGCTCATGCTCAAACCACTCTGCCATATGCAAATTGAGTTGTGCTGGCTTCTGTCCTCTCTGCTTCAGAAAATTGCAGAGTCCTCCTTAATGGGATGAGCACAGTTTGGCTCTAACTTGTAACTTTCCAACTATGTAAATTTGGGTAGGTCCTCACTTCCCAAGCCTCAGTTGCCAGGTATCTATAGACATGCCTTGCTGAGCTGCCCAGTGGTTAGTGTTAGTTGGGGTGGACCTTCCCATGGTGATGGAAGTCAACCACCAGGACCAGACCCTTCTTTTCCTATTAGTCTTTCTGAGATTTCCTGCTATTTCCTCCTGTTGTACAGCCGAGAGAAGTGAGGTGGGATTTGGTTAAATTACTCACCCCAATCCCCTTTGGTGAGTCAAGGAGAGGCTGGAACAGGAGTTGGCAGAGTTCTGCTCTTGGCATGCAGCTGTGACATTCCCAGTGGCCAGTGCTTCATGCTTACACATGTTCTGCATTTCAGTCTCTAATCTTCACATGTAAGGGGAGAATCAAACTGGCCTCATTTGAACGTGATGAAAACCCTTCACCTGCCCTTGTGGGAACGCTGCCGGAGAGCCGAACTCTGCTGGCTCTGATTAGTCATGTGAGGCAGGCCTGGCAGCTTCGCTTCATTTCCCACTTTCTTGCTTTAAGGATTGGGTGGGGTCAACCAAGTTCTTCAGACTGTTGATATTTAGTTCTACTTTCACATTGCCTGTTTTCTCCATATTCAAGCAAACCTAGATTGAATTTCTAAACTCCTCTGAGAGAATAATAGGGGAAACAGCCCTGGATCTTGCATTTCTGGAGAGGGGGCATTCTGAGAGATGGGGCAGGTCCCTTGTCATGGAAGGGGAGCTGCTGGCTTTGGTGTGGTTGGAATCTCATGGTCAGGGCTCTGTGATCTTGGACTTTACCAAGCCTCAGTTTCCTTCTCTCTTAAGGCTCAGAACATGGTAGATATTCAATAAAACTTGATTCTCCTTCCCTTCCCTTTTGCTGGATGTAGTAACAGATCACACGGAAAGATCTGAACTCTTTCCCTTGCCTTCTCCTCCTCTGCCACCAGGACCCATTAGACACACATGGGAGCTGCCTGATTGGGGTTCCTTGGATGTGGTTTTGGACTATGGAGGAAAGCCACCTTCTCAGCCACTATTGACACCAAAGCATGGGGGTCTACAGGCCTGGGACCTGAACACAACACAGGGTCTCCACTGCCCCTCCACTGGGGAGAGCTGGAGCTCAAGCCCAGCTGCTGGCCTTGGCCCTGCAGTCACATTCTTCACAAAGACCTCCTGCAGTGTCTCCTGGCCCTTGTGTTACCTGAGCCCGGATGCCATGGCCAGGGCCTGTGCCCTCCATCTTGGCTCCTTTGAAACCAACACCAGAAGGTGCCACTCCTGCGTCACTGTGCCCTCAGGGTCAGTCTCCACAGCAGGACTTTATGTCTTCCCACATCAGTGGAGAGCCTTCTCATCTCTGCCCCCAGCTGCCCTGTTTCTCCTCAATGAGTTCCAGAATTTCACGAAGAAGAACAGAAATGGCCAAAGCAGAGTGAAAAAAACATCTACAGAATTGGAGCACAGTGAAGTCTCAAAAAAGCTCTGCAACCCAGCACAATGATAAGGTTATCAGCAAACACGCACTGATCCCTCCTTTCACATTAGACGCAGAGCTGCTCTTTGCTGCTTGGAGATGTAATCCAGCCGGGCAGTGACTGAGCGATTATATTTAATGATTGCATAGGGAACGCCGAAGCAATTGCAAGTGTTTGTGAATTTTTTCAGAAAGTGATGTGAGGCAGAGCCCTTTGCTTTATCAGTAGACTTTGTCCCAGGACTAACTCCTCAGGGACATTCAACACCACCTCATTTATCTGGCATCAACCAACCCTTGGAACAGAGCCAAGGCCTGAAATAAACAAAACAGATCTCTGGGAATCACAAAGAGATGTTGCAAAGCCCACATGCTGCAGCTCAAGCCCTTACTCCACTCCTGAAGGAGCCTGTGGCCTCTGTTCCTGGTTGTTCCATGTGGCTCCTGGTTTCTGTGGGCTGTAGAGGAAGGGCAGAGGGATTGTGAATGTCGACAGCTAAGACCACTCAGGGGCCAGGGACCAAGGAAGATCCAGAAGAACTATGAAAAAAAAATAGACTGAAAAATCCAAGAGCACAGTGGGCTCCTGCCCAGCCCTAGGGGGAACTCAAAGCTCATCTGAAACAGTCCTCCAGGCAAAGTGGGTACCAGCCAAGCAGCAGACTGGTGCGAGCAGAGACAGTCATTCGGGGGGTCTCCCCTCCAACCTGGATGCTGTAGACTTACTATTCCCTGGAGTAACATAGATGGTGTTTGTTTAAATACTTAGCTTCTCACAGCAACCCCCAAGACATGTACGTTTCACTACAGACCAGTAGGTCAGCCTGACTTAGATCTGATGTGGCAGAGGCCCTTTTGCTCCCTATACAATTTCTTAAGAAGCAGAACCATGAAAAATTCTGGCTGGTGCTTGGGTCATGAATAGCTGAGTCCAACTGGCTGGGATTGCGTTTATGGGCAGAACAGGGTTGAGCTGAGCTTCATCATAATGCCAAGTGACTTGTGGGTAGGGTGGAAGAAGTTCAAGCATGGTCCATACTCAGAGGGTCCAAGGCTGGATCTGGCAAATCTCCCAAGAAGGATCTGTCTGGGGTCCAAGTGTCAATATGGCCCCGTAGTAGAAGGGCCTTCTCAGTGGTTACCATGACAACTTTATCAGCCAAACTCTTTGCTCAAGAGTCTCATTTTTCCAGGGCATCAGCTGGTTTCTGACCAACTCCCTTTCTTTTTATTTTATTGGTCAGAGATCTCTTTTTCTGGAAGGGTCGAGAGCCTTCAAGAAAAATCCCAAAGTTCTGGGGCTCTGGATTAAAGCCTAGGCTTCCCTTCTCCTCTGCTGTTATTTTCTGAGCATTCTGCTGACCCTAACCTTATTTGGCTACAGGGATTTACAAAGACAGCACAATAAAAATCACCTTGTGGTTATAAATGATTCAACTTTGAAAGAACCTTGCTCCAAGATTAGAGGAATCAGCTCTTATTTTTTGAAAAAAAAAAAAAAAAAAAAAGAAAATGCATTTTTGACTCCCTGACATTCTCTTGAGTCCCTGCTATGAAGAAGCACTAAGGACATATATCGATGTTGTCACCTTTAATCCTCCAATAGTACTGTGAGTAGGAGTTATTATCCTTAGAGTTTTCCTGTGGAAGGACGAACAAGGCCAGAAGTGAGGTGTTATTTCTCCAAATCTACTAAAACACAGAGGCAAAGTTTCTACAGGCCTTCCAAACTAAGGCTATTATCCCTAATTCAGGACCTTGTCCCCTTTTTTGGCAGGTGGTAACTTTCTTCCCTGGCCCTCTGGGTTCCGTGTTAATGAATGTTCTACACTTAACCCTCATTTAACATAAGTCCATGGCTTTTAAACAATCCTCTGTCTTTTGATGTTAATTTGTGGTTACTGGAAAAAATCGCTCCCTGGTGAGAAAGTCCGTATGTCATCTTTGTGAGAGTCCTAGGTTAGTAGGTTCTATCTTGTCAGGCAAATTAGAGGGGGAGAGTAGCCAGCAGTAAAACTGACCCTCATCACTGATAAGGAAAAGAGAGATTGCTAAAATGACCCAGGGATAATCCATTTTATTTGGCAGCATTCCTTTGAGGGTCTCAGCCCAACATTTTTAAGGGCATAAACAAGGCGATTATAAATTTCATAAGGAATGGATAACAGCCAGACATATGAGAGAATAATGGACAGAACTGGCATAGATCCTGGGCCAATTTGCCAAATTTTGGATCCACTGTATGTTGTTTAACTTTCTCATTTTACTCTCCCTTGAGCCAGTTCAATCCAGAAGGATTCACCCCGTGTCCCAGCAAGGAAACCAGAAGGTTGGTGGCAGGGAGATGAAGTTTTACAAGTTGACTTCTGAATTTGTGATCATCTTAGTTAAGATCATTTGGGATGCAAGTAAAAGAGATCAATTATAAACTTTCTCCAGCAAGAACGAAGAATCAATCTTAAGGAGGAAGAGGTGGGGGGTGGAGAGAGAGAGAGAAAGTTCTGGAATTTAGCTCTCATGAGAACCAGGGACTGGAAAGGGGTCTGGAGTCCCCGACTCCATGCTAGGGGGTCTCTCTCGGGACCCATGGTCTCAGCCTTTGCCCCTCTTGGTGTCTGCCCATTCTTGCTCTTCTCTGCATTTGTGACTGTCCATCGCTATGGAATTTAGAGCATCTCTTTTCCAGCCACACTCTGAGATGGTGTTTCTCAGATCAAATGCTGAATCCCCATCTCAGTTGAGTCAGAGTCCTTTCCAACTCAGTCCTGTCTGGTTAGGGAATGGGGTCACGTGTCGTGAACGTGCCGGCGGATGCCTCATCTCTGTCGGTGCTAAGACAGTTCCCAAAAAATAGCAGCTGAGCAGATACCTATTATAATGTGTGTGGTAGTTTTTTAAACATTTTCTAATACTGTGAAGCTGATGTATAGAAATGGAGTTTAATTTTGTATGTTGATCTTATAATCAACAACCTAGTTAAATTGCCATATTAATTCTAATGATCTGTTTGTAGTTCTTTTGGGTTTCCTATGAAGATAGTCCTATTGTCTGAGAAAAATGTTAGCCTTAGTTCTTCCTTTCCAATCATTTACATTTGTTTCTTTGCCTATATTATAGAAGTGGCAAGAACTTCCAATGCAGTGGTTAAAGGAAGTGGTTCATAACAGGCACCTGTGTTTTATCCTTGACTTTAAAAGAAATGTGTTTACTATTTCACCATTAAGGATATTATTTGGTGTGGGACTTGTGCAGATATTCTTTATTATGTTAAGGAAAAGCCTGTTTTACTCTTCATTTATAAATAGTTTTGTGCATATCTGGATTTATTTGATTTGTTTTAAAATTTAAATATAGTCATTTTATGGAAATTATCTGCATTTATTTTATTGAGGTGATTGCAAATTTTCTTCCCTTTAATCTGTTAATGTGGTGAATTTACATTAACAGATTTTCTAATGTTAACAAATCTTACGTTTCAGGCTATATACAACTCAGTCATGATGTATGTGTGTGTATTTAAAAAGCTGCTGATTTTGTTTGCTGATATTTGTTTAGGGTTTTCTGCTCTGTGATTATGAATGAGGTTGGCCTCTGCTATTCTTTTCTAGGGGTGTCCTTAATCTACTCTGGATATCAGGCTACATCACCCTCATTAAATGACTTGGTGGTGTTCCTTATTTTTCTGTTCTCTGGAAGAGTTTGTATAGAATGAATTATCTGTTCCTTGAATATTTGTTTCAAATATAACTATAAGGCTAAACAGACCTTGTGGTTTCTTTCTAAGAACATGTAAAATGATTGATTCTGTTTCTTTCCCGGTTATAAGCTATTCAGGTTTTCTGTTCTTGAGTCACTTTTGCTAATTTTTATTTTCCTAGTAATTTGTTCATTTCTTCTCATTTTAAAAATTTATCAACCATGAAGTCTAGGATACCCTTTGCTCTTTTTAACCCCTGCTGTATGGGTAGTTACGCCCCTTTACCATTTCTAATATTGTTTGTTTTCCACAACCACCTTGTCACTTGATCTATTTTGTATATTTTTTCAAATAATAAACTTTTGGCTTTGTTGATCCTCTCCACTATATCTGGTTTTTCTATTTCATTGATTTTTATCTTTATTACTTCTTTTCTTCTGAGACAAGGTTTCACTGTGTCACCCAGGCTAGAGTACAGTAGCGTGTTCACAGCTCTTGGGCTCAAGTGATCCTCCCACCTCAGCCTCCCAGGTAGCTGGGATTACAGGTGTGTGCTATCATGTCCAGCAAATTTTTAAAATTTTTGTTGAAATGGGGGTCTCACGATGTTGCCCAGGCTAGTCTCAAACTCCTGGGCTAAAACCATCCTCCTGCTTCAGCCTCCCAAAATGTTGGGATTACAGGAGCGAGCCACGATGTCTGGCCATTACTTATTTTCTTCTACTTTCTTTGGGTTTATTCTCCTGCTCCTCCTGTAGTATCTTAATTTGAATGTTATCTTATTTTCTCCATTTTTCTTTTTCTATTATTAACATTTAAAGTGATAAATTTTCTTTTTAAGTGCTGCATTGGTTATATCAACCATGATTTGATATATAAGATTTTCAGTTTATTGATTCTAAATTTATTTTAATTTCCATAGTGACTTATTTGACCTATGAATTCGTTGATTATGATTTTCAATTTTCTAATGTCTGTTGTTAAAAAAAAATAGCCAACATTTGTTGAATTCTTACTATATGTCAAGTATCTGTCTTCACTCTTTACATTCATTAACATAAATTCTCACAATGACCCTACAGAGAAGGACTGTTCTGACCCCAATATTAGGTATGTGAAAAATGGGACACTGGGAGTTTAAGCAAGTTGCCCAAGATCACACGACTCCCCAGTTGGCGGAGCTGAGATTCAAATCCAGGCTGTTTGGCTAGGCAGTGTAACTACCGTACACTAGTGACTTTTTTTTTTTTTTTTTTAGTTACAGTTCTTGTTGTTGTTATTATCGTTATAATTACTGTTCTACATATATATATATATTTTTTTTTTTTCAATTAATTCCACCATAGAGAAAACAGCCAGTGTCATTTTTCAAAAAATTTCAAAAAAATTTTTTGAAATTTTTTTATGGCCTGTTCTGTGGTCTAGAGGCTGGTCAGTTTCCATGTGTGCGTCAGAGGAGTATGTCTTCTGCAATTGGATGCAGGGTTTCAAAGGTGACCAATAGATCAAGCTTCTTAGTGGCATTATTCAAATATGCCTTATTCTTACTGAGGTTTTGGCCTGACTGATCTATCAATTATTGAGAGATATGTGCTGAAATCTCCCACTGTTGAGAGTGGATTTGTCAGTGTATCCATCCATTTTTATACTGCTATAAAGAACTACCTAAGACTGGATAATTTATGAAAAAAAAAAAAAAGGTTTAATTAACTCACAGTTCCACAGGCTGTACAGGAAGCATGGGTGGGTGTCCTCAGGAAAGTTACAACCGTGGCGGAAGGTGAAGGGGAAGCAATTATGTCTTACCATGGCAGAGCAGGAGTGACAGAGATAAGTCAGGGGGAGCCGCACACTTTTAAATGATCAGATCTCATGAGAACTCACTCATTATCATGAGAACAACAAGGGGGAAATCCACCCCATGATCCAGTCACTTCCCACCAGACCCCTGCTCCAGTTGGACATGAGATTTGGGTGGGGACACAAATCCAAACCATATCAGTGACTCTTTGTAATTCTATCAATTTCAGTCTCATTATTTTGACATTGCATTATTAGATGTTTATAAGTTTTAAATTGTTATATTTTCCTAGTGAATTGAGTCTTTGATCTTTATGTAGTTGACTCCCTTTATCAATAGCAATGCCTTAAAATGTGTTTTGTCTAATAATAACCTAAGGACAAAAGCCTCCATTTGGTTGGCATTTACCTGTTATATCCTTACAGTTTCAACTTTTCTGTGTTATTGTGTTTATGTGTCTTTTTTTTTTTTTTGAAGACAATGTTTGTCTGTCTTCAAAATTGAATCTACCTTGATAATCTCATTTTATGTTTAGTCCAAGTAATTATTGTCATCACTGATATATTTGAATTTATGTTTTCCATCTTACTCTTATTTTCTATTTGTTGAGTCTTATCTCTGCTTGTTTGGACTTACAACCTTCAGCTTTATGGTATTTATTTTCCCCTTTCCATTTTTCCCTTTTCTGGTTTTCACTCTACTTATGCTTATTTTGTGGCCACCCTAGCAATTTTAACACGCACATTTAACTTACAAAGTCTAAAGTTAATTATTAGCATTCTTTTTTCCCAATAATAGAAGAGCTTAGATTGCTTTAACTAATCATCGGCTCCCACTCTCTAAACTACTGTTGTCCACTACTCCAGTACTGTGTTTTTAATCCCACAAATTAGCCATCATATTTATTATTATATGGAATCATTTTTTCTTTAGAGTTAGCACCTTTTACCAATTTCTTTGCTCATAATTCCTTCTTGCATCTCTGTAGTCATTTCCTGGTTTCTGGAGTACTTTCTTCTAAACACCATTTAGTGTGGGTCTGTAGTTTTTGTCTGAATCTGTCTGTTTCATCTCAAAGTAGAAAAATTACATATTGTTCAGTATAGAATTCATTGTTGATATTTATTATCTCTTAACACTTTGAAGTTTTGCTTATCTGGATTTCCTTGTTGCTGAGGAATCAGCTATCTACCAGTAATTTTTCATGGCAGTCTATTTTTTCTTTCTGTGTCTTTTAAGATATTTTATTTGTTGTCATGACCTATGGTTTCACTACAATATGTATAAATATAAATTTGGTTGTATTTTTCCTGTTTGGATTCATTTGAGGTTGGTAAGTATGTGGATTTGTGTCACTAACAATTCTGTAACATTTTAGGCCATTGTCATTTTGAATATTGTTTTCTTTGCATTGTCTCCTTCTAGGCATATTAGGCTAATACCAATATCTGCTGCCTCTGCAGTTTTGATTCTGTTGATTTTTTAATCTTCTGCTTATCTTTTATTTGCCCTTGTGTTGTGTGAGCAGCCTGTGAATAAGTAGGTGGATGCTGCAGTGCTAACTGCCTCTTTCATTCTCAGCCCTCGGCAAGCCCTTCACTGTCTGCCTCCATCCCTACCCCCAGCTAGTCCACCTCTCTCTCTCGCGCGCGCGCGCTCTCTCTCTCTCTCTCTTTTTTTCTGTCTCTTGCCACCTATGGTCTGTGCCCCACTCAGCAGCTGGAGTCATCTTTTAAAATCACAAATCATCTGATTCCAAAGCTTAGAATTTGTTTTTAACTTTACATTTCACCTAACATAAAATAAATCCCCAAGATGGCTGCTGAGGCCCCGGGTGACTTGACCCCTGTCTGCCCCCAAAGGCTTCTCTTTGGGCCCCTCCCCCCTCACTCATCACCTCCAGCCCAGCCTTCTTTCCAGGCCCTGGACATTCTGTGCCCCTTCATGCCTCAGGGCGTTTGCACAGGCTGCTCTCTCAGTTGGAACAAGCGTCCTCCCATTCCCATATTGGCTGAATTCCCTTATTTAAGTTTCCCAGTTAAGCAAGCCCTCTGAAATCCTTCTCTGGCATCCAGGTTGGAGGAGGTCTCTCTTGCTATTTGTTTTCTTACAGAGCCTCCCTGCCCCCATCTTTTCCTTTCTGGCATTTGCCACAGATTTTTTTTCTTTTTCTGTTTTTTGTTTTGAGATGGAGTCTCGCTCTGTTGCCCAGGCTGGAGTGCAGTGGTGCGATCTCAGCTCACTGCAATCTCTGCCTCCCAGGTTCAAGCAATTTTCCTGCGTCAGCCTCCTGAGTAGCTGGGGTTACAGGCATGCGCCACTACGCCTGGCTAATTTTGTATTTTTAGTAGAGACGGGGTTGTTGGTCAGGCTGGTCTCAAACTCCTGAACCACCTGCCTTGGCATCTCAAAGTGCTGGGACTACATGCGTGCCACAGATTTTTACTTGCCTATTTTATTTGTCCACCTGGCCAATGCCTGTCTCTCCCATGAGGACAGGGCCATGGCTATAGTTCACTATGGGTAGCGTAGTCCCTAAGATGGAGGGAGCCTTGGTATGCATTCGGTGACAGACTCCCTCCTGCCCACTCTGTCCAGCAAATAAATCATGGGAGTGCAGGGCAGCAGCGACAGGGTTCCCTCAAAGCATGCAGCAGGATGGGGCAACCTGCCATCACTCCACTGGACTCAGAATCCTGAATTCAGGAGACCCAACCCAGATCTCAGCTCTCACAAGACAGGTTGCAGTGACTCTCCATGCTCCCAGATCCCCTCACGTACGGGTTCTGCACCTGTGGGCACGGTGGAGGGCACAGGCATAAAATTAGTGCCACCTGAAGACACGGTGCCTCCTGGTTGGTGGATCAGTCTCTGTACTTTTAATTGATCTCCTCAAACAAATAAGATAAGATTGATTTCATGTTTTGTCGTCTTCAGATTAACAGAATTTACCCTCATTTGTTTAAAAAAGGGGAAAGAACGCCTGTTTCTGATTTGTTCTGATACATTTATTAAATGTAATTGTATAGTAAAAAATTCAGCGATGTTAAAAACAGCAGGAAACTATTAAACTTTCCATGTACAAAGTTTGGATCATAAAATATGTTTGGTGGGGCTCTCACTGAAATGGGACACAACCTTCATGACACTCACAATTAGTTGCTAAGAGGCTCGATGTAACCCAGAAGGCAGAGAGTGGAGGAGCTGTCTACCGAGTGAGCTCTTGCTTCACAGAGCCCAGGTTCTGGCTGCTTCCCTCTCTGAGAATTCCGCTGGCATTTGGAACATGGGTTTAGAGTTCCCTCTGTCTATCTCATGTTTCTTTCTCTCCTTCTTAGGAATAAAGTAAGCTCACGGAAAATCTTACTTTTTGTTTCAGATGGAACCTGTGTCTTGTGTACCACCCTTTTATTTCCCACTACCCGTCGACCCCACCAATAAACAAACGAATAGCCCCACTCAGGAGTCCAATGTAGAAAGGAGAAAAATTTCATTTTGTAATGAAAACCTAAGGTGCTACTTACTGAGTGCCTTGAGTTGATGGCTTAGGAAAGGGCTTCCTCAGACTCCAAAAGATTTGTTCATGTTGGAGAAGCAGTTAACATGGATTTATCTCTGGTCATAAACAGACACGGTTCAAGCTGACACTTCCCACATGCTGTGTTTGTCTGTGCTGGCTACTATACAAAGTGCCATAGACTGGGTGGATTAAACAACAGGAATTTCTGTTCTCACAGCTCCGGAGCTGGAAGTCTGGGATCCAGGTGTGGGCAGGGTTGGATCTCTTCTGAGGCTCTCTTCTTGACTTGTGGATGACCATCTCCTGCCTGTGTCTTCACACGTTCCTCCATGTGTGTCTGTGTCCTGATGTCCTCTTATAAGGATGCCAGTCAATATTGCTTTAGGGTTGCCCAATTGCCTCGTTTAATCTTAATTACCCCTTTTAAGGTCCTGTTTTGAAATACAGTCACATTGAGGTTGTGGGGGTTAGGACTTCAACATAAGAATTTTGTGGGGGACCAGGGGCAGTGGCTCATGCCACCCAGCACTTTGGGAGGCTGAGGCGGGTAGATCACCTAAGGTGAGGAGTTCGAGACCAGCCTGGCCAACATGGTGAAACCCGTCTCTACTAAAAATACAAAAAAAAAGCCGGGCATGGTTGCGGGTGCCTATAATCCAGCTTATGCTGGAGGCTGAGGCAGAAGAATCACTTGAACCTGGGAGGTGGAGGTTACAGTGAAGCAAGATCATGCCTCTGCACTCCAGCCTGGGTGACAGAATGAGACTCCATCTCAAAAAAAAATAAAAAGGAATTTTGGGGGGACACAATGATGTAGCCCATAGTGCCTGTGTATGCATGCGTGTGCACATACACACACACACACGCGCACACACACATGCACACATGCACACACGCATGCATACACACGCACACATGCACACGCGTGCACCCAGATGCACACACACACACTCTCAGGCATACGCTCTGTACTTTTCTGTAGGCCTCTTCCGGCTGAATTTTTAGTTTTAATCTGAGATAGAGCAAAGGCCCAGTGATTAGGTCTTGCGATGAAACGATTCCCAACAGAGACATATGAGGTGAGAACCCCATACACCTTCAGCGAAGCATCATTGGCCACGTGTCAGCTGTGGGGAGACCTGGCTGGCCCAGCACGCAGGCCAGTATGTGTGTGGAATGGTCCCTGACAACTGGAGCAACCGCTGTTGGTTCAGGGGCCCTCACGCTGCAATCAGCACCACCTCAGCTGGGAAGGACAGGGATGTGGTTTTAGGGAACTGATCCCCCAGGCTTCCATTCAGTCGGCAGCTCCAAATGGACACAGAAGCCTGTGAATCATGTGTGATGTGGCAGCCTTCCTGCTGCGCAGGCATCTGTGGTACCCTGGTTCAAGCCAAGACAATTCAGAGGCTGAGAGAAATGAAACCGAATCCCCAGGGGACTGAGGGAGCCCGTGGGCATCAGATGGAAGGAAAATGCCCCATGGCAGGAGTGGGAGTGGAGAGCATGAAATGCAGGCATGGCAATTTCCCCAGAATACTTTGGACTTCCCTGGACAATGACTGCCACAGAGGACCCTGGGCATCCTGGGACACCAAGGAGCCTGCGCTTCCTCCTGGGCAGATGCAGGTTCTCATCTGTCGGCTCCTGGAGGTCTGCGCTGGAGAGGAGAACATTTGGCACCTGGCAAGACTCCCTGTGGAGCAGTCCCTGCCCTGCCCTGGGAGCTAATGGGTCTTTTCCACCTGCTGCAAAAATAGACCGGGAAGAGAGAAAGGTGGCCGGGCCTTCCAGGGTGGCTTTCCCCACAGGAGCAGGACTGATGGCTACAAGTTTTCAGGGCTCTGAGGGCGGCAGGAACCCAGAAATCCAGGCTTCTAGGACCCCTGTGGCCATTTTCAGAAATGGAGCAGGTCCCCCAGGCATGAAGGGTACCTGAAGATTCAAGAATATGACTGCCCATGGGCCTCTGTGACTTGAAAATATTATCAGGGCAAAACTTGTCACTCCTTATTCAGAGCTAAAGTGCTCATTGCACATACTCCTGGGAGAAATAACAGGACAGTCAGCTCTGACGTGACAGACACAGGCAGAAGTGATTTGTGGAAGTGGGCTTGGACAGAGGGAACAATTCTGGAGATTTAACCGGGAGAACAAAGAGCTGGAAGAAGGAGGTAGTGCAGAGGCCCTCAGAAGGGGAAGAACCTGGGGCCACACAAAGACAGGCTTTGCTTCCTTCATGTTTTGCTTGGGACTGAACTTGCTTTCTCCTGTGTAGCTGATTCTCTGGTTTGTGTGCAGAAACACTGCCAACACTGCCATTTAAATAAGGATTTCAGGAAGTAAAAGGGAAAAAAAATACTGGAGTGAGAATTTATGGTGCAGAGTGTTTAATGATATTAACATGCAGAGTGGCAATTTAAGACATTTTGCTGCCTCTCAGGGAGTTTTGTAGGTATACAGGCTAATTTTCAGAAGGGTTGCTGGGGGTGGGGGAGAAATCATTTGCCTACATATGGTAAGGTATAATCACTAGTACCTTGGCATTTATTGGAATTTGGAAGAAAGATGGAAAAAAATCAGTCTACTTTGTTGAAGTCTTTTGCACAAATGTGACACAACCATTTTCTTTTTTTTCCTCTCTTTTTTTTTTATTATACTTTAAGTTCTAGGGTACATGTGCACAATGTGCAGGTTTGTTACATATGTATACATGTGCCCTGTTGGTGTGCTGCACCCATTAACTCATCATTTACATTAGGTATATCTCCTAATGCAATCCCTCCCTCTACCCCCACCCTGCAACAGGCCCCAGGATTTTAAGTAGAAATCAATCAAGTTTGGCAATATTAGGCCTCCACATCCACAAGACTGACATAATCAATGTTACCCTAAAACTCTGTAAAATACAATCCATTTTAAGCACATTAGCATATTTTCTGGAAGCAATATGAGATTGAATGTTCCCCTTCCTGTGTCCAAGTGATCTCGTTCAATTCCCACCTATGAGTAAGAACATGTGGTGTTTGGTTTTTTGTGATTGGAATAGTTTGCTGAGAATGATGGTTTCCAGCTGCATCCATGTCCCTACAAAGGACAAGAACTCATCCTTTTTTATGGCTGCATAATATTCCATGGTGTATATGTGCCACATTTTCTTAATCCAGTCTGTCACTGATGGACATTTGGGTTGGTTCCAAGTCTTTGCTATTGTGAATAGATGACGCAACCATTTTCAAATAGTTTTTATTACCACCAAAACAATATTCATGAACTAAAAGCTAATGTAAGGAATCAAAATTCTTACAGTGGTTACTTTGACTAGGAGAAATAGGATTTTTTCCTCTTTTCAATTTTCTGTATATTTTTTAATTTTAAAGAAAATGTGAGTCTTGTATAGTGATAGGATCGCAAATTTAAAATGTGTCTGTGTGTTTTTTTCTTTTTTCTGCACTAGGGTTACATGATGGAAAATCAAATCTCAGGCTTAAAGTGTGACACAGATGTGTTTGCCACTTTTGAAGGTGACACTGTTGTTATGCTTCAGGTAAGATTCGGGAAATGTTTTCAAGATCAAGAGTTATCCAGAAGTCTGAAGTGTTTCATATGTTTTATCTTTATCTGATTGCCTTATTTAATTGGCAGGTGCTTTCCTGTGAGGCACTTGATATTTGTTGTAGCTGAACGGGGGATTAAATTATTTCTCTCTTAGCTGATCTTTGACTTTGAATTATATCTTTTTGGTTTAAGAAAACCACTTATACATAGTGAGTCAGATTCTTCTACTGGGAAGGGCATTTTGAAAGAGTGTGTAAGGCCCCAGAAGATGAACAAGCAAAAGACATGAAAACCCAATTTACAAAAGAACGACAATGGATCAGCCTCTTAATGATCAAGGAAATGCATGTTAGACTATTCTGCAATACTGTTTTCCTTTCTCAATCCAGTCGGCTCATGTTTTAAAGTATGTTGAAGTCCCTGTGCTGGCACAGGGGCGTCCTCTTGCATGTTGCTGTTGAACCGTGTATAATTCTACTTCTGGGCTGTATTTTAAGATAACAGCCTGAAATACAGAAAACGTTAAGGCACAAACATTTTCACCAGTACATTATTTATTATAGCAATAATGTTGGAGTCCAAATTTTCAACAATAGGAAAATTATTATGCAGTATAAATCATGCTCTGGTCATTCAGTGGGGAATTATGTAGCGTTTAAAATAGTGCTTTCAAAGAGTGCTATTTATAACCGAAATTTAAAACTCATGGTGAGTAAAAATGATACAAAAACATACAAGTCATGCATTGCTTAACAACAGGAACATATTCTGAGACATTTGTCATTAGGCCGTTTCATTGTTGTGTGAACTTCATAGGGTGCGCTCACACAAACCTAGATGGCACAGCCTACTCCGCACCTAGGCTCTGTGGTGGAGCCTATTGCTCCCAGGCTGCATGCCTGTAGGGCATGAGACTGTACTGAATACCACAGGCTACTGCAACATAATTTTTATTTGTTTAATGATACATAGTATTTTTACATATATAAGGGAGACATGCGATATTTTGTTACATGCCTCGAGTGTGTAAGGATCAAGCCAGAGTTCTTCGGGTATCCATCACCTCGAGTATTTATCATTTCTATTTGTTGAGAACATTTCAAGTCCTCTCTTCTATGTATTTTGAAATATGCCATATATTGTTGTTAGCGCTAGTCACTCTACTCTGCTATGGAACATTATAACTTATTCCTTCCACCTGACTGTATATTTGTACTGATGGATCAACTTCTGTTCATCCCCCCTACCCCCACACACACCTTTCCCAGCCTCTGGTATCTATCATTCTACTCTTTACTGCTATGAGATCAACTTTTTTCGCTCCCAGGTATGAGTAAGAACATGCCATATTTGTGTTTCTGTGCCTGACTTATTTCACTTCACATAATGACCTCCAGTTCCATTCATGTAGCTGCAAATGAAATGATTTCATTTTTTATGGCCAAATAGTATTCTATTATATATATGTGTGTATATATATGTGTGGGTGTGTATGTATATGTGTATATATATAATATTTTCTTTGTCCATTTCTTCGTGTGATGGGCATTTAGGTTGATTCCACCTCTTTGCTATTGTGACTAGTGCTGCAATAAACATGTGGGTGCAGGTATACCTTTGATATATTGATTTATTTTTCCTTTGCATAAATACCCACTAGTGGGATTGCTGGATCATAGGGTAGTTCTATTTTTAGGTTTTTTTGTTTGTTTGTTTTTGTTTTTGAGAAACCTCCATACTGTTTTTTATAGTGGCTGTACTAATTTACCTTCCCACCAACAGTGCCTAACGCAATTTTTATGTTTAAGTATTTGCATTTGGAAGCACATCCAAGCATAGATAAGGTGATGTGTTATGTTATGACATCATGATGGCAAAGATATCACTAGGTGATGGGAAATTTTTAGCTGGGGCACTTGACTGTATAAAGAATGTGATCATGATTTGGGGTTTTTAAAAAAGGACAATAGGGACTCCTGGCCTGCTAAGATAGAATAGCCCCAATTCCTCACAGATTTTCCTCTTCACAATTAAACTTCCTGGACAAAATACAACAGAAAGCATGGGAAGAGAAGACCCTGGATGGGGGAAGGAAGAAGGAGGCTGCCTAGGGACTTTGGGACTTGAAGAATGAAACAGCAATAAGGTCTCTGGATTTCCTTATTGTCTCCCATATATCCCAGACAGGATACACGTCCCCTGTATCTCTAATAGGCGCACACAAAATATGCTCCAGGAAATACCTAATCCCCTAGCCTAAGGACCAGAAAGATGGTGGCCTGATGACCGAAAATCTTTTTGGTAATACCCATGCTACACCAGCCAGACACGACAAAAAAGCATAACCACTCTCCCCACCCCCGTTGACAATTTCAGCCTCACTGGGAGCTGATCTTCCACTGGATCCCTGACCTAAGGAAGCAGGCAGAAGCAGGGGTAGTACTCCTCTCCCCCACCCAGTGGCCTTTGTGGGGCTGAGCAGGGAGCTCATCTTTTATCCCCGTCCTGGTGGAAACAGGTGGCGCTCAGATTCCCCACCAGAGTAGTGTCAGCAAGGCCTGGTGGCGAATCCACCCCCACTCAGCAACAACAAGAACCAATGAGGTGGCTTAATGTGGAGCCCATCACCAGTGTGCTTCCGCTACCCACCCTGGGACCAACAGGGGTCCAGCAGGGAGCTGAGTCTCTACTCCCATCTGACATCAATTGGACTAACCAGGAGGTGTGAGTAGGGACTAGTCACTACTCCGTGTTCTCCCCACCCCTGGTGTCAGTGGGCCCAGTGAGGAGCTGAAGCTCTACATCCACAAGATGACAAGAAACTGGATCAAGCAGCGTACAGCAGAGCCAGTGGACACTTTGACCTTTTCCCTCCCTGCCCCCTAAACCCCCAAAGGGGCTTTAGTGGGGAGGTGAGCCTCTAGCCTCAACTGGCATCAACAGAATGAAATAGGATGAAGTGGGGGAGTTAATATCCTTCTTCCTCCTCCCCTGTTGTAGCAAGAACCAGTAAGCAGCAGAGCCTTCACCTCATCCAGCATCAGTGAGGCACAATGACGTGGTGGGAAATGGGGGTAGTTGGCCCTGTGCTTCCCCACGCCCTTCCCTGATGTCAGCAGGGCCAAGAGGAACTGAACTTGCCCCCCACCTGTCTCCAACAAGGCAGCGTGAGTCAGCGCTCCTTTTTCCCCAGCATGGTGTTGATGGGACCCAGCAGTAAAGTGAACATATACCCATCAGGACCTTTTGCTACACTTCAAGATTAAATATCATCTCATAATATCATATCTAAATACACTGGGTACAACAGAACATCACTTGTTATAAAAGAACCAGGAAAACCACAACTTGAATGAGAAAGTCAATAGATGCTGATACCAAGGAGAATCCAATGTTGGAATTATCTGATAAGGATTTTAAAATATCCACCATAAAAGTGCTGCAAAGGTGCACAAAACTGCTACAAATACTCTTAAAACAAATTTTTAAAATAGAAAAAAAAATAAGCAAATAAAAGGGTACCAAATTCAAATGATAGAGTTAAAAATATAATGCAACAAACTTGCCGTCTGACCCCAATAATAGATATGATAGAGGGTAGAATCAGTGAATTTGAGGCCAGATCAACAGAATTTGCCCAATCTGAACAACAGAGAAGAAGAACATGAACAGAATCATAGGGATTAGTGGAACAATAACAAAAGAGCTAGCATTTGCATTATCAGAGTCTCAGAAGGAGAGAAGTGTGTTGCTCAATGTATGTAAAGGAAATACTTCAGACAATTATATTTAAAAAGTGAGGAGGGCAAAGAGACCTAAATGGAGGTAAGGTTTCTACACTTCACTCCAAGTAGTAAAACATTAATATCACTAGACTGTGATGAGATATATCACAAGTATTTACATGTAAATAATAAGACTATACAATGTGATATTGTGATGTTCTGGGGGAAAACCTGATAGAAATGAAAGGAGAAATAGACAAATCAACAATTATAGTTGGAGATTTCAACACATTTATTTCAATGGCTAACAAAACTACTAGACAGCAAATCAGAAAGGATAAGAAAGAACTGAAAAATAGGCGCTGCTGGGCCTGCAGGTCTCTGTTGAGCAGCGAAAGCGGGTCTCTGTTCCGCAGGATGGGGTTTGTTAGAGCTGTTAAGAATAAGGCCTACTTTAAGAGATACCAAGTGAAATTTAGACGACGACTTGAGGGTAAAACCAATTACTATGCTCAGAAATGCTTGGTGATACAGGATAAAAATAAATACAACATACCCAAATACAGGATAGTAGTTCATGTAATAGAGATATCATTTGTCAGATTGCTTACGCCCATATAGAGGGGAATATGATAGTCTGTGCAGCATATGCACACAAACTGCCAAAATATGGTGTGAAGGTTGGCCTGACAAGTTATGCTGCAGTGTATTGTACTGGCCTGCTACTGGCCCGCGGGCTTCTCAATAGGTTTAGCATGGACAACATCTATGAAGGCCAAGTGTAGGTGACAGGCAATGAATACAATGTGGAAAGCATTGATGGTCAGCCAGGTGCCTTTACCTGCTATTTAGATACAGGCCTTGCCAGAACTGTCACTGGCAATAAAATTTTTGGCTTCCTGAAGGGAGCTGTGGATGGAGGCTGGTCTGTCCCTCACAGTACCAAATGATTCCCTGGTTATGATTTTGAAAGCAGGGAATTTAATGCAGAAGTACACCGGAAGCACATCACGGGCAAGAATGTTGCAGATTACATGCACTACTTAATGGAAGAAGATGAAGATGCTTACAAGAAACAGTTCTCTCAATACATAAAGAACAGCGTAACTCCAAACATGATGGAGGAGATGTATAAGAAAGCTCATGCTGCTATACATGAGAATCCAGTCTATGAAAAGAAGCCCAAGAAAGAAGTTAAAAAGAAGAGGTGGAACCGTCCCAAAATGTCCCTTGCTCAGAAGAAAGATCGGGTAGCTCAAAAGTAGGCAAACTTCCTCAGAGCTCAGGAGCGGACTGCTGAGAGCTAAACCAAACAATTTTCTATGAAGATTTTTCAGATAAAGACAATAAACTTATGGACAGCAAAAAAAAAAAAAAAGGACTGAAAAATGTAATCAAGCAACAGGATTTAATGAAAATGGATGGAACATTCCATTCAGCAGGAGGAGCATGCATGTTTTTCAAGCATTGGTGGAACTTTCTTCAAGATGGACTATCTCCTGGGCCATTAAAAAAAAACCTCAGCCAATTTAAAAGAATTAAAAAGATATAGAAGATGTTTTCTCATCATAATAGAATGAAGTGAGAAATCAAGAACAGAAAGAAAAGAAGAATATTTGTAAATACTTGAAAATGAAGCAACATACTTCAACTAATCCATAGGTTAAATAGGAAATTTTAATGGAACGTTAAAAAGACATAGAGATGAGTGAGCATGAACACACAACACATCAAAGTGTATGGGATGCAGATAAAATAGTGCTGAAAGGAAAATTAATAGTACTAAATGCTTATTTTAGAAAAGAGGAAAGGTCTTGAGTCATTCACCTAAATCCCTACCTCAAGAACATTGAAAGGGAAGAGCAAAATAAGTAGAAACCAAACAGAAGAAAGGAAATAATAAAATGAAGATTATACATTAATAAAATTGAAGCCAGGAGAACAATAGAGAAAATCCATGAAACAAAAGGCTGGCTCTGAAAAGAATCACCAAAGTTGATAACCTCTAGCAAGATTGACAAAGTTAAAAATTAAGAAGGTTCAAATCACCAGTATCAGGAATGAAACAGAAGATATATCTAGAGATCATGCCTCCATCAAAAAATAATGAGGTTGCCAGGCATGGTGGCTCACACCTCTAAATCCCAGCAATTTGGGAGGCGGAGGCAGGCAGATTACCTGAGGTCAGAAGTTCAAGACCAGCCTGGGCAACATGAAACTCCATCTCTACTAAAAATACAAAAATTAGCCGGGTATGATGGTGCACATCTGTAATCCCAGCTTCTCGGGAAGCTGAGGAAAGAGAATCACTTGAACTTGGGGCACAGAGGCTGCAGTGAGCCAAGATTGTGCCACTGCATTCCAGCCTGGGTGACAGAGTGAGACTTTGTCTCCAAAAAAAAGGAGGGAATACTAGAAAATAGCTTTACATTGATGAATTTGGCAACTTAGAAGAAATGGACCAGTTCCTCAAAAACTAGAAACTGTCTGACTCAACAAAGTTGAAACAGACAAACTGAATTGTCCTAGAATCTTAAAGAAATTGAACCCTTCATGATAATATAAAAGCTCCTGAAAAATAAATCTCCTGGCCTTGTAGCCTTGGAGAATTCTATTTACCATTTAAAGAAGAATGTTACTCTCTCCTCTTCTATTTTCAGAAAATTCTATTTCCAGAAAATAGAAGAGGAGAGGGTAGGGTACTCCTTGATCATTTTAGAAGGCTAGTATTACTCTGATACTAAAAGTAGACAAAGATAGAAGAAAAAAAGAGTAAAGCTACATAATAGTAGCACTCATGAATGTAGATACAGAAATCTTCAACAAAATGTTAACAAATTGAATCTGATAATGTACAAAATGAATTACATGTGGCAACCTAGTGGAATTTATCTCTAATATGCAAGTATGCTTCAACATTCAAAAGTCAATCAAATGCAATCCACCATATCAACAGACCAAAGGAGAAAAGGTCACATGATCATGTCAGTTTACACAGAAAAAGCATTTGACGAAATCCAACAACAATTCATGATAAAAACTCAGCAAACTAGGAAAGAAGGCAATTTCCTCAACTTGAAAAAGAGAGTCTACAAAAATTATAGCTAACATCATGCTTAACAGTGGAACATTGAATACTGTTCCCCCAAGATTAGGAAAAAGGCAAGAATGTCCATTGTTATTCAACTAGTGCCAAAAGTTTTAGCAGTGCAATAAGGCGATAAAAATAAATTAAAACATAGAGATTAGAAGGGAAGAAAAAAACTGTAGCTTTCTGACAAAGTTGCAAAAGCAATCCAGTGGAGGAAAGATGGCCTTTTAAGCAAGTAGAGGTGGAGTAATTGGACATCCACAGGCAATAAACTGAACCTCAACCTAAGTCTCACACATTATAAAGAGATCTAACTCAAAGTGAACTACTTACATATAAAATGTAAAATGATAAAGCTTTTAGAAAAAAGGATAAAACCCTTGAGACCTAGGGATAGGGAAGAAGTTCTTAGGGTTGACATCAAAAGCACATTTCATAAAAGGAAAAATTGGTAAACTGGATTTCATGAAAACTAAAATTTTTTGTTCTATGAAATACCATGTGAAGAGAATGAAAAGATAAGCTACAGACAGAAAGAATATATTTTCAAATGACACCTCCAACAAAGGACTTGAGTCTAGAATATATAAAGAACTCTCAAAACTCAGCAGTGAAATACAAACAATCCAATTAGAAAGTGGTCAAAAAACATCAACAGACATTTCACTGAAGAGGATATAGCCATGGCAAATAAGCACATGAAAATAGGTACATCATTGTAGCCATTATGGAAATGCAAATCAAAACTCCTATGAGATATTACTACATTTCTAGTAGAATGGCTGAAATAAATATTAATAACATGAAAATGGAATAATCTTTGTAGATTTCACCAACACTGTTTTCCTGGTTGGGGTGCCGTTAAATGTTGTGTAAAGTGTTACCACTGGGAGAAAACGGATAAAGGGCGCATAGGATCTCTCTGAATTATTTATTTCTTATGCTTCATTGCTATAGTTACATTCATGCAAATGCTACAATTACATTTAAAGGATTTTTTTAAAAGGTATAAAACAAAAACCTATGCATGAGTAAGTTTAGAAAGAAATAGAGCAAAATATTGATATCTCTATGTTGTAAGTGGTCTTGACGATTAAAAAAGAACATTCTTTCCATTGTTATTTATCTTAAAAAGTGTATTAGAATGAGGACGGCGGCATGGTATTTAGTGGCAGCTCCCCATTCCCTCTTAGCTTTTAGCAATATCTATAGGAGAGTAGCTTATTTGGGGGAGAATTGAGACTTACAATTTAACTTGGGCTAGATTAAAAATTGCCTGTTTTTTGTCTCCCTCCTGTTTAAATGTTGCATCAAAAAGTCTTCTTAAGAATATTCAGTAATTCAGACGTTACACTAATTCACATTCTCCATCTCAGCTTGTGATCCAAGTGAGGTTTTTTGACAACTTGCTCTTTGGGAGTATATTTTAAACATAAGCACGTGATTCAACAGCACTTGACCCTGAAGTTGTGATTTAGTGCTTTTAATTGCAAGCTCTAGCTTGTGAGCATTATGGAAAGGCTGTTTAGTGTATTATGGGAATGGTCACAATTTCTAACTGTGAACTCAAGTGGAAGCATGGGGAAAAATGGACTCCTTGTTGTTTATCACGTAAGTGGGAGCATGGAACATGAAATGAGGAACTCTGAACCGTGAACAGCAGGAACGTGCAGGGATGCTGGGCTGCAGGGAGGCTGAGCACCTGGTTGGGAGAATAAACATCATCAGCATAGAAAGCCGGGCACCCTGTGCACTAAGAACACATACAAGTGCTCCAAGGCCTAGGCTGGGGAAGGAACCAGGGCATAGTCCAGTTTCACAGTCTGCTAAGAAAGAGATCACCAGAGACCTTAAGTCCAGACTGTAAGCCTTGTTTTGACCAATTTGCCAGACAGATATCTTCCAGACACATACTGGAAAAATGCTACCTCAAGTGATGATCCAGCTGGAAACACTTCTTGTATGAGTGGGGTGTGTCAAGGGTCCCCAAGATCACCCCCAGGATTGATGATTCACTAGGAGAACTCACAGGACTTGAGATATACTTATATTCATGGCTATGATTTATTACAGCAAAATCATATGTAAAAAATACATATATATGCACACACGCATCTCTGTCTCTCTCTCTCTGTCTCTCACACACACACAAAATGCAAGGTCAGCAAAGGAAAAAGGCACATGGGCTGAAGTCCAGAGGAAACCAGAAACAAGTTTCCAAGAGTCCTCTCTCAATGGAGTCATGCAGGACACGCTTAATTCTCCCAGCAACAAATTGTGACAATGCATGTGAAATGTTTACCAGGGAAACTCAGTAGAGACTCAGTGTCCATGGTTTTTATTGAGGGCTGGTCATGTAGACTCCCTCTGCCTAGCACATATCAGTGCAGACTTTCAGAAGAAAGCACATGTTCAGCACAAACCACATTGTGTGCTCAAACGGTTTGGCACAGTGAGCCACCCTTATCAGTCAAGGAATGGTGGGAATCTTCCCAAACCCAGGTTCCCAGATGCAGTCTCAGGATAGCAGTCTCAGGCCTTTCATGTTAACTTTATTTTGCACATCGTGCCATAAGATAAAGCATATGTCCTTCCTGATTGGCATTAGTGCCCTTCCCTCTCCAAGGTCAAATAACTACAATAAATAAAAACCAGGAATAAGTAAATGACAATGTCAATGACATTGACAGTGGGAGAGAGGCCATCAGATGACCAAGTATTTTTATTACTTTCTGGAGAATGCAAAGCATGGAATGAAATTGACAGGCCAACCTGCTACAGCTTGAATGTTTTTGTCTCTCCATGATTAATGTAACAAAATGTACCAAGGTGATGGTATTAGGAGGTGGGGCCTTTGAGAGGTGATTAGATCACAATCACTCTGCCCTCATGGGTGTGCTTAGCGCCTTGTCAAAGAGAGCTTCCTTGCCTCTTACACCATATGCAGACCCAGCAAGAACGTGCCATCTGTGAACAAGGAAGTGAGCCTTCAGCAGACACTGAATCTACCACTACCTTGATCTTGGACTTCCCAGACTCCAGAACTGTGAGAAATCAATTTCTGTTGTTTATAAGCCACCCAGTTTATGGTATTTTGTTATAGCAGCCTGAGTTGACTAAGACACAAGCTGAGTGGACACAACTGGAGGTGGGGGTTGTTTCTTCTGCATGACCTTGGAGAGACAATGGGTCACAAGGATTGAGAGCAGGAGAGGAATTCAGGCAGAGAGTCATGCATTTCCATGAAGGCCTGTTTAATAGCAGGACACCCAGTTCCCCACAGCAGAGCACCTGACTGCAGTAATAGCATCTGCCACAGCTCCAGAAACCTTCTCTGGGAAGAAAACTTAACAGCCTGGCCAGGCAGTGCTTGGTCCCTTGGGGTGAGAGACCGAGACCCCTGAATACATAGCTTAGTGCTGGGGAGGGTCAGCCTGCTTGTTCGCCATCAGTCAGCACTGCCTCATAGGAAACCTGCCAGGTGACTGCCCTGCGTTGGACCCAGAGTTTTCTGCTGCTGGGCATCCAGGGGTGATGCCTCCACAGTGATGGGAGGTGGTGCTGGCTGCCTGTACTGGTCCACTCAGCCTTCCACTTGTATGTTGGAATCTCCCCATTTGGGGGAGGCCACCCTTCTCTGGGCTGTATCCTGCTTTGATTCTCCTTGTTGAAGTAGAGATGGAAATTTCAGGAGACATAGGGGAGAAACTGGCCAGTGAGTTTCACAATATTCTGATATTACCTACAGTGCTTTCAGCTTTCTACCGGAAGGTAAAACTTTCAAGATCCTGAAGGTGCTAGGTTGCTGTCCCATGACTGAGGGGATGTGCTGTGGCATTTCTGCAGGCTTTACATGTTTCCCTTTAAGCAAAATGGAAAGTTTTCTGACCCTTTTATTATTTGCCAGGGCAGAAGTTGTAGCCCTTTGGTGAAATTTAATTATACCCTCCACCAAATCCAATTACTACCCACACCCATGAAATCCCATTATAACTTTCTTTTGCTTCATTAGAGATACACCAAGACAGGTCCCTTCCTAATTCATTATGGCAGATTCCCTAAAGAATGTTAGTTAGAGATTTTGCATATATTGTTCATTACTTCGCAGTGCAAATATGCAAAAATGCAAATGACCTACCATTAACTTGCTTAAAGACCAGGAAGGGGTGTCCTCTTCCTGACTGGTCTGGGTGGCTTCTGTTGCAGAGACCTCTGTCTTGGAACTGCCCATGGCAAGATGTGTGCCTGCTGATGGGAAGCCTGGCAGTAATACCATCAAGCCTTATGTCCAGAAGAGCACAAAATGTTTCTCCAATCAGAAGGGAGCATTGGGTTGTTTTGGTACCAGGCTGTGGCGGATGGCCAAGAGAACAAAACTCCTTTTGTACTTTTTCCGTGCTTAAAACACTAGACTCAACTGAGATGTAGTTTGGGGTAGGACAGACCTTTCCTGCAGGGGTTGGGGAACCCAGCTGTTCTTCCCCTGCAGGAATGCCTGAGCCATGCTGTGGGGCAGGCCGGCTGATGTGTGCTGGGTACCAGCAGTGGGGCATCAGTCCAGTGTAGTTTCTATCAAATTTGAACTGAGGAAGAAAATAAAAGAGACCAAGCACATATCTGTTTTACTCTAAGAAAGCTGATTCCTTAGGAATTTCAGACTGCCGAGGGTATTTTCCTAAGGATAATCAGAGAATTAACAATCAAGCAACGTCAAATTTTTTTGTTTTGTTTTTATTTTCAACTTTTACGATACAAAATTTCAAACAAATTTCAAGACAGAAGTTGAAAGACTAGTACAATAAATGTCTGGGCACACCGTCCACCTGGTTTCATTACATGTTAACACTTTGCCATATTAAAATTTCTCTTTTTTACCCTCTATGCATATGTTTGTGTGCATGTGTGTGTGTGCATGAAATCATTTGAGAGTAAGTTGCAGACATCAAAACACTTCATCCCTAAGAGCTTCAATGTTCATTTTCTAAAAATAAGGATCTTTTCTTATAAAATCATAATAATAACCATCATCATACCTAAAAAATGAGAAGTGATCTCACAGTATTATCTAAAAAAATTTAAAGAAAAATCAACAGCATGAAAAAGAAGGAGCAAGATGAACAAACATAACAACAGGCACTGGAGGAAGCAAAATACAGAAACAGAAACTAATTAGTAACCCTAGGGATGTGTGACCACATTGCATCCATAGAGCAAGAGCAGCCTGCTATGAAATACAACCATTCAGAGATCCATAAGTGATTGGAAAATTAAATATATACATTTACAAAAAAAAAAAAATCCAATATAAGGGCTAAAGAACAAATTTGAGAAAACTTCCCAGAATGAAGATCAGAAAGACAAAAAAGGGGGAGTAGGATTAAAGGGAAATTTCCATTCCATCCAGTTTTGATGGATAATCAGTGTAAAATCTATAACATTTCCAAGAAAGGGATTGGAGAATATAGAAAGGCAGGTAAATCAGAGAAATAGAAGAAAATTCTCGAGATCTGAAGAAAGGCAAAAAAGTCTGGAGGTTGGCAGGACCCATTGGAAAAGACTAGAGCCTGAAAACAACCTGGAGAATTTCAGAACATCAAGCAAGGACAAAGAAAGGCCTCAAAGCCCTCAAGCTGAAAAAACACGGGATTATTTACTAAGGCCTAAGAGTCAGATTGACCACAGACCTCTCAAGCAGCACTGAAGGATGCAACAGCTTCTCAACTATAATGTACCCATACATCCTTGGATATCTTGTTCAATCAGATTCTGGGGTTGGGGGATTCTGTATTTCCAGCAATCTCTTAGGTGATATTATGGCTCCTGGCCTATGGATCACATTGAGTGGCAAGGGCCTACAGGTCTAGAATAAAATGGAATAATACCTTTAAAGTTCTGAAGAAGGTTGCTTTGAATGTAAAATTTCACAGTTAGCCAAATTATTGATCAAGTATGAGGCAAGATAAAGGCAGATACTCAAATGCACGGTAAGTTCACTTGCTGTGCATTTTCGGAAAAATGTTACTTGTGGATGAACTGCAGAAAAGCATTCAAGAAATGAAGAATTTAAAAGACATGGATCCTTTCTGGAGCGAACCCAAGTAGAGTATGTGTGAAGAAATACCTGGATGGTAGTGACGTGACAAGCCCAGAAAACAATTAGTCCAAATTTGACAGGAAGTCAGAAGGGTCAAAAGACTGACTTTAAGAAGGAAACAATTTCTGTTCAACAAAAAGAAGCAGGAAGATTCTAGTGATATGATAGAAAAGGCATGTTTCTTCTTGAAACAAGAGAAAGAAGAGTCCATTAAGACTTCAGGAAAAACAAAATCACTCAAGAAAAGCATGCTCCAACTACGAGCAAACTAAAGCATGACATGAGAATGTATTTGACCTTCACACGGGGAAGCTTCCCCTTCTAGGAGAACAAAAACTACTTAAAAATGGTTATTTCTGGAGTGAGTTATTAAAGGTAAAAGATTGGGTAGGAGATTTTTGCTTTTTATTTAAGACTATTTAATAGGGCTTTTAATTTTTAGAGATCAAGTATATTTAAAACCATTAAAAAATATTCTCTCCCTTTGATACAAAATGTTGGGGAGGGAAGAAAAGGAATGAAGAGTGACAAAGAAAGGAAGGGCTTTTCAAGAGAACAGACCAACTCATGATACACGCAAGCCCACCCCATCCTCCAACTAACAACCCTCTTTACTCCCATGACTGGGAAGTATTCCAGATTATTCCCCTAGACAAGCAGGACATCAAGTGTTAGAATGAGACCCTGAGACCCGCCTGTGTAAGGCGGTGGGTGTGGACTGAACCTTGGGCTGAAGAACTTGGACTCCTTCTGCTCCAGGAAGGAACCACACAGTGGACCTGAAAGAACATTCTCACCGAAGCCCTCTGGCTGTAGGGTGAGCCCCACAGATTAGCAGGTGAAGATGTTGAGATGCCAGTGGAGAAAGTGCAGATACCCCTAACGTCAGAGGTGGGGGCTGGGTCCACCCAATTGCGTGACATGAAACATCAATTTTAAGGCTTGTGACTTGAATGGCAGCAGCAGGGGCTGTAGGAGTGGCTGGTGCAGGAGTGACAGGGCTGTGGGTAACAACTCTGCTTCCCTGGAAGAGTGCCTGCCTTCCTCTTCTGAGGGCCTCCTGGAGAGAGAGAGCAAGTGGAGGGCTGAGGGCCTCACCCAGCAGAACCAGGGCAAACAGTTCAATGGACCTTCCCTGAAACCTGCAGACAGGGACTTACGACCAGAATCACCTCTGATGATGGCAGAAGGAAAAACTACAGGGAGGTGTAGAGGTGTGTGAAACGGGGCCAGACAGGCAGGCAGAGGCCTGGCAGGTGAAGGCTGTCAAGGCCTTGGGGGATGATGGGGGGTGGGGGGGTGGGCAGCCAAGCGTTGGCCTGGGCCCAAGTTCTCATCCTGGAGGGGGATGGTGGTGCCCAGGCCAGGGTGGTGGCATTGGAAATGAAGTGTGGAGGGGGGCTGGAAGATCAGTTTGAGGGACAGAATTGATACAATGCATTCCCAAAACGTGAGCATTCTATTTTGGGGATGTGGAAGAACTTTGGAGTGATTTTAGAAAAGAGGACCAAGGTAGTTAGAACAGACAAGTTCTGTTTTTCTCTTTCCAAATCCATTGACCCATACACAAAGCTGGCACTAATTTTTTCGAAACCAGATGTAGCAGCATCTAAATATTTACATTTTTCCTCATCAGGACTCCATGTGTGTGAGATTCTGGAGAAAAGGGAGCCTTCTGGATCTGGGGCCTTTGTTTGTCTTTTCTTCTCTGCTCCCCAGAATTTGATTTTAATGTAGTTTTTCAAATTGGGGACTATGAGTTCTTGACAGAATGTGTTAATTTTGTGTCTTAATTTTGATGATCATCTAAACAGATACAGTCCAAGCAGTATACAGAGATCATCAGGATAACAACCACATAACCAGAGATTGCCGTGGGGATTCTGGCCTTTGTCTTGCACTGCTAAGCCCGTCAGCACCAGAGAACACCTTCTTGATCACCAGGAACCAATGAGGAAAGAACAGATGTGGGTTTTCTATGATTAAAACATCTGTGTTTTGTGGAGGCCAAAGATTGGTATGATGTGTTTGCTGCTTGAAGAGGTATCTTAGTCCATGTCTTCTTCTGTAACAGAATACCACTAAGTCATTGATAAAGAACAGACATTTATTTCTCACAGTTCTGGAGGCTGGGGAGTCCAAGATCAAGATGCTGGCCTCTGGTGAGAGCTACTCTCTGCTTCCAGTATGGCGCCTTGAATGTTGTGTCCTCACATGGCAGAAGGCAGAAGGGGAGAAGGGGGAACTCACTCCATCAAGCCCTTTTCTAAAGGCACCTAATCCCACCCACAAGGGAGGAGCCCTCATGGCCTAATCACCCCCGAATACCTCCACCTTTTAATACTCTTACATTGGCAATACCTAAATTTTGGAGGAGACACATTCAAACCATAGCAGAGAGTTTTACAGCCCACAGAGAAGTATGGCAGAGGGATCTCTGCCCAGTCCTCAGAGGTGTGGGCATAACTCCCCCAAAGGAACTGGCACAGGCTTGAAAAAAACAAGTTCATGCTGCAAAACACTGTCTGTCACATGTGATTAGGGCTGTTGATTTGAATCTTATTGGTTTTGTAGTTTTGCTTGTATTTAATTTCATAGTTTAGAGTTGAACAAGAGCTATAAACATAAGGTGTTTATATCTAGTTTTATGTTTGAGCATGTTTGAGTAACGTTATAATTTGAAACAACTTAAATCAACATTGGGGGTTAAGGAGAATTGTTTTTCTTTCAGAAAGGGTTTGCATGGTACTCAAGTTGTAACAAACTAAGTAGGATTTCTTTTTTAACATTCTGCCCATTGCCATTTCGTTCTTCATTTTGTCACAGATTTAAGACAAGTTACTTTCTCTTTTCAATTGAAAAAAATTCCACAAGTAACATGTATTCCGATGACACTGGATGGTTTGTTGTTGTCATGTGGGGCTTGGGTTTCGGGAGGGGCTGACACACGCATGCACTATGAGGAAGCTTGCTGGAAATGAGGGCGGTATGGGGGTGAGTGGGGGTTAGAGGGAGGCCAGGGGAGGTGAGAATGGGATGGGAAAACACTTGGGAACAGCAGCCGGCCCTGCACTAGGGAAGGTGGGCACATCTGCTTCCTGGAGTTCGGGTTAGCAGTCAGGACACGTTTGTCTGCGTGTAATAAATACCCATCTAAAGTGGCTGAAACCATAAGAACACCAACCATGCTCCTTGGTGACCCCACAGCTGGGGCCTGTCTGCCCCTGAGTCCCTTGCTTCTGTCCAGCGTCCAGTTCCACTGACACTGGAGTGGTTTCTGGGTCGTCTCATCAGTGTCTTAAAACAGCTACCACGATTCTGGGGAAGACAGCACGAGGGAAACCCTTTCCCAGAAACCTTCAGCTGAATTCCTCATAGGTCCCATTGGCCAGGGCAGTGCCTGTGGCCCAGCTGTATGAAAAATGGCATTTTCTACCTCTTTAGTGAGAAATTCAGGCCAGAATGAAATCTCTATGGGGTGTGAGGGCCGCGGCTACCTGCAGGAATGGTGTGCTCCTGAGCTGGACTCCACTGGGCCGGCTACAGATGGTAATGGGAAGAGCACAGGGGGTGCGGGGCAGGGGTACACTCCCAGGCTCTTTGTACCATGTGCATGGGACCCTTGGACTAGGCCCACAACAGGGATCAGCAGATCAATCACCTTCAAGGCCAGGCAGGTACCTTAATAACTGCAGCAGACCCCGAGGGACTCAGAGCACCATGGGGACTGGTGCACACGGAGGGCCTTTGCGCCTTTCCAAGGGGGCTGTAACCTCTCCTCAGCTCCCACTGACCATTGCATTGGGGGAACATTGGTTCAGGCTGTGCAGAAATTCTAAGTTTTCAACAGAAGGTAAGCACATAATTTGTTTTTAATGTGAAATGGCCATGGGGGTTGTGAAGGGTGTGTCTAACAAAATCCCGTCTATGGCATGGGGTGAGCAACAGAGCCTTGCACACAATAGGCTGCAAAGGAGGGAGCTCTGGAGGAAGAATGCACGCTTAGGCCAGGGCGGCCTCATGGCCAGATAGCCCAGGCTCTGTTTCACCCACATTGAGGAACTGTGAAATCCTGGGCTTAGCCCCTCTGAGAGTTACAGCCCTCACCTGTAAAACTGGGACCATCACCTGTACCTTGTAGGACTCTTACAGTTACTCCTGTAGAGCACTCGGCACACAGTAGGGGCTCAATTAAGGCTGTGCTGTGGCTATTAGAATAAACTGTGGGTTCTGCATTTGGTGATGGTTTGGTTGCCAGACACCAGGGCTCACGCCCCTACTGTGGCATGAAGTAGCCTGGGCAAGTTCCAGGTAGGAGAGCCAAAATGTGTCCAGGGGACTGAGGTAATGTGGCGCAGATGTGTGGGATGGGAAGCGAAGGGAAGAAGAGACACTAAGAAGGGAGAAAGGGACTGGAAGAGCTCCCGGTTCCTGTCTACTATGGCACAGCAAACCACCCCAAACTTCCTAACTTAGGGGCACACAACCACAACCACCACGTCGGGCCTGTGGACTCTGCTTTGGCACAGAAATTCTAACCGGAAATCGCAGAGGTGGCTCATCTGGCAGCCTCCTGGGTCTCCACACCAGGCTCCGGATGCTGACACCGTCACTCAGTTCCCCAAAGCGCCTGGATAAAGGCAGCTCTTCAGACAGCAGCCAAGGCCTGGTGTCTAGCCCTGCCCCACCCCTTCCTGCCACACACCCTGGCCGTCCAGGCTTCTCCATGCTGCTATGTCTCTAAAGGCGCTCTGCCGGCAGCCCTGAAAGCCTTTGTTGCTGCTACCATTCCTTTTCTGATTCAGAATTTATGTCAAGTGTGAGTGCGTAGTCCCTCTCTGTGCCCACTGAGCTTTGAGTTCACCTGTCATCTCATCACATGATCCTGACGGTCTGTCTGCTCTTGCCCCTCCCCCAGCACACCAGGGGTTCCTGCGTTCTTTTTGAATCCCCAGTGACTAAACAGAGCCTGGCATACAGTAGGTGCTGCTTAGGTGTGGAATTATTGAAAGCATGGACTCTTGGCTTGGTGTAGTGGCTCACGCCTGTAATCCCAGCACTTTGGGAGGCTGAGGCTGGTGGATCACTTGAGGTCAGGAGTTCGAGACCAGCCAGGCCAACATAGTGAAACCCCATCTCTACTAAAATACAAAAATTAGGTGTGATGTGTGCCTGTAGTCCCAGCTACTCGGGAAGCTGAGGGAGGAGAATTGCTTGAACCCGGGAGGCAGAGGTTGCAGTGAACCGAGATCGCACCACTGCACTCTAGCCTGGACGACAGAGTGAAACTCCATCTGAAAGCATGGACTCTGTGTTGAAGTCCTCAGCCCCACTACTTCTTGGCTATGTGACCCTGGCAACTGGCTGAACCTCTCTAGGCCTTGGTTATCTTATGTGGACAATGGGGTGAGTGATTCCATGAACTACCCAAAGTTGTCATGAAGATTAAATTAGGTATTCCATCTAAAGAGTTTGGAACAGAGCTTAAGTTTGGAGCAGAGCCTAGCCTTAGTAGATAGATGCTCAAAGAAAATGAGTAGTTGCTACTATTAGGTGTTGTATAAATGAATGAACACATGAATGAAGCTCATTCGTTCTTTAAGGCTCAGGTCAAAAGCTCCTCTGTTCCATAAAGCTTTCCCCAGTCCTCAAAGTAAAGGGATCCACTTTGAACTTGCTGTGCTTCTGTACCCGTCGTGTTCTTTATAGATCCCTCTGAGTATAGTCGTGTGTGTATAGGCTGATCTCTCTGTCTGCACTGGAAGACCCCGGCCGACAGCTGTATCTTATTCATCCTTTTAGTGTTCCCTATACTCAATATCAACAGTAGGTGCCTTGTACATAGTAAGTGCTCCATAAATGTGGCTGGAAGGAAGGAGGCAAACCAGAAAGGGGAAACCACTTTATAGCTAACTGGAAAGAGACACTAAGAAGATAAGTTAAACTTGGTCCAGATTGAACTGAAAACAACAACAAAACTAACCACTTTTAAGTTCGATTGAATTGTGCATGTTTTTTTTGCTGGGCCTAAATCACTGCTTCAGATCCATCCATCCTTCCTGGTTTGAAGTTCAAATCCATGTTTTTTTGTTTTGTTTTGTTTTGATGTTTTTTTGTTTGTTTGTTTGTTTGTTTTTTTCTTGAGATGGAGTCTTGCTCTGTGCCCAGGCTGGAGTACAGTGGCGTAATCTCAGCTCACTGCAACCTCCGCCTCCCAGGTTCAAGTCAAATCCGTGTTTAAGGCCCAGTAATTACTCAGAGCTGCTTACATGTTGGTTTCTGTGCTAAAGTAGTCCTTCCCCTTCCCTTTCCCCTTCCCTCTCTTCTCTCCCCATTCCTTCTTTCGTCTCTCTGTTCTCCTCTACTCTATTCCCCTCCCCTGCTCTTCCCTCCCTTTTTCTTCTGTCATCCCCTCCATCTCTGCCTCTTATTCATTACATGAAAAGATCATCAACTTGGTCTTTTCTTCTTATTCATTGCATGAAAAGACCATCAACTTGGTCTTTTCTTCTTATTCATTGCATGAAAAGACCATCAACTTGGTCTTTTCTTCATTCTCATACCCCTAGGTGACCCGTGAAATGCCCTTTAGGAACCTAGGCTTGCCAGATGTAGAAGAAAGAAATATAGGATGCCTAGCTGCATTTGTATTTCAGGTAAACATGAATATTATTTCAGTATAAGTATGTCCCATGCAATATTTGGGTGTCCAAATATAAATTGGGTGTCCTCTCTTTTGTCTGGCAATCCTATTGGAACCCCTAGGGCCAGGGCCAGCTTCATGGGGTGAGATTTGAGCACTGGTACAGGACCCTGCACTCACAAGGGACCATGCTTGGTTTAATGCTCTGTTATCATCATCATAAAATTCTTAGTAATATTTGAACAAGGGGGCCGACATTTTAATTTTGTGTTGGGCCCCAAATTATGTAGCCAGTCTACCTAGGGTTCCTTGGAGCATGATTTGGGGCCCAGTGCCATAAGTACTGCCACGTTGAATGAATTTACCACTCTATGGTACAAACCCAAGTGCGGCCCCACTGCCTGGATTCATAATGGTTATCTGGTGGGCTCTCCTTAGAAATCATATTTTTCTATTATAATTGGCTCTAAGTGTTTCTGCCTTGGCAGCAAACTCTACTTGTTAGGCTCTTTAATCCAAGTTTCACTGTACCTAGCATAAATCAGTGAAATGCTTAGTGTGTGGAAATGCTGGTTGCTTCATAGATGCCTTGAAAAGTGATTTGACCTTAAAAATAACTTTTATTGGTGTTACATAATCATGTTGCATGATGCATATGATATTTATTGCAAATGTATGTTGATGATGTCATCATTCTGCACAATTGCTAAGACTCATAGTTTCCAAATGTTGGCTGTAGATTTGCTTGATTCCTCCTGCAGATGGGATCTTTTTTAAAAGAAAAGACGTGGATGTTTTGACTGCTCACTCACCCTAGAGTTCTACTAAGAAAGGGGCTCCTGAGCAGGTGTATATGAAAATAAAGAGTGCAGAACCAGCAGAACATGCAGAACCAGAGAACTCTATGAAGAGCCACAAAAACACCACCCACAATCACCTATCACAAGTTGTCTTAAGGAAACCTTGAATAAGTAAAACACCAGACCACCAGACTTAGAGGAAAATGCAATCACTTGTGTTGCCGAAAATGTTTCACTTTATTAAACAATCTACTACTAGGTCCATTTTAAGTAATGAAATATCTAGAACTAAAACATGTAATGATTAAAATTTTTTTGAATTTCTTAGTTTTGATAGTCACCATTATTATGTAAGAGATCACTTTTTTATTTTATTTTATTTTTGGACAGAGTCTCGCTCTGTCGCCCAGGCTGGAGTGCAGAGATGTGATCTCAGCTCACTGCAACCTCCATCTCCTGGGTTCAAGCGATTCTCCTGCTTCCTGAGTAACTGGGACTCTAAGCACGCACCACCATGCCTGGCTAATTTTTTAATGATTTTAGTAGAGATGGGGTTTCACTATGTTGGCCAGGCTCTTGACATCAGGTGATCCACCCACCTTGGCCTTCCAAAGTGCTGGGATTACAGGCGTGTGCCACTGCGCCTGGCCAAGAGATCACTTTTTAGGGGAATCTGGGTGATGGCTGGAGAGAATCATTCTGTGCGTTTTTAACTTTGCAACTTGTGTAAGCCTACAATTATTTTTAAATAGAGTTAAAAATTATATATACACACACACACATCCTACATAGTATACTATAATATATTCAGGAACACCTCTATGAGGTGAAACAAGCACATCTTCATTGCATACTCAGTCTAGGTGGTGACTGATCTCTCTTTGCCTCTGCCTGGTAAGTTATAAAATAAAGTACTGGACCTAGAGACTGTAATGCCCAAATCCCATGGTAGCTGATAGCTTCAATCACTTAATCTTTCACCAAGGGGGCATCAACAGCAGAAAATAAACTCATTTTAAAAATCATGTTTCCTTATCTCATGACCTAGAAAAGGAGCAGAGATCCAAAGTGAGTAATCTGCTTTTGTGATGTTTGCCAGAACCAAATTTACCTCCTTTGTCTTTCTTAAGTTTAGCACCTGAACTTGATTATTGTATCATTCTAATTTTAATTCTGGTTAGAGTGAGTTAGTTCTACCCACTTTTAGTTGCTTAAATGGAAAAAGTAGAAATAGTGGCAGAAGTGAAGGGAGATTATCAAGGAATTGGACGTATTGGATGAGATAGGGAGAACAGGAAGGGAATGTACTTAGTCATTCACTCTTTCAACGGTGAGTCGTCACCTCTGGGCTCTGTGCAGTACATTGTCTGATGACACAAGGATGGATGCACTCTGACCCGCTGGCACTAGCTTTCCAGGCTGCAGGAAGACAGCAAGGCAGTAAACAAGTTGTGGTCTGAAGCACCAGGTAGCCATAAATGCTATGGAGAAACATAGAGCAATAGGGAAAGCTGTGGGGGTGGGAATCAGAGAAAGCAATTTGTTCATACTTGGAATGACGTTGCTTCTGCAGCAAGAGTAAGATAGAGTTACAGCCATCATAAATTTTATAGATTAGCAAAAACAAAGTTAAATCTTAATCCTGGTATTGCGTTAGTGAAATGGAACTGGATTGCTATATCACTTTAATTTTAATTCTAGTTAAAGTCAGTTTGTTTTCCCCACTTTTCCAGATCCTGGCAGGGTTTGATTCTCACACTTATTTTATATAGCAGCAGCCATAAAAATGTACATGTTCTTTGACCCATAATGCAGTGATTCTCAGTCTCACTGGACCTAATGCCCTCTTTTTGACAATAAATATTTTGTAACACTCCCTTTACTATCCTGAATGAAATCACGGATCACATAACGTATCTAGAGACATAATTGCAAGAATTCAAGACAACACTTAAGGAAACCAAAGGAAAGTTATTTATATTATAAATGTATTTATTTAATAACAAAGTAAACATGAACACAGCAAGATATACAATGCCTGCATCTATACTCAGAATTACTGTGTCAGCCTCGAATGCAGATGCCCAGACTTACGGACCAGTCACACCTGGGAGCAGTGCAGGTTGCCATGGCAATGGGAAAGGAGAGGAGGCTGTGTCACTTGTGCGCTGGCCTAAAGCACCTCTAATTTCAAGGGAACAGGGGAGTTTAATTCTTCCATAGGCCTGGGACTTGGAAAACCTGAAAGCTTTGGTGTAACTAAGTTCAGGGCTCTTAACTGCCTGCGTGTATTTGAGCACATGGCATTTGACAGGACACGGGGTATGGCACAGTCCTCTGTTGGTTGAGACAATCGCATGCATTTCACACCTGGCTCTGCCCACCAATGCCAGTAAAGCTCCCCCAGGCAAAAATGCTTTGAAAGTTTTCAGTATCCGTCTTATTGGCAGAGTGGCCCTCTTGAAGAACCTCTGTATCTTTTCCGCACTACCTACAGAGGGATCCATACGGCGTTGTTCTGGATTCCCGTCGTAACTTAAAGGGCAACTTTCACAATGTCCGGAGCCCTTGATGTCCTGCAAATGAAGGAGGAGGATGTCCTTAAGTTCCTTGCAGCAGGAACCCACTTAGGTGGCACCAGTCTTGACTTCCAGATGGAACAGTATATCTATAAAAGGAAAAGTGATGGCATCTACATCATAAATCTGAAGAGGACCTGGGAGACGCTTCTGCTGGTGGTTCGTGCCATTGTTGCCGTTGAAAACCCTGCTGATGTCAGTGTTATATCCTCCAGGAATACTGGCCAGAGGGCTGTGCTGAAGTTTGCTGCTGCCACTGGAGCCACTCCACTTGCTGGCCGCTTCACTCCTGGAACCTTCACTAACCAGATCCAGGCAGCCTTCAGGGAGCCACAGCTTCTTGTGGTTACTGACCCCAGGGCTGACCACCAGCCTCTCACGGAGGCATCTTATGTTAACCTACCTACCATTGCTCTGTGTAACACAGATTCTCCTCTGCACTATGTGGACATTGCCATCCCATGCAACAACAGGGGAGCTCACTCCGTGGGTTTGATGTGGATGCTGGCTTGGGAAGTTCTGCACACGCGTGGCACCATTTCCCGTGAACACCCGTGGGAGGTCATGCCTGATCTCTACTTCTACAGAGATCCTGAAGAGATTGAAAAAGAAGAGCAGGCTGCTGCTGAAAAGGCTGTGACCAAGGAGGAATTTCAGGGTGAATGGACTGCTCCAGCTCCTGAGTTCACTGCTCCTCAGCCTGAGGTTGCAGACTGGTCTGAAGGTGTGCAGGTCCCCTCTGTGCCTATTCAGAAGTTCCCTACTGAAGACTGGAGTGCTCAGCCTGCCACGGAAGACTGGTCTGCAGCTCCCACTGCTCAGGCCACTGAATGGGTAGGAGCAACCACTGAATGGTCTTAAGCTGTTCTTGCACGGGCTCTTAAGCAACATGGAAAAATGGCTGATGGAAAATAAACAACAGTTTCTTAAAAAAAAAAAAAAAAAAAAAAAGAACCTCTGTATCAATCAAATTCATGGGGAATTATTCACAGGTAATAATACAAAATATGACTATGCTATTTGTCTGCTTATATTGCTATCAAGGTTATTATGACAATGTAAAACTGGAAACAACCTAAGTATCCAACCAAATGGAAATGTTTAGTTAGCTATGATTTATCAAAACAAAATTATATGGTCAGTAAATGCATAGAATTCTACACAACAGTGCAAACCAAAAATGTCATTTATGATATACTGTTGATTGAAAGCATGCATAACATTTTGTATAATCTATATAAAAACATGTATGCATATAAAGAAAAGAAGAAATATTCTGAAATTGATAATTGAAAGAGAATGAATCAGCTATGTATTGATTTGTAACAAACCACCCCAAAATGTAGTGGTTTGAGACAACACTTTGTTAGCTCATGATTCTGTAGGTCAACAGTTTGGGCTAAGCTCACACAATGTGGTTTTTCTGCTGTTCTTCCCTGGGCTCACTCATGCTGTGGCAGCAGCACGTCAGGGCTGAGTGGGAGCATACTGGTCCAAGGTGGCCTCACTCACATGTCTAGTGGTTGTTGCTGACCATCAGCTGAGTTTCTGCAGCGGGCTAGCCATGGACATCTTCTTTGAACCACCACAGAAGAGCATGCAGTATTTTAGGCCCCAATTATAACTTTAAAGCTGCTGAAGTAGAAGATTGATAGAGGGTAGACATTGTTTTATTTGTGCATTTCAATACTATTCCCCAAAGGTCTAATTGATCAGAGAATGTCAGGGGTGAAGAAGAGAACGGACCAGCCATCTGTCCATGGAAGACAAGCGGGTTTTACCAAAGTGTCAGCTAAAACAGTTGGTCCCAGGGCCAGTGTTAGAGACTGGTACAGGCAAGAAGAGAGAGCAAGCAGTAAGCAGTTAGTGAAGTTGGCCACAGGGGAGGATGGGGGATGGTGTGATAAATGCCCCACATTTGCCTTGGGAAAGTAGAGGCCATTTTAAGAATCAGGTCTTGTATTTGATTCCTTCCACGGAGTTTGCTAAGTGACAAATAGATCTTATTGGGTTGCAGTATTAAAGATACTGTCGTTTTTTACACTGCTGAGACTGATGAGTGATAAACTCTCTGCACAGGTTGTGGGGCGGGAACTGCTGGCCCAGTATACCAAACAGTATGAAGAAAAACCACTCTTTGGCCTGCTCCAAAACTGGGCTGAATCTGTGGGGGACAAGCTGAGAACAAGGTACGTATTACTGAGGCCATCGTCATCATCTGCCTTCAGGGGCTTATCATGAAGCCTGCGTTAATAGAGCCTTGGCATAACTCGCTCTCGCTTGAGATTTTTAGTGTTTGCTATATGCAAGAAATCTGTGACTATGTAAAATTAATGCTTATACACTTACTACCAACTTAAAAACTAAAACATTGCTCATTCTGTTCTTTCTCCTTGAGTTCCCTTTTAATTTCATGTTCACTGTTCCAAGCAGTTTACAGGATTTAATCCTAAAAACCCCACGAGTTTTTATTTCCATTTGGCAAGTTTCCAAATGGTGAGTTCTTATTTCCATTTCACAGATGAATAAACTGAGACACACAGGTTAAGTACCTTGCTTACCATTTCCAAATGGTAAGTTCTTATTTCCATTTCACGGATGAGGAAACTGAGGCACAGAGGTTAAGTACCTTGCTCAAGGTTACATGGCTAGTGAGTGGCAGAGATGAGATTTGAACCCAGACAGTCTGGCTTCAACATCCATGCTTTTGGTTGTTTGTATTGATCTTTCAGTATTGTCCGTTAGCTTTATAAATAAAGCATAATATATATAGTATTTTGTAACTTTGTTTTCACTCAGTATTTTGTTTCTCAGAATCATTCACATTGTTATGTATAGCTGCAGAACTCCTCTTCACAATATTCTGTAATTTTCCATCCTGTATGTATGCCACGCTGTACTTATCCATTCTAATCTCTGGTATCTTGGACATTTGGGTCATGTATGGTTTTTTGGTATTTTGCATGATGCTGTTATGAAAAACCCTGTACATGTTTTCTGGGGGATGTACACGAGTTTTTATAGGGCTTTCAAACTTAGTTAACATTACTTAGAGTAAGAAATACGCTTTAAATCACCATGGACACCCATATATCCATAGGAGCTCCATTTCAGAAGCAACTGAAGCAAACAGTTCATGGAGCAGTGGCTACCTCCCTGTTTATTACTAATGATGCTCTCTGATACTTTTAAATTTTATTTTTAAAGAAAACTGATCTTAGCAGAATATTGATTTCAGCCAGACATGGTGGCTCATGCCTGTGATCCTAGCACTTTGGGAGGCCAGGACAGAAGGACTGCTCAAGCCCAGGAGTTCGAGATCAGCCTGGGCAATATGGTGAGACCTCCTGTCTCTACAAAATTAATACAAAAATTAGCAAGGCATGGTGGCACATGACTGTGGTCCCAGCTGCTCAGGAGCCTGAGGCAGGAGGATCACTTGAGCCTGGGAGGCAGAGGTTGAAGTGAGCCAAGATCATGCCACTGTACTCCAGCCTGGGCAACAGAGTGAGACCCTGCCTAAAAAAATAAAAATAAAAATAAAAATAAAAAAGGCCGGGTGCAGTGGCTCATGCCTGTGAGGCACTTTGGGAGGCTGAGGCGGGTGGATCACAAGGTCAGGAGATGGAGACCATCCTGGCTAACACAGTGAAACCCCGTCTCTACAAAAAAATTAGCTGGGCATGGTGGTGGGCGCCTGTAGTTCCAGCTACTCGGGAGACTGAGGCAGGAGGATGGCGTGAACCCAGGAGGCAGAGCTTGCAGTGAGCGGAGATGCACCAGTGCACTCCAGCCTGGATGACAGGGCCAGACTCTGTCTCAAAAAGAAAAAAAAAAAAAGATACCCCAACCCTTAAACTGATTTTATGACCTATTAGTTATATGCAATCTGTTGTTTGAAAAACACTCCTTTATGGTATATATTACCTACGAATGGAATTGCTATGTATGGAGTAATGTTCGACTTTACTAGATAGTGACAAATTATTTTTCAAGGTGGTTGTATAAATTTACACCCCCATTAGCAGCATGTATCTTGTGGGGCCTTATTGTGTTCTCACCAACACTTGGTACTATCAGACTTCTTAATTTTTGTCAATACAATATAAGAAATGATCTCTCACCGTGACTTTAAACTGAATTTTTGCGATTACTATTAAGAATGAGCATGATTTCACATGTCTGTTTGCCGTTTGTATTTCTTCCTATGTGAAATGCCGGTTCATGTTTTTTTGCCTATTTTTAGTGTGTGTGTGTGTGTGTGTGTGTGTGTGTGTCTTGTTCTTATTGATTTTTAAGGGCTCTTTATCCTTTGTTGTTATAAATGCTATAATTATCTTTTATATGTTTGTGGCTTGTCTTATATTTTCTTTCTGGTGTCTTTTGATTGAGATAAATTCATTAATTACAATTGAAATTACCAATCTTTTCTTTTTATCCTACACTTTTTGCATCATCTGTTCTGAGGTCGTGAAATCTATATCTTTAAAAGTTTGAAAGTCTCACCTGTTACATTTAATTATTGAATCCATACACATTCTTGTGTATGGTTTGAGGAAGGGATCTAATTTTTTTTTTCTCCTTCAGGGACAGTCAGTTGTTCCAGCACCATTTACTGAATTGGACATTCTTTCCTAGTAAACTGCAAGGTCTCTTCGGCATTTATTAAATCTCCATCTATTTGGGAGTTTGTTTTTGGGCCATTTTGTTCCTAGTCTCTTTGTATATTTTTGATCCAACAATATACTGTTGTAATTACTCTGGCATTATAATAAAATATTACTATAGTATTATATTATTGTATCAGAAATGTAATTCAGAATTGTGTTGGCTGTTCAGGATCTTTGGCCATTTCATGTAAGTTTTGTAATCAGTTTGTCAAGTTTCTTAGAAATAAAACACAGGATGAATATTGTAGGATTGTACTTACATGACATACCTAGAGTAGTCAAATTTGTAGAGATAGAAAGTAGAATATTGGTTCCCAGGGGCTAAGAACAGGAGAGAATGGGCAGTTATTGTTTCATAGGTACAGAGTTACAGTTTGGGAAGATGAAAACGTTGTGGAGATGAATAGTGGTAATGGTTGTACAACAGTGTGAATGTACTTAATGCCACTGAGCTATACACTTAAAAGTAGATAAAATGGGCCAGGCACAGTGGCTCATGCATGTAATCTCAGCACTTTGGGAGACTGAGACAGGTGGATCACCTGAGGTCAGGAATTTGAGACCAGCCTGGGCAACATGCTGAAACCCCATCTCTACTAAAAACATAAAATTAGCCAGGCGTGGTGGTGCATGCCTGTACTCCCAGCTACTTGGGAGATTGAGGCAGGAGAATTGCTTGAACCCAGAAGGCGGAGGTCACAGTCAGCCGAGATCGCACCATTGTACTCCAGGCTGGGCAACAAGAGCAAAACTTCATCTCAAAAAAAAAAAAAAGTAAATAAAGTTAAAATGGTAAATGTTTTGTTATTTGTATTTTACCACAGGCCTGAAAACCTGCTGAAAGTTGCTTTGAAAGTATATTAAATCTATAGATTTGCAGAAAATTTGACATATTTATAAAGCAGGTCTTCCCTCAAAGATTTTCATCTTCAAAGTGTCCTCCAGGGTTGTATAATTTTTTCCATACATAGTATATCCTTTCATAGATTTATTACTAGTTACTAGTATTAAAAGAATACTAGTTGTTAAAAAATATTTTTAAATTATGATTTTTATAGTTAATGGTTTATTATACATGCAGTTGGGTTTTGTGTATAAATTTGACTGTAAAGAAATTTCTTTTAAATATGTCTGTAGATTCTTTGGAGGTTTTTTCCATAGACAATCATTTGCAAATTATAAATTTTTATTTCTTCCTTTCCAACTATTATTTCTTTTATTCTTTTCATGTCTCACAGCAAGAGCTAGGACCACCAACACAATTTGAATAGAAACCATCTTACAGGGTGTTCTTTTGCATTATTGCTGATTTTATTTATTATGTTAGAGACAGGGTCTTATTCTGTCTTCCAGGCTGGAGTGCTGAAGTTTCTGATAGACACATTTTACTTCCTAAAGAAGCTTATACATTTGAAATGTATTTTTGTCATTACCAGATTAATTTTATCAAATGATATTTTTCTGCATCTGTTGAAATGATCATATAGTTCTTCTTTATTTTGTTGGTTTGATGAATAACTTTTGCAAATCATCTAATGTTAAACTACCTTGCATGCTTAAGAAATGCTCAATTTTGTTATGCTGTATTATCATATTTATATTTTCCTGGAAGTGGCTTGTTAGTATTTTTTAGGGGTAAGAGATTGTATATTTATAGTTTTCTATTCTTGTACATGCCTGATTTAGATTTATGTCAAAGTTTTACAGCTCTCATAGAGTTATTTTGGGGGGAGTGGTTTCTTATTCTGTGAAAGAATTTGATAATTCATCAAATTTGAAAATAATCTGGGCTTAGTGAGTACTTTAAACTAGTTAATTAGCTTAATTGTTTAAAGACTAGGCTTTTCTTTTCATGTCAGTTTGAGTAAATTGTATTTTTCTAGGAATTTATTCATTTGGTTTTGATTTTATTGGTGTAAGTTTTTTTGTGTACTATTCTATCATTCTCTTTTTAACCTCTGCTAGATCTGTAGTTGTGTCTCATTTGTCATTCCTAAAATGATTTCTTGTGCCTTCTCCTTTCTTTGTTGTTGTTGCTCAGTCTCATCAGATGTTTGTCTGGTTTATTGTTATTTTTCAAACAACTAACTTTTCCCTTTGATCCTTTCTGTTGTACCTTTGTTTTCTATTTCATTGATTTATGGTCATGAATGTATTGTCTCCTATATTATACTTTTAGAGAGCTTCTTATGCTTTTTTGTTTTGTGTATTTTTTAATTATTATTTCTTTTGGAATGAGATTATTGTTCCCTGAAACCCGAAAGTAGTGAACTAGTTTCTAAGGAAACTATTGATTAGAGAATGTAATCTCACAATCCTGATTAAACACATAGAAAACACAGTAAATGATGGTCTGGGATTTTTTATACCATTGGGATGAAGTGAAATTGAGAAATCTGTAATCTTTCTTTTTTTATTGCTGCTTAGGACCCTGTTTATTCAAACTGTGGTCCATCTTAAAGCTTGAAAACACGAGCTTCTACACGTTAGGACTGTTTCACTGGAGTCTCTCTTAGTTTTAATGTCTCCGTTTGTCTTCATATTCTAGAGTTAGTGGGTCTTCCTAATATTTCTAGCTCTTGAGTAGGAAGTTTATAGTATGGATAACTTTTTCCTCCAATGTATTAGTTTGAAAATTGTCCAACATGTTAAGGAGTTGAAAGAATAGCACAACTCCCCACCAGAATCAGTTCCATCCTTGCAGGAAACTTGTTCCCCAACTGGCCACAAATCATCTGCCCTTTCATTTCTTTTTCAGATAGTAGAGCAGGACTTGTTTCCATCATTTTGGAAGTATGACACGCTGTCACCCATATGCAAATCTATATCCCTAGCACATTTTCCAGGACAGAGTTGAGATGTGCCAAAGGCAGTATTCCAATTGTAAATATTTGGAAAGTTCCAGTCCATTTATTTTTGTCTCAGTTATTAACCTCCAAAACAGTATACATCTCTCTCCCACACATCTAGGTTTTACTGATTCAGTCTCTGTGTTTATCCACTTAAATCCCAAAACTTTACTTACTCCAACTTTTATGTGAAGGAAAGCCTTTGTCATCAACATGTTTTCAGCACTCACTGTGTACTCGGCACTTCTTTACGCATTGGTGATCGGCAGTTACTAGGGGCTCTGCCTTCGTGGAGTCTGCACTCCGAGAGCACTAGGATGGTAGGCATAGTGACAGCCCTGAGAAAAGCACTCTTGAGAAGGTGGGGACCTGAGGAAAGATGGGCTGAGAACTTCCTGGTGCCCTCAAATCCCTCCAGTGTGCACTCATTTGTCCGCACAGCGACTACCCCTCATTTCGGCCTGGGAGGAGTCGGTCATGGTACTGAAATGCCTCCCTGGGACCAGGTAAGGCAGATGGAGCATGGCAGGGAGAGGAGCCCCGGAAGGAAGTGACTCTGAGAGGGGGTTGTACCTGGCCCTATAGACAGCCCCATTTAGCCCTGGCTTGTCCCTGCAAGGGCTGCCTCTCTCCCTCCTGCATGGAAGCCTGCCACTGGGGCCCTTCCCGCTTTCATCAGCCTGTGGACCTTTAGGAGGTAGTGGTAGGTGTCCAGGAAAGTCAAGATTTTGCCTTGCACCCAACATGTTTTTCTACATTGTGCTGTAAAATTTACAAATATTCAGCAAAGTTGAAATAATTTTACAGGAAGCACTTACATACAAACCATGGAGATTCTATTAACCTATTACTGTACCTGCCATATCACTATCATATCTGTGGATCTTTGTATGGAACTCACCCATCCATTTACCTTCTCTTTTTGATCCATTTCAAAGTAAACTGTAGACATCAGCATATTTCTAAATAATTTAGCATGAGCCTTATTAACTAGAGTTACATATTTAGTTATAGTTCTTATGTAGAATTTACATACAATAAAATGCACAAATCTTAAGTGTACATTCACTGAGTTTTGACAAATACATAAACCTATGTAACTAAACTCTTATTAAGGTATAGATCATCACTCCAGAAAGTTCTTTCATGCCCCTTCTTGGTTAATCTTACTACCCAGGTACAGCCACTCTTCTGATATTTTGCCACCACAGATTAGTCTTTCTGTGCTAGAACTTCACGTAAATGGAACCAGGCAGTACGTACTCTTTTGTAGCTGCCTCGTGAACTTGACATAATGCTTTTTGACATTCACCCATGTTGTTGTGTATATTAGTTTGTTTCTTTTCATTATTGTAGTATTTTACTTTATGGATATAGTAGAATCATTCTCTTATGGATGAATAGACACCTGGGATGTTTGCAGTTTTTTGCTTCTGTGAGTAGAACTGCTATGAGCCTTCTACTTTTTTTTTTTTTTTTTTTTTGTGAACGTATGTTTTTATTTCTCTTAGGCAAATAGTAGGAGTGAAACTGCTAGAACATAGGGTATGTGTTCATTTAGTTTTATTAGGAACTGTGACAACATGTTGCAAAGAGATTTCACCATTTTACGCTCCCATCAGCAAGCATGAGAGCTCTGGTTTCTCCAGATCCTCAGCAACACTCGATGTCAGTGTACTTAATTGTAGTCATTCTGGTGGATGTATAATGCTACCTCACCATGGTTTCCGTTTGCGTTTCCCTGATGTCTAATGATACGTATTTTAATTTAATTTAAACTTTATTTAACGATAGAGTCATTTGGATCTTGTAAAATACGCAGTTACAAAGAGGTTGCCTTTAGCAATGTTCCTATTTTTTAAAGAGAGTCTGCACACTCTTTTGCACTGGGCAGGCTCCTAGACCTACATGACATGTGACTCACATGACTCAGCGAGTGGGTGAGATCCCCTTCCTGCAGCACATGCAGTTCACAACCTCAGGTGGACAAACATGTTCTACAGTCCGCATTCCAGGAAGGCCAGTTTCCAGCAACAGCCCCTGGAATGACTAAAACATACTTTTCAATAATATATGAAAACCCTTTACATCTTTTATTAAGTAGACTGAGGCAGAAACCCAACCTTCTTAAAGCCCAGATTCAGAAAAAACATTGACATCATTTAAATGTCCTGGTAATTGGCATGTAAATACCTCCCTCTTCCCTGTCTAAATGGAGGGCGATTATTAATTCAGCACTTGGCATATCAAAAGCACGGCATCAATTGCTTCTTAACGTTCCTCTCGTGCCTTCTGATTAAGCAACAACAGCCACTTGGGTTTTTTATTTTTAGTTAATATGAATTTAAGTTATTTGGGTCTTATAATAACTTACTTCCTCAGGAAGTGGGGAAAGGGGAGGGCAAGAGGTGGCTGCGCGATGGGAAACTCTAAGTGTGAATTAACCCTTCCCCTGTTTGTCTAGGTTATCTAAAGGTTCATGGTGGGGCCATAAAATTGGCATGAAATATAGAGTTTCATGATGAAAAGCTCACAGGCTTTTAATTGTGAACTTGGTTGTTTTGAGTCTGTGCTTACTTCTCTTAACTCCTCTGTGCCTCCGTTTCCTCATTTGCCAAATGCGAAAGATGGGAGTTGCTGCCTGCTGAAGAATGCCACCATCTCTGTAGCACACCCTCCCCTGTGCTTGCACACAGCCCTCTCACTTCCCTCCGGGGTGCCTCTTGCTTTAAACACTGATGTTCCCCAACAAAACCTGAGCTTGACTGCCTGTGTGACCTTGAGCAAGTTACCAAATCTCGCTGAGCCTCAGTTTCCTGAACTTTTTACTGGATAATTATCATATTCTAGAATTATTGAGAAAATTGAATAATTCACAGCAAATAATGAGCACAATTCCTGATATGTAATATATTTAATAAATATTATTAATTGATAAATATTTTGTAACAGATATATGTGATTATTAATATCCAATTATAATAATTATAGTAAATGCCCAGCAGCGGTTATTATTATAAACTCACTTCCGTGCCTGTAATCCCAGCACTTTGGGAGGCTGAGGCAAGCAGATCACTTGAGGTCAGCAGTTCAAGACCAGCCTGGCCAACATGGTGAAACCCTGTCTCTACTAAAAATACAAAAATTAGCCAGGCACAGTGGCACGCGCCTGTGGTCCCCACTAGTCAGGAAGCTGAGGCATGAGAATCACTTGAACCCAGGAGGTGGAGGTTGCGGTCAGCCGAGATCGTGCCACTGCGCTCCAGCCTGGGAAGCAGAGTAAGACTCTGTCTCAAAAAAAAAAAAAAAAAAAGATTGTATAATGGTTGAGTCATACATGAATTGTATAATGGTTGATTATACTTGACAGAAATCATATTGCTATTCATTAAGAAAGACTATATAAAACGTTGAACACTACTTATAATACAATAGTAAGTGGAAAAATTAGGAAACCAAATCATCTCTATACCACAAGGACAACCACCTAGAATAAACTGGAGCTAAGATTACTGAAAAGAATTATGAATAGTCAGTGAGAGATGGGATGGGGAGATTATGTATACTGACACTATTTTTCTACAGGAAAAAAAATATTTTTAAAAACAAACCCACTTTATTTCTTTCAAATGAAATTCTTTGGTGAGACCAACATAATGATGGTCACTGTGATTTTCTTTCAGTTTCCTGGCATTTATGATCTTGCCTTTCTGTTGAAAGCAGTGAAATTTCGTGAAAGGGTTCTTCAGTGGGGTTTGGTGACCAGAATTTATTATAAGGTAAAGATACACGGTGTTATACTTTTCCTTTTGACATGTGTTTAAGGGATGTCCTTGCTGGTGAACTATCTGTTAAGTTTAGTAGAGAACGAGTCAGCTTAATGACAAGCTTCTGGAAGCAGCTAGAGTTCCTACAGGCCATTTTGCACAACACCATTGCTTGCTCTAGAGGCCAGAATGCTTCTGTTTAACCCCCTTTATGTCATCTTGTAGAATTCCACCTGCAAGCACCATGTGGCTGCCATGGGAGTTGATGAGTGGTGTAATTTTCAGCCCTTATCGAAATTGAAAAATCATTGTTTTATATGTATAAAGAGTACATTATCCTCTAAGACAGGGAGGGGAACTGCATTAGGAATATGTAAAAATTAACATTGGGTTAGTCTAAGATGCATTCTATCTCCTATTAAAATACCCACGAAGCTCTGCAAAAGCATAAAATCTTGTGTCAGCATTGATAGAAATCTAGAGGAAATTTCCACCAAGTACAGTGCCAGTGGGATTAGTTTGAGGGATCACTGTCCATCTTAGTAATATCTGTTTCATCTTCTGATCTAGTACAGAATAGCCAATGGAACCCCAGGAGAAGGCTTTACTGCTTCCACTCTATGTCGAGGCCAGGGGCTCAGGGCTGCCATAACCAGAGTTCAGTTTGCTTCTCTCCTGCATGGGAATTACGTTCCAAGAGGGCCAGAACTGGGTTCCTGCAATTCTCCCCATCCAGTTCACCCCTTTTTATATAAATTTCAAAGTCATGTCTCCTAGTACAACACAACAGAGGTAGAAGGGAAGAGGATGGATGGTACATGGGAATGGGTATTCTCTTAGGAAATGCTTTGGAAACAGAAGTGCCCTGGAAGCAGAAAGCGGCCAAGATCCACCCTCATGGAACAGAGCCACGCTGGAAGAGAACCTGCCAGAAGCCAGGCTAGGAATTGTGTAAATCAATTTCTCCCCCAGGCATAGATCTGAGGTGAGGCTCTGTCCCACCCTACGAATGCATTCAGGTGGGTTTAAATCACTCCACATATCCTCCACATATCAAACCTGGAGCCAGCCGAAAAAAGAGATGGATATATCCAAAAGGAAAAATGCTGCAGTTGCAATGAAGAGCAGAATTAACAAGGGAGAAAATGCAATCTGAACTGTTTTCGAAGACTATATAAGAAAAGGCTAAAGACGAAATGCTAAGGGAAGAAAATAGAAGCAGAGTGAAATGGTAGAAGTCTAACCTATGGATAACAAATATTCTTGGAAGTGCTGGAACAAAAGGAGCAGAAATAATAATCACAAACATAATAGAAAAATAATTTCCTTCATGTAAAAAAAAATCCTATGCTAATGAAAAAGAAAGACTTATACTTGGACATAGATGAAAAATCTAGAATAAAGAGAACAGAATGTGAGCAACAAGACAGAAAATAATAGTTTACTCAAAAACAGAAAAAAATTAGGCTAGCTGCTGTCATTCACTAGCTCCAAATGGAGTAATAAGTACTCTTCTAAAGAGGAAACTTCATGATCTAAGCATAATATTCCAAGCCAAATTTAATCCCTGAGTATAGGCAATAGAAAGATATTTTTAGATATCTAAGAATCAGAAGCAATTTCACTAATATAGCCTTCCTTAAAAAGTTATCTTAAAATTTACTCCATAGAACACCAAAAGGAATGAAAACGAATAACTCAAAAATAAGGAAGTCAAGATATAAAAGGATTGGCGGACCCTGTGAAGCCAATACTATATGTTTTTAAAAATAGTCACAAAATTGGCTGGACATGGTGGCTCATGCCTGCAATTCCAGCACTTTGGGAGTCCAGGGCAGGCAGATTGCTTGAGCTCAGGAGACCAGCCTGGGCAACGTGGCAAAACCCCATCTCTACAAAAAATACAAAAAAATTAGCCAGGTATGGCAGCATGTTCCTGTAGTACCAGCTACTCAGGAGGCTGAGGCAGGACAATCTCTTGAGCCTGGGAGGCAGTGGTTGCAGTGAGCTGAGATCATACCACTGTACTCCAGCCTGGGCAACAGAGAGAGACCCTGTCTCAAAAAAACTAAAAAATAGTCATAAAATTAAATATACGGAAGCTAAAAATATTTTTTTGGAAAAAAGCATGATTTTCTTAAGAACTTGATAAACTGGTTCTGTAAGAGTCTATACTGTTTTTTAAGGTAAGATGAAAGACAAAGTAAAAACAAACTGAATTTCTTTTTTTTGTTTTTTTTTTTTTTTGAGACAGAGGCTCGCTCTGTCGCCCAGGCTGGAGTGCAGTGGCCGGATCTCAGCTCACTGCAAGCTCCGCCTCCCGGGTTTACGCCATTCTCCTGCCTCAGCCTCCCGAGTAGCTGGGACTACAGGCGCCCGCCACCTCGCCCGGCTAGTTTTTTTGTATTTTTTAGTAGAGACGGGGTTTCACCATGTTAGCCAGGATGGTCTCGATCTCCTGACCTCGTGATCCGCCCGTCTCGGCCTCCCAAGTGCTGGGATTACAGGCTTGAGCCACCGCGCCCGGCCAACAAACTGAATTTCTTACATTCATTACAGGGTAAGCAAAATACCTTGTTTTGTTCTGACTTTAGTAATTAGAGAAACATAGGTTAAAATATATGTTTTATTAAATTGAAAGCTAACATAACTACTGAACACAGAACGCTTGGTTTTCCAAATCACTGCAGGAGACAAAGCAATGAAGATAAACAAGTGGTCAGAAGTTTGTGTAATCAGAACAGAGCAAAGAACAAATCAGAAAGCATGTTCTTAGGAGACTCAAAGACACTCCAGTGCGGCTCCTTTAAGTGAATCCACACCAAGGCCAGGAGAGCTGGTTAAAAAGTTCCCACTGCGAATTGCTCCTTGGTTTGAGAATTTCTCCGGGATTGCTTCCCTAAATCTGTTTCCCATTAATTGTGATATCCCCATTGTCTCTTCTAATTTGGCTCAATTCAAGACCCCTCTCTCTGGCCCCAGAAGATTAATGCTTTGATCTTGAACTGAGTTGATCTGGTAATTCCTTGAAAACAACATTTCCATTACAGTATGATCCCTTAAGCAGTGGAGAGGCAGCTTTTTATACATTTTCATCCTAGAGAGCCTTAAATCCCTCCAGCTCCCACCTCTGGAAAGTGGGGGATTAGATTTAAAATGGGCTATAATGTGAAATGAAAGAGGTTTCAATCCTCCTAGTAAAAGCACAGACTCTCAGATTAGATTAGATTACACATTGTATATAGAAACAAATCTAATTATATGCATTGATGTATAACTATACACATCAGAACAAAAAGTGATGTTTTAAAAGATTTTCAAAAGTAAACGAGTAAATGTGTGTTGGGAAACAGCAAGATATTTTCAGGTATCTCTCGAAAGGTTGTTATATTAGTTAGCTGGGGCTGCCATGACAAAATACCACAGACTGAGTGCCTTAAACAACAGAAATTTATTTTCTCACAGTTCTGGGGGCTGGAAGTTCAAGATCAAGGTTCCCGAAAGGGTTGGTTTTCTTTGAGCCTCTCTCCTTGGCTTGCAATGGCTGCCCCCTTGCTACCTCTCATGGCCATCCATCCATGCACCCACACCCCGGTGCCCTTCTTCTTATAAGAATACTGTCGTATCACATTAGGGCCCCACTCTAACAGCTTCATTTTAACTGAATCACCTCTTTCAAGACTCTGATCTCTAAATATGGTCACATCCTGAGGTACTAGGAGTTGGGACATCAATGTTTGAATTTAGAGAGACACAATCCAGCCACTACCAGTTGGCAATATTAATCTTATCAAAAGCATTAACCAGAAAGGCAAAATGATGACCCCATAACCATGAGCCTGTATGTGCCAACTACATTTTGTCCTCCAAGACGGACCCCCAAGAATCCCACCTCCTGATAGTCACACCCTTGAGTGTCTTCTTCCATGCTCTACCAGAGTTGGTCTGAGTGACATATAGTAGAAATAATGGCATGTTGCTTCCAGATATAAAATATTATGACTTCCATCTTGGTCACTCTGTTGCACTCTCTCTTTATCTCTAATCACTCTGAGCACAACCATGTCATAAGCATGCCCTATGGGAAGGCCCAGGTGGCAAGGAACTGAAGCTTCCTGCCCACAACCACATGAGTAACCTTGTAAGTGTACCCTGCAGCCCCAGTTACAGCTTCAGAGACTGCAAGCATGGGACAGTTGACACCCGCTGCAACCTCATCAGAGTCCCTGAGCCAGAACCACACAGTCAAGCAGCTTCTGGATTCCTGGGCTTTAGAAACTGTGTGCATAATGAACACTTGGTGTTGTAATCCACTAGGTTTGGGGCAGGTTGTTGCACAGCAGCAGATACCTAATCCAGATTTGGGCACCCAAAAGTTGGGTGCTGATATAACAAAAGCCTCAATGGGACTGTGGCTTTGCACCTGTGCACTGAGCTTTGAGAAGAGTCCTAGTGGAAGCCTAAAATACCTTGAAGAAATTATTACCAGAAACCTTTATGGTCTTAACCTGTGGGTGAGGACTTGTAGGAAAATGAGGTAAAAATTATTGGAAACTGGAGGATGGGGATCCTTGTTACGTAGTGGCAGAGCTGTAGCAACGCTGTTGCCTGAAGTTATGTGGAAACAGAAAATGTACCCAATCAATGAAGTGATCCAGCAAAGGAGATGTCCATCCTGCAAGCTGAAGGTGCTGCCTGCCTGCTTATTGCAGCTTTTAGTGATGTGCAAGAAGAGAGAGAGAATCTCAAGGAAAGAGCTTTTAACATGCAGGACCTGCCAGTTAATATGATTTTTAAGATCCCAAGCTCTCCATATGGTCAATGTGCTCATTTCTTAGGGCTGCTGTGACAAACCACCACAGACTAGGTGGCTTAAAACAACAGAGATTTATTTACTCACAACTTTGGAGGCCAGAAGTCTGAAATCATGGTGGCAGCAGGGCCATGCCCACTCTGAGACCCTGGGTACAATCCTTCCTTGCCGCATCTCTCTGACTTACAGCCGCATCTCTCCAAGCTCCTCCTCTGTTATCACATGACATGCCTGCGATATCTCCCTGTAAGTCTCCGTTGTCTCTTCTGCTTATCAGGGCACTAGTCATATTGGATCAGGACCCACCCTAATTACCTCATTTTAACTTGATTGCCTCTGCAAAGACCCTATTTCCAAATAAGGTCACATTCACAGATACCAGGGGTTAGTACTTCAATATGTCTTTTTGGAGGACACAGTTTAACCATAGCAGCAGACAATGCTAAAATTAAAAAATTAAAATGGCTTCAGAGCAAAAGTATAATCCAGGACCCTCCCTGAAATGCGTAATCTAAGGATGAAGCCCAGGACATGACTGCAAAATTCTTTAAGAACTGAGAAAGATCAAAGGTAAGTCTTGAGTCACACAAAAGGCCTTCTGAGTTTACAAGTGTGTCTTTCAGACTCTCTCAATTACACAATAAAGTTTCTAGGAAACTTGAGGGCATCCTCTGTCAGCCTTCTCAACACTCCCAAGGGCCTATGTCAAAGAGATTTGTGGGTGTGGCTTTTGTCTAATGGAATAAACCTCCCCAAAGATTCACAGGAAATACACAAAGTTTTTAAGAGAATTATATCAGCCAAAGATCTTTCAGCTTGTACTGAAAGATACAGAGACAATACAAAATGAATAGAGCCACTAAGCTTCTACAATCAGGGAACAAGTGGAGAAAAACAAAACAAAACAAAACAGAAAAACCTAGCTACAAACAAGTGCTCCTTTCATGAAAAAGTCAGGATGCCTCAGAGGGAAGAAGCAAGAACCCAGAGGGTGGAGCCAAGGGTCACAGAAAATCAAACCGCCTGGGTGTGCATAGGACTGTGCCCTCATTAAGGAACTTCCAACATTTGCTCAGCTGGATGTCAGAATTTATATGGACCATTGACTCCTGCATTATTCCCATGTTCCTCCTTTTGGAGTAAGAGTATATATAGCAGTTATCCTGTCCCATCCCACCATTGTATGTTGGAGGACAAATAACTTGTCTCCTTAGTTAACAGCCTTCAAATGGAGAGGATCTGTACTTAAGGAATAACACCTGAGGAGGCTTATTTGCAACTAGACTGAATTTAGATGAGGGGATTCTGGACTGTGAGCTGATGCCGTAATGAGGTGAAACTTTTGTGGGCCTTGGAAGCTGTATGTTTTTTAGAGGAATGTGAATCATTAAGGATGATTAGGATGGGCTATGATAGCCAAGCTCCGAGACAGTCTTCAATGATCCCTGCCTCCTGTAGTCACACCCTCATAGAGTGCCCACATTATATCATTGAAATTGTCTTAGTCTCTCTCTCTCTCTCTCTCTCTCTGTCTCTGGAAGCCATGTCATGAGCAGCCCATGTTGCAAATAACTGAAACTTATGAATGCACTTGGAAGTGTTTCCTGTAGCCGTAACCAAAGCTTCAGAGACTGCAAGCCTGGGACAGACAGTCAAAAACTTGGCTGTCATCTCATGAGAGAATCTGAGCCAACCATGCAACCAAAATATGCCCAGGTTCTGAACCCTCATAGACTGTGTGAGATGATAGTATTTTTTTGTTGTAAGATGCTAAATTTGGGTATAATTTGTTACATAGCAATAGATAACTAATATAGCATCCAAAAACAAAAAAACTGTTCAAAAGTTTTGGCATTGATAATACACATTTTTGAAGCAAAATATAAAGAAGAATTACAATATTTTTCAACCAATATTTTCATTTAATAATATAATGTGGCTATCTTTCTATGTCAATAAGAACATGATTGCACAAGGTACTGATGCTTCTATGTTTTTAGTTATATGGACAAGGTCATAATGAATATTCTTAACAGTATGGCTTTCAGTCTTTATATACTACAAAATTGTTCTTTACAAATGTTGAACCAAATTGTACTTTTCCTGCATGGTATTAGGGTTCACATTTCTCCGCTAACACTTTACTTCTCCAACTTTCTACGTTTTTACTGTTAGGGTTTAGGAGTCTATCATCTTCTTTTCATATTTTCATTTTATTTTTTTCCCATTCCCCCTACCCTCCATATTTTTATTTTATTAATACAGGTTAAATGCTTGGGACAAGAAGTGTTTCCGATTGCAGATTTTTTCTGACTTTGGAATATTTGCATTATACTTGTGAGCATCTCAGATCTGAAAATCTGAAATCCAAAATGCTCTAGTGAACATTTTCTTTGAGCATCAGTCACGTCAGTGCTCAAAAACTTTTGGATTTTGAAGCATTTCAGATTTCATATTTTTGGATTTAGGATGTTCAACCCATATTAGAAAAATGGGTCCACTGTAAAATATCTACCTTTAATTTTATTTTCAGCATGATATTAGAAGCTCTCTGGTACTTCTTAAATATTCAGAAGTATTTTCTGATTATAGTTGTTCTCTGTCAGAGACCAAATCATTCATTTTTTTCCTGTGTGTATTTCCTGATTTCAAGAGAAGAAAACATTTACACACACATGAGTGTGTTTCCCAAACATAAAATAAATGTTAGGCATGTGGGGTGGTGAACAAAATACAAGGGTTTTAGAATCACAGAATTAGGCCAGGCACGGTGGCTCACGCCTGTAATCCCAGCACTTTGGGAGGCCGAGGAGGGTGGATCACGAGGTCAGGAATTCGAAACCAGCCTGGCCAACATGGTGAAACCCCATCTCTACTAAAGATTAAAAAAAAAAAAAAATTAGCTGGGTGTGGTGGTGGACACGTGGAATCCCAGCTACTGGGGAGGCTGAGGCAAGAGAATTGCTTGAATTCAGGAGGTGGAGGTTGCAGTGAGCCGAGATCGCACCACTGCACTCCAGCCTGGGCAACAGGGCAAGACTCTGTCTCAAAAAAAGAAGAAAAAAAAAGTCACAGAACTAGCTTTTACCACTTCCAAGGGTGTATTAAGATACAGTGTATTTTAAAAAGCACTAAAAATTATAAACCTTGCACTTGTGTTAAATATCTTGGTTACTACCATTAATGTAACCATTTTTATGGTCAATTCAAATAAATATTCATTAAGCACAGATAGTTTTCTAGGGCCTGGCAGGGGAAGACCACAAAGATTTTGAAAATATACTCTCGCCTTGAGATAAGTCCACCTCTGGTTTTAGCCTAAGGCGAAAGAAAATATGTGTTAAATTAAGGCAAAACCTACAAACTTAGAGGAAAGAATACGGACTTCTGCATTTTAGTTTGTATTTTTGGCCCAGCTTTTTGCTCAGCTAGCTGTATGGTTGGCTCATGTCTACCTGCATTAGTTTGGTGTATCTTGACATAAAATGATTCTGTTTAGCAATTTGAACATCTGACCCAAACAGAGTCTGGGCAATAGTCTTTGGACAGTGTCCAAGAGAGGGTGATTTCATCTAGAATTCAGAGATCGCCTAAAAATAACCCTGTGATTTAGTTCAGAATCTTTAAATTAAAAAGGCAAAAACACAAGTGGGTTTTCTCAGAATCCTGCTTTTCTTCTCAGCTTTTTAGCAATCGTCTTTAATTTTCTTCCAAAGCACATATTACTTTAGAGATGCGTGGCCAACCCTTCTAAGCACATGGGAAGCCCATCTGCCCCTCACCCCAGAGCAAGTGAGAAGGGCTAGCAATTCACGGTCAGAGTTGGAGAGTCGAGAAGACCACTGAGTTCTTGTGGAAGAATAAGCCTTTGCAATCATTTGATAATGCATTCCCCTGCTTAGTATAGCCAGAATTTCACTTAAAATGGAGCCAGGAAATGCCCTTCCTTCAATGTGTCCCTAGCCATGGAAGGAGTCCAGCCCCCTAGCTTCCCTTGCCCCCCACTCTCCAGTTTTCCAAAATCTTGTTACAAACAACTCGTCCTCACAGTTGCTGCATGATTTCGACATCAGTGGGAAGGAAAAATAAACCAATAAACAATGACTTGTCATCCAGGAACCAATAGGAAAAAGACCAATAGGATGTCCACCAATCAGGGATCTTGATCCAATAGCTTTGATCAGGTGGTAGCTAGTAGATCTAGAGGAACTTGGAAATGCCATTGATAATGAAACCAGACAGAGAAAATCCACTGCTGGTCAACTTATAGTGCTGTGAGATGTTGAGGGTCAGGACAGAGAATGGAGAGTGATAGCAGCCACTCTGTGTTTGTTAGGTTTTTAGAAGCCAATACAGTGCCCTGAATGGCAGATATTTTACAACAATCTCATGGCACAGAAATATCAATTCTGGCAGGGACTTTTGTAGTTCTATGAGGTAAGTATATGGAGAAAAAGATAGATTCTCAGTAATCAATCTGTTTAACAAATTTATGTTTATTTTCAAATGTACCTAACGGAAATTGAGCAGATGGAAGGATGAGAATACAAAGGGACTTAAAATGGTTCTAATTCTCCAAGGGCTGATTCCTGTTTTGTCTGTCATCACCTGTGGCATTCTCCCACCACACTGGTGGTGCCCCCCACTTCAGGGTGCATAAGTTTCACCTGGGAAAGACTAACTTGCAAAATCTGATACAGGTTGCCCTCCATCACACTGCCAGGCTGAGTCTCAAGCAAAAGCCAAGTCATTTGCAAATGAACATCATTAATGATTCTCAAAATCCAGGGGCAGTAAATTATTTGGAAACAACTGCTCTAAGTTATTTTTCCTCATTCAGATTTGGGGGTTTGGATGGAGACTTGGTGGAGGCTGGAAATAAGATTATTAGAAACATAACTTTCTAGAGCTTCCTGTATAGAAAAATGTCTGCCGCCCACAGTTTTTATTGTTGTGGTCAGCGTGCAACCTGACTACTCTTGTGTGTGTTTGACTTTAAACCTCTTAACTTAGATATTTAAAACATAATAAACCACACACAGTACATTTGTAAAGCCTATCTTTCTAACAGATGCCGCCTATTCTGTTGTACTTTTAGACCGACAGTGTCTGTGCTTAGGTCACCTGCTTGGGGTTTGGAGTCTCACCTTAGTTCTCTTCTGTGGAAAATGCAAGCTGTCTGTGTTGGCAATTAGGTGGCACACACATATCAAGTGCCTTGGAAAATCACCAATAGGATGTCCACCAATCAGGGATCTTGATCCAATAGCTTTGGTCAGGTGGTAGCTCGTAGATCTAGAGGAACTCAGAAATGCCATTGATGATGGACTCAGACGGAGAAAATCCAGTGCTGGTCGGTTTGTACTGCTCTGAGATGTTGAGGGTAGGGGCAGGGAACAAAGAGTGATAGCAGCCACCCTGTGTTTGTTACGTTTTAAAAACCAATACAGCAGTCTGAATGGCAGATGTTTTACAACAATCTCATGGCACAGAAATATCAAGAGCTTTATTCCAGAGACAGATCATCAAAGACAGGAAATAAAATCAGTAACCAGATTTTCTGAGCTCATACTTTCCATTGAGCTTGATGCATCTTCTTATTCCTGTGGCTGAGTTGAGTTAGGAAGATGACCTGATGGAAGGGCTCTCTTTGCATCTTCAGAGCGTCAATGGCTGCCTGTGCAAAGGTCACCTCGTGTAAAAGTGAGGTTCCCTCTTTGCTCACTGGGGCTTGAAAGTCATGTATAGGGGGAACATATTCCCATTACTCAGTGAGAGATTAGGCTTAAAACACTGAAACTCCAGAGGTAGGGAAAGGACGATGTCATAGGAAGCTATGCGTGGTGGTTCAGGAAGGGATAGCTGGCAGTCTGGGGAGACCTAGGAGTGTATAAGCAGGAACATCTATGGCCAATGGTAACCACCTCCCAAAAGTACAGTGCTCCCAAGCCTTAGCTTGGCACTTCCCTCTTTGTTGTGGCTGGTCGTAGGAATGTTCTTGTTTTGTTTTGTTTTGTATTGTTTCCCTCTTTTTTTTGTTTTTCTTTTTTGAGATAAGTCTTGCTCTGTCACCCAGGCTGGAGTGCAGTGGCGCGATCATGGCTCCCTGCAGCCTCCACCTCCTGGGTACAACCTATTCTCTTGCCTCAGCTTCTCAAGTAGCTAGGATTACAGGTGTGCACCACCATGCCTGGCTAATTTTTGTATTTTTAGTTCACCATGTTGATCAGGCTGGTCTCAAACTCCTGACCTCAAGTGATCTGCCCTCCTCAGCCTCCCAAAGTGCTGGGATTACAGGCATGAGCCACTGCACTGGGCTGTCTTACTCCCTTTTCTACTGCCTAACAACCCAGACACCAGTTAATACTAGGAATTGCATTTTCTCTTTTTCCTTCACTTTTTTCTCCATCTTTTTTCTCATAGAGAGCATCCTTAAATTCTCTTCCTAGGGAATCCTGTTGTGGAAGAGAATGGGAAGGAAAAAAGGAAGGGGAAGCAAAGATAAGGAAAAGGAAGAAGAAGTTACACTCCTGATAAGTACGTGGAAAGTACGGTCATTCCCATGGGCTTGTGAGAGCTGGAAGGGACCCTGGGAGTCACATAGTGCAACCTACTCATTTACAGATAGGCAACCTATGATCGAGAAAGCTCATGGTTTCTTCAAGGCAATACAGTCGCCAAGGGCAAAGATGGGACTGATATTTGAATATGCACATACCCTATTTTTCCTCAAACTTTAACCTATTATTTTTAGTATCCATCAATGGATCTTTTTGGAAACAGTTAATACTGTGGTGTTGGCCTAGTGGGGATTTTCTGTTTTCCTCATTCCTACCACTTTATTAATTGGAAGCAAGAATTGTCTCCTCTCCCCCAGTTATTTATTTATTCAATTAGTTATGATTTATATCAGCATGCAGTCACAGATATTTATTTTATGCTTTAGGTTACAATCCAGTATTATCATTTATTTATTTTCTTGCTCAAATTGTTCCAAGCTTTAACATTGAGAGCTCCTTCAGGTTGGCCCCTATGTCCCTTTGAAGTGCCTGTATCCTTTTTTGAGTACTTCCTTACTTTATTTCTCATCTTGTAGTTTTCCTGCAAGTCCTATAGTCAATCATTTCTCCAAGGAGAGCTGGTTCTTCTTCCTAGAGAATGGTATTTAAAAACCAACATCTGGTCACTGGGTGTGCTCATTGCTACTGAGTTGTTGCTGCTTCTAGGCCTACCCAAAGCTATGAAGTAAACTCACGTATATTAACTCACACATTTGCACACAGGTCTGGATGCATGTATATTAGAAATCATGAGTTTATACTGATAACTCTGATTCCAGTACAAACAACAGGGCTTTTTTCTAGCCTACCCTCTTTCCTATTTCAAACGTTCTCCTCTGAGAAAGTGGAAACTTGGCTTTCATTGTCTACTATATGTTTACTTATTTGCTCATTCCCTGTGTACACACCAAGTAGTTTCTTCTGTGGCTGTAAAAAATGAATGAGGTAGATCTCTGTGTGTGAAAGAAATACAGGAAGGATTTTAAGTAACAAACAAATACAAAATCTGGAGTTTAACTCACGGTTAGAAAAAGCCTTTCCCTTCACTTAAGTTAAAGATAAACTTATTTCGTGAAAGCCTCAGTATTGTTTTAGGGAGTCAGAAAATGGAGTTTGAGGCCAGGCATCGTAGCTCACGTCTATAATCCCAGCACTTTGGGAGGCCGAGGTAGGCAGATCACTTGAGGTCAAGAGTTCGAGACCAGCGTAGCTAACATGGTGAAACCCCATCTCTACTAAAAATACAAAAATTAGCTTGGCTTTGTGGTGTGTGCCTGTAATCCCAGCTACTCAGGAGGCTGAGGCAGGAGAATTGCATGAACCTGGGAGGTTGAGGTTGCAGTGAGCCAAGAGCGCGCCACTGCACTCCACCCTGGGTGACAGAGCGAGACTCAATCTTAAAAAAAAAAAAAAGAAAGAAAAAAAGAAAATGGAGTTTGAGACTGCCAAGATTAGTGAAACAAAGGAGGAACATCCCAAAAAGAAAGAAGCCACAGAGAGGGAAGCTTCACAATACATGTATGAATAACACTCAAATCCGTGACTGATCCCTGGAATATCCATGAGTAGATAAGATGCTAAAGAGCTCAAGGGTTTTTAAGTTGGATGGTTTAAAGAGCTGAACAAAGAATTCAACTGTTGCCCACCACACAGGAGTCAGAATTTTTAGTCTGAATCCGTAGTTAGAGGGGTGTGGTAGACTCAATGGTCTTTTCATTGAAATCTCAGAAGGGCCATGCCTTAGGAGTAAAACTAGGTCTCGGGAAAAGGATTGCCTAAGGACTGAAGCTACAACCAAAAGAGGCTAAAGGCAAGCCAAAATATATTCTTCCTGACAAAGCATAAAATCAAGCCTCTATAAATTCAAGTTTATCTGCTAGTGTTTTAACTGCAAGCTAGATTAAGACTCAATACCCTTTAGAGGACGTCAACAGGATTTAGAGTCAATAGCATTATTGTGTCCTGTAGATAATTAAATATTATCAGGCATGGGAAGAAATAGGAACACATGATCCATAGTCAAGAGAAAAATCATCAAGAGAAGAAGACCCCAGAATTCCCAGATATTGAAATTAGCAGACAAGGGCTTTTTAAAAATATGAATTTATTAAAGAGTAGGTGGAGCATATGAATAAAAAGGATGAAGAGAGAGGAAATTTGAGGAGATTTTTGAACTATGTGGAAAAAGAAACCAAATGGAAATTCTAGAATTGAAAAATACAATAGTATTAATAAAAAAAATAAATGGTTGGGATTAACAACACACTGGGCAAACAAAGAAAAGTGTCAGTGAACCTGATTAATAGAAATCATTTGAACTAAAGGACAGAAAGAAAAATATTGATAAAATAATCAGAGCCCCCAAGACCCGTGGGGTAGTAACACACACTCTAACATATATGTAATTGGAGTCTAAGAAGGAGATGAGAGAGAGAATAGCATATAAAAAGGATTAGCCAAATATTTTAAAAATTTTTATCAATAATAACAGCACATAAATTCAAGATTCTAGCAGGAGAGGCTGAAAAACAAACAAATACAAAAATAAGAGCACATCATAGTATAATTGCTGAAAACTAAAAATAAAGAATAAATCTTAAAAGTTAGAAAAGAACAAAGTACATTAGATGCAAGAAAACCATGGTAGGATGATGGTTCACTTTTCATTAGAAACTGTATAGCCAAAGGCCAATAGAAAGATATCTTTACCATGCTGCTGAAAGCAAAAAGGAATCTACCTTGACCTCTGAATCCAGCTGTGTGTGTGTGTGTGTGTGTGTATGTGCATTAAAATGAAATAAAAGCTTTTTCAGTAATAGAATTTGTCACCAGCAGACCTATACTACAAGAAATGCTAAGGAAGGTACTTTAAGCTAAACGAAATGAAAGTAAATAGAAATGCAGATCTAAAGTAAGGAAGAACACTGAAAATGCTAAATATATAAGGAAATATTAAGCACTACTTTTTTTGTCTTAAGGTTTTTAGAATTCAATTGACGGTTTAAAACAAAATAATTACAATTATTTAGGGTTTATGGAATATATAAAAGTGAAATGTATGGCAACAATAATGTAAAAGATAGGTTGTAGTATAAATGGAATTATGCTATTATAAGATTCTTACACAATATGTGAAGTAGTATAATATTAATTCAAGGCAGACTGTTATAGGTAAAGACTATATATTGTAATATAGGAGGTAGACTGAGGCAAAAAGGAAAACCCTTAATCTGAAAGAAGACATGGAAGAAGAAACAAAAATCAAAGGACAAGGACTTCAAGTAGCGGTAAGATAGACTTACACCCAACAATATCAATAATTACATTAAATGTAAATGGCCCCAACATTCTAATTAAAAGGCAAACATTGCTATAGAAGGTTAAAAATAAGCAAGGGCCTTCTATATGCTTTGAATGGAAAGACAAGGACAGGAAAAGATGTAGCATGCAATTACTGAGCATGAGGGAGACTGTATTAATATCAGATAGAGGAAACTTTAAAACAAGAAGTGTTACCAGGGACCAGGAACAGTGGCTCATGCCTGTAATTTCAGCACTTTGGGAGGCTGAAGTGGGCAGATCGCTTGAGCCCGGGAGTTTGAGACCAGCCTGACCAATCTGGCAAAACCCTGTCTCTACTAAAAATACAAAAATTAACTGGATGTGGTGGTAACACACCTGTAATCCCAGCTATCTGGGAGGCTGAGGCATGAGAATCACTTGAGCCCAGTAGGCAGAGGTTGCAGTGAGCCAAGATTGCACCACTGCACTCCAGCTTGGGCAGCAGAGAGAGATTCTGTCTTTAAAAAAAAAAAAAAAAAAAAGAAGGAGTGTGTTACCAGGGATAAAGAAAGTCATTTCTTGATTATTAAAGGATAATTTCATCAAGAAGACAAAATAATTCTAAACAGGTATACTCCATAATAGAGATTAAAATACATAAAAACAGAAATTGACAGAATCGTGGAAGAAATAGACAAATTCAGTAATTGATGAAATAAGTAGATAAAAATGTACTAGGACTATAGGCATACCTCATTTTATTGTGCTTTGTTTTATTGCATTTTGCAGATGTTGTGTTTTTTACAAATTAAAAGTTAGTGGGAACACTGTGTTAAACTGACCTATCGGTGCCGTTTTTCCAACAGCATATGCTAACTTCATGATTCTGTGTTAGAATTTTTTTAGCAATAAGTAATTTTTTTGAAGTACATACTTTTTTTAGACAACATTATTGCACACTTAGTAGACTATAGTGTAAACATAACTTTTATGTGCACTGGGAAACCAAAAAGTTTGTGTGACTTGCTTTATTGACATATTTGCTTTATTGCAATGGTCTGGAATCAGACTTACAGTATCTCCAAGGTATGCCTGTATAGAAGATGAGAACAACACTATCATCTATTTCAGTCTTCATGATATTTGCAGGCATTTATTGAAAACTATACCCAGAGCTACAGTGTTGACCATAAAACAAATCTCAATAATCTTTAAAAAGAATTAAGTAATACAGAGTGTATTCTATGTTGACAATAAATTAAATTACAAATTAATAACAATGATATCTGGAAAGTCTTCCAAATATTTGACTATTAAGAAACACATGTCTAAATAACTTGTGAATAAAAGAAGCAATCACGAGGGGAATTAGAAAATATTTTAAACTGAATGGCAATGAAAACACAACATACTAAATTTTGTGAGGTGCAGTAAAAGGGGTCCTTAGAGGGAAATGCATAGCTTGAAATGCTTATCTTAGAAAATATTTTTAAAAAGATTTTAAATAAGTGATGCAAGTTTCTACCTTAAGAAGCTAGAAAAAGAAGAGCAAAATCAGTAGAATAAAGGTAACAATAAAGATGAGAGAGATAATGAAATAGAAAACAAACTATAGAGAAAATCAATAAGCCTAAAGTTCATTCTTTGGAATGTTTAATAAAATTGCTTGATCCCTAACAAGACTAATCAGGAAAAAAAGATAAGGTACAAATTAACAACATCAAGAATGGAAGAACCGATATTATAATGTCATAATGCATACTACAGACATTATACAATATGAGAATTTTATGAACAACTTAATGCAAACAAATTCAGTAACTTAGAATAAATTCCTGGAAAAATACAGCTCTGAAAAGCTAACAAAAAAAAAAGGAGGCCAGGCATGGTGGCTTATGCCTGTAATCCCAGCACTTTAGGAGGCCAAGGCATGTGGATTGCTTGAGGTCAGGAGTTCGAGACCAGCCTGACCAACATGGTGAAACCCCCATCTCTACTAAAAATACAGAAATTAGCCAGGTGCTGTGGCAGGCACCTGTAATCCCACTGCTCGGGAGGCTGAGGCAGGAGAATCACTTGAACCTTGGAGGCAGAGGTTGCAGTGAGCTAAGATCACGCCACTGCACTCCAGCCTGGGTGACAGAGTGAAACCCTGTCTCAAAGAAAAAAAAAAAGAAAAAAAAAGGAAGATCTAAAAATGTCTGTTAAATGAATTTAATTTGCTTTTTATCTTTTCTTTCTTTTCTTTTTTTTCCCATAACAATGTTTCAGTCAAAATAAATTTAATTTGTAAAGAACACATTCCCACAAAGAAAGCTCCAAGTCCGGATGGTTTTACTATTGAATTCTATCAAACATTTACAGACAAAATAGTATCAGTCTTACATAAAACTCTTTCAAAAACCAGTGTAAGACTGTTAACCAAAATTAATAAGTACAGTACAAAGAAAACAATTACAAACCAATATTGTCCATGAATATAGGTGAAAATACGTAATAGAATACATCATAACAAAGTGGTGTTTATTGTAAGAATGCAGGATTGGCTTAATATTCAAAATACGTCAATAAAATATACAATATTAACAAAGGAGAGAAAATATGATTATATTATGGGGAAAATATATTTGATGAAATCCAACATGAGCTCATGATGAAAAGTCTCAGCAAAGCAGAAATAGAAAGGAATTTCCTCAATTTTTGGAGACCATATCTACAAAAGAACGTATAAAAAAAAATTACACATTTTTCTCCTAAAGACAGAACAAGGCAAGAATGTCCAGTTTTTTTTTTTTGACATTGTGTTGGAGGGCCTAGCCAGAGCAACAAGACAGGAAAAAAGAAATAGAAGACTTTACCAAACAAAACAAAACAAAACAAAACACTGCCAGAACTAATAGCTCACAACAGGGCTACAGGATACAAACTCAATATCCAAAACAAATTTCGTTTTATATGTTATCAAACAATTGGAAAATAAAATTTAATTTACAATATCAACTAAAAACATGAGTTTCTTAGGAACACATTTAATAGTAAAACCAAAACATGCAAGATCTGTACACTAAAAATTACCAAACACCCAAGGAGTAATTGAAACAAGCCTAAGTAACTGGAGAAGTACGCTGTGTTTGTATATGGGAAGACTCCACATTGCCATAATGTTCATCCTCCTCAAATTAGCCTGTAGATTCAGCACCATTTCAAGCAAAATCTTGGCAGAAATGTTTGTAGAAACTCACAAGCTCATTTGACAATCACATGGAAATGTGAATGGCCCAAAATAGCCCAAACAACTTCAAAAAAATTGAAGAAATGTAGAGGGATTGTACTACCTGATTTCAAAGCTTGTGTTAATGCTTCAATAATACAGACACAGTATTGGCATCAGGATAAACAGAGATCAATGAAACACCACAGAGTCCAGAAATTGACCCACATATATATGTTCACTTGATTTTTTGACAAAGGTATGATGGAAATTCAATGATGAAAATAATGTTTTAATAGTGCAAGAAACATCTAGATATCTAAGTGGAAAATAAATTAACTAAATTAACTGTGACCTTATTTTCTGCATAATACACAAAGGTTAATTTGAGATTGATTATAGATTTAAATGTAAAAGGAAAAAACTATAAACTTCCCAAAAGAAAACATAGGGGAATATCTTTGGGAAGTTGGCATAAACTGAGACTTCTCAGAAAGACACAAAAAGTACTAATAGGTAAATCAAATCTCGATAAATTGAATCTTTTCCAAAAGTAGACGTTTTTCTTCTCTAAAAGATAGCATTAAGAACATACAAAGACAAACCATAGCCTTGGAAAAATTATTTGCAATACCTGTATCTGGCAAAACACTTCTATCCAGAATATATAAAGAACACCTACAATGCAATAATGTATAGTTACAACCCAGGAAGAACTGCCCAAAAAGCTTTAAAAGATACTTCATAAAAGAATATAAAAGAATGGTTAATAAGCACATGCAACTTTGCCTAATTTTTATTAGTCATCCCAGAAATAGAAATTAAAACCACAGTGAAACACCATGACACACCCACTGAAATGATTAAACTAAAATGATTGACAACACTCCATCCTGGCTATGCTACAAAGCAACCAAAGCTCTGATAATGGCTATCTGAAATCTAAAATGGCAATCACCGCTCTGGAAGACAGAGTAGCAGTTTCTTATAAGGTTAAAAGTACACCTATACTATGACCCAGTAATTCCCTTCCTAGATATTTGGCCACGAGAAATTAAAATATATTCTCACAAAAAGACTTATACAGGAATGCTCAGCTTTATTAATAATATCCAAAAACCAGAAACAGGAAGCCAAACGTTCAACGTGAGAATAGATAAATAACTGTGATATATGTCATACATTGGAATACTGCTCGGCAGTAAAACTGAATAAACTATTGCCACATGCAACAACTTATGTGAATTTTAGAAATTACATTTAGTGAAAGAAGCCTGCCACAGAATAGTTAATACTGTATAATTCCATTTATGTGCCATTCAAGGTGGGGTAAAATTAGTTTTGTTTTGTATTGTTTTAGAGATGGGATCTTACTCTGTTGCCCAGGCTGGAGTGCAGTGGTACGATCATAGATCACTTCAACCTTAACTTCCTGAGCTCAAGCAATCCTCCTGTGTCAGCCTCCTGAATAGCTAGGACTACGGGCATGTGCCACCACCCCTGGCTAATTTTTTTAATTTTTTTGTTTGAGTTAGGGTCTCACTGTGTTGCCCAGGCTGGTCTCAAACTCCTGACCTCAAGCAGTCCTTCCTCCTTGGCCTCCCAAAGTGCTGGGATTACAGGTATGAGCCACTGTGCCTGACCCCAGATCAGCTGATGGTGATCTGGTGTTCACAGTCTGAGGGGAGAGGGTGGTGGTGCCTGGTGGGGGAGTTCAGAGAGGATATAGGAAATGTCCTGTATCTTGATCTGGGTGATTCCATGGGCATATGTGCACATATAAGGAATCCTGGAGCTTTAAACCTAAGACTTACGTGTGCTACACATCTGACTGTATGTGTTTTCTACTTCAGTGAAAACATTTACAATTATAACTTAAACAGGTCCTCAAAGCAGTCAGACAGATTGTTTGCATTACAGGTTCTTTGTCTTTTCATGTGAAAATGGAAATTGAGAAATTCAGAACAGGCTTTAGCTGCTGAATCTTGATACACCTACTCGGGGAAGAAGCAATGGCTAATGACAACAGCTCACACTCACCATGTATCTATCCTGGGCCAGGCCCCGTGCTAGGCACTTTTCAGTGTCACATGGAAAAATGGCAGTGGGTGCCCAGGCCAGCCAGCAGTATGGAATCCAGATAGCAGGGTGACGGACAGATGGTGGGGGTGATCTATACCAGTGGCCAGGGTCACAGAAGCCTGGAAGAGGCTAGCAGTGGAGGGCTGGCCCTGAACACAGGCAGACGGGCCCTAGAGAGGCTGGAAATTCTATTCACTGAGGAGGATGGACCCCAGGAAGCAGGGGCCCAGCAAGGTGGTGAGGTAGGGCCAGTCATGGAAGTTGAGCAAATCAGCCAGCAAGATAAGGGGACAAGACAGAGCTGAGTTTCAGAAACAGGCAGATCAATGGGGACATGTGACAAGCTCTGGGCTCATGACTGAAGAGCATACAATTGAAGTGACATTTTCTTTTTTTTTTTTTTTAATTATACTTTAAGTTCTAGGGTACATGTGCAAGTGACATTTTCTAGCTTACCCTTCACCAACTGCTAGTGAGTTTGACTTGGTGTAAGTGACTGAACACCATACTACTGTTTCTCGAAGTTCCTCCTGATTAGGGAGCAGACTTGCCCTGGGGTGAGACATTACTGGAGATGCTGATATTCGGGTGTGCAGAAATGAGCCTGTTATTCTATTTTGCCCTGTCTGCACAAGGCCAGAGGGCAGGCCCTCATGGTGAGCTGGGATCACAGACATTTGTTGAGTTCCTGCCATAGCGAGGAGCCGTTCAGAGCCCATTGTCTTGCCACATAACCAGCAATCTTACTGCAGAACTGAGAAAAGGGACCCCATAAAGTCGTCAGACCATACGCCCTCACCATTTCTGCACAAGCTCAGCAGTGGCAGCCAGCTTCCTGCCTCCAGCAGCACAGCAGGGTGGAGACATTTCTGCTACTGGAGACCAAGTGGGGAGCAGCGGCCTTTATTGGGAGGAGGCATTTAGAACCAAGTATGCAGGTGACATGCATGTTTAGGACACAGCAGAGAAGGAAGTGCAGAGAAGGGAGAGAGGGGTGTCAGACCCATCCCTATCAACGCCTTCCCCTTCTCTGGGGGCAGTGCTCACTCCAGCCTGCCTGCTTGCTAGCTTGGAGGCTTGGCGGTGGAGACCCATGGCCACTTACTGACCTAGAATTCCATGTTGCAGCTCTCGGTGACACGCTCAGATTCCTGCCCCTCCTTCCCCTGCTTGCCAGCACCTTGGGCGGTTAGGTAGTCTGGTTCTGGTTTAGTTATTGTTGTTGTTATTATTGTTGTTGTTTAATCCCTGATATTGTTTCACTCCTTACTGGCAAGTATCTCAAACCTCTCTCCCTGCCGCTTGCAAAGACATTCATAAGTTTTCTTGAAGTTCTAAAAAGTGGGCGGGTTTTAGTATTCTTAAAGGCTTAGCCAAAAATATAAGTCCCTTAGTTACAGTAAAATACATAAAAATGCTTAGTTGAAACTTCAAATGTAAAGCTAAATAAAAAATTAAGGAACAAAATGACCTGTAAACATTTTTTATTTTTGCTGACTAGGTCCTTTTAAAAAAATGCTGCTTACCAGTTCTGGGGTGTGAGAATGACTTAGACACAATTCCTGTCCCTGAGGAACTCTGTCTGGGAGGGGAGGGTGGCAGGGGAAGTGCAGGGAGAGGGGATGGAGGAGGGAGTAGCGGACAGGGAGGAGGCACGTACTGGGGGGTGGGCTTGGTGCATAGGGGCTGGGATGGCCGTGAGACTGGAACTGAGTCTGGAATGACAAATGGCAGAGCGTGCCCTGTCTTATCATCCCCAGGCAGAGAGTGGGACTGACCTTTGAGACAAGGCATAGGGATGTCAGTGAGCGACTGGCAAGTTCAGCCTGAGCGTCAAGCAGGTGTCAGTATCCCATTGGGTCACAGGCTAGAGAGGCTGGCGGACAGGGTGACTGGGCGGCGGACGGGCCCACAGTCTTGTGGGGCTGTGGACCTTCCATTTCTACCTTCCCTGCAGGGGTCATGGCCTGATCACGTGGGAGTTCTAGGGCGAGGCTTCTGCAGTCAGTGCTGAGAGAGTGACCATTTTAAGGCCATAGGAAGCAAGGGCCCAGAAGAGTGAGGGTGCAGCCTGAGCTTGGGTGGTAGCAGAGAGGAGGAGGTGTTGGTGGGACTTGGGATGTTGTGATGGGGGGTGAGCTGAGGGAAGAGTCCAAGCTGGGAAGAGAGATGCCGTAGTAGAGTTGGAGACACAGGGGCCCAAGGATCCCCAAATTGCAGTGGGGCTAGCGCTTCCCCTGCCAGTCGCTTCTTCACTGGATTTGCCCCAAATCCCTCATGGGGTGGGTTTTCTGCATACTATACCCATCACCTTCCATTCGCAGCCCCTAGAATGCCTCCTGCAGCTGCCTCATGGGCCCAGCACCAGCTGAGCTGCTGCAGAGACTCAGGAAACAAAGATCTTGAGGCCTAATTTCTTTCCCATATTAAATGTACATTTTTCTGCCTTATGTCAGCTTTAAGCAGTCACTAAGGGCAGTCAGGTTCCATAACATAGTCTTCAGCTGAACGTGAAGATCATATTATTGAAACAAGATCTTTCTAGCTGACCGTACTCCAAATGCATGCTTTGGTGCCTGTAAAATCTATTTAAGGCCTCCTGGTTTTCCCCTTTCTATTCCTCCAAACACCAGGACAGTTAAGGAGGAACTTGCAAAATGAGGAAACTGTTAAGAAAGGGAGAAAGTATCAAACATTTATTTACACATCTGTTATTGGAAATTACCAAGATCAATTTCAGGAGAGTAGAGTTCAAATGCGTGCTACATGACCAAAGAGAATGGATCATCCAACAATCATTTTCTATTCCGAAGGGCTCGGTAATGAAAACCGGACTCTTCATTTGACACAAAAGGGAAGAAGGAAGAGAAATTGGAAAGTAATATATTCAATTATAGAAGCCCTTTGCCAAGGCCCTATTGATTTCATGTTCTGACAATTTCAGTTAAGCCTCAGCAGGGAAAAGTTTCAGAAACAGGTCAGATCAAACACATACAGGTTCCCACTCCTGGAACTCTAGTGTGTGACAAAAATGATCGAGTCTTCACTAGGCATGGACTTTGGGGGTCTGCTTATATTGCCAGACTCCAGACCAGAGCTTGGAAGACAGTGTGGGTAAAAGAAGAGGCTGCAGAGATCCTGGCAGGCCCCGTGACTGCAGTGCAGTGAGTGGCTGACCCTCTCTGCTGTATTTGCTCTATTTCTCTGCCCTCTGAGTCTACTCTAAATTCATTTTCTTTTTCTCTTCTTTTCTTTTTTTTTTTTTTTTTGAGACGGAATCTCCCTATCACCCAGGCTGGAGTGCAGTGGCACAATCTTGACTCACTGCAACTACCACCTCCCCGGTTCAAGCGATTCTCCTGCCTCAGCCTCCTGAGTAACTGGGATTATAGGCACATGCTACCATGCCCAGCTAATTTTATATTTTTAGTAGAGATGGGGTTTCACCCTGTTGGCCAGGCTGGTCACGAACTCCTGACTTTAAGTGATCCACCTGCCTTGGCCTTCCAAAGTGCTGGGATTACAGGCGTGAGCCACCGTGCCTGGCTGAATCCACTTTCTTTTCTGCTCCCACCTGGTGCATCCATCTCTACTCTCACCACCCATCTGTGGGAGTGGCTTCCTTCATGTGGTCATTGCCTGACCAGGTTCTCTGTGCCGTGCTGGATGCTGGGGTGGTCGCAGTCCTGCCCTGGTCAGAGCAGCGCTCACATGGCAGCATGGCAAAAGTTTCTGTGGTGGACATGCCAGCTTGGTGGGAGGAGGATGCCTGAATCACTCAGGGGATGGAGAGCTGGTGGGGGACTTCCTGATGAGGTGTCTTACATTCTTGAAACCAGGAGGAGGTGGTTAGGTGGTGGAGGATATTCTGGTGGAGAGAATTGCATGTACAAATATCTGAAGCAAGAGAGTGGCGTGTGCTCTGGATACGGTTCAGGATAGAGGGGAGCCGTGTGTGTGTGTGTGTGTGTGTGTGTGTGTGTGTGTGTGTGTACATGTACATGTGCATGTGCATGTGTGTATCTTTGAATGTACATTTACTGAGACCCTCCCCTGCACCAAGCACCATTGAGAAAGATGATATTTTTGCTGCTGTGAACAAGACAGTCTGGTAGGAGCCCCCTTTGTGAACAATGATGTGGGCTCTCATGCAGCTGTGCTGAACCAGCTGTGTTGGGGCCTGGGGACCAGGAGGGCCAGACAGATCGTATTCTTTGGAGCCATATTTATCTGGGTTCCAGTGTGTGACCTAGAGACAGATATTGTACAGCTCTTCTGAGGCTCCTCTATAAAAGCAGAATCTCTTTCTTATACAGCATTTCAGTGCAGTGCTTGGAACATGGAATGTGCTCAGTATGTCCTGGTTGCTGGACCCATTCATAGCATTATCAATGCCATCGATCATTTTGGCATTGTGTTTTCCTAGGAATATGTGTTGTGAATTCCAGCCTTGCACCTCAGGGGCACGCCTCCCTAGACAGGGACTGTTTCACCTGCTCCACCCTGCAGAACTGCCACCTCATACATTCTGAGCAAAGGGAGATTCTGGTGCAGAGGAGGCTGGGACAGGCAAGGATGGCAGGGGCGAAGGGTAGAGGAGTGGGCCAATGCAGGAAAACACCTTGTACTTAAACTCTGACCCAGGCTCAGCATTTCACTGGGTCTCAGAGACCGGACAAGAACCCTGTAGCTGGCCCCCGAATCCAGGATACAGTCGTGTCTGGGCATTTCTCTTTCTCCATAGGAAACAAGCTGGAAACTGTGGACATCAGGGTGCCCTCTGGATCCTTTCTCTGGTATTTCCTTTTTCTCATATGTAGCAGAATGTTGAGAGAGATTTGTTTACGCTGCTGTCTTGGAATTCTAGCTCAGGTTCAAAGTTTAGGGCAAAGGTGCCAAGAATCCCACATTCTCATCTCAGAATCCACCAGTGAGCTGCTGGCTGCTGGGCCCAGCCCCCTTGCTGTCTGGGAGACTCTCCTTGAGGACCGCCACACCTGCCCCTCAGTACAGAAAGAGGGCATTTCAGAGCTCAGGAAGAGAGGCTGTGGGTGGAGAGGGGAGGACCCTCTTCCCAAAGTCAAGCAGAGGAAACCAAGTTTAGTAGAGAAGACATCTAAAGATGAAAGGGAGGAATCAGTTGGAGTGCAAATACATGAGAGAAGAGTGGAAGTTGAGACACTTGAATTAACCCAGGAAACAAGATAGAAAGAATAACACAAGGAAAAAGAGATAGAAATACAGGAATAAAAATAAAAACGAGATCTGTTTCTGGGGAATGTAAAAAAGAAAAAAGAGACAACTTGGAAGGACCAAAGAATACAGAAAGGCAGAAAAACACAGAAAAATTAAAAATACAGAAGAGTAAACGGTGCTTATGTAAGCACAGAAAAAAAGACAGAAAGAACTCATCTAGACTAGAAAGAGAGAGAGAGGAAAAAGTACAGAATAGAAAAAATTGTAAAGACGTAATACAGAAAGAAAAATACAGGAAGGCCGAGCGTGGTGGCTCATGCCTGTAATCCCAGCACTTTGGGAGGCCGAGGCGAGTGGATCACCTGAGGTTAGGAGTTGAAGACCAAGCCTGACCAACACTGGCCAACATGGTGAAACCCTATCTCTACTAAAACACCACAAAAATTAGCCAGGCTTGTTGGTAGGCACCTGTAATCCCAGCTACTTGGGAGGCCGAGGCTGGAGAATCGCTTGAAACCAGGAGGCAGAGGTTGCGGTGAGCCGAGAGCATTCCACTGCACTCCAGCCTAGGCGAAAGAGCGAAACTCCATCTCAAAAAGAAGAAAAAGAAAAATACAGGAAGGCAGACAAATATATAAAGACCCCTCCACACACACACACATACACACACAAAGGCACACACAAGAAAGAACGTCAAACAGGAAGAGAGACGGGAAGGTAGAGATGAGGCTGAGCAGATGAGGAATGGTCCCTTCCTGACCTGGCACAGGCGGGGGCGGGATTCCATCTGTCAGGATACCCCCAAGGCAAGCAATGGCATCTGGAGAGGCTTCTGGGGACCCCGAGGAAGGCAACCTTGTGTTCTGCCACATCAGCCAGTGCAGTCACAGAGAGGTGTGGGCAGGACCCCCAGGGGCCCCCAGACCTCCTAGCCAGGGCCAACCAGGAGGCAGGGAGGGCTGCTAGGGGCCTGCAGCAGAGGGAGGCGAGGGCAGGTACCACTGTGCTGGAGGTGACCATGATGGAAGCCCAGGCCACAGGCGACACTTACTACAGAAAGGAAAGAGAAGAAAAGGAAGGAGGAGGAGGAAGAAAAAAGACTCTGTGGCCTGGGAAGATCTGGCTTGCGACATTTCCTGTGACTCTGCAAGGTGGTTACTGGCTAAGCAGTTCAGGGCTTACCCCGAAGAGCAGAAAGTGGGGAAGCAATCATTGTGTTAACCTCTATTTGTCTATAAAAATATTTTAATATAGCTGCATACTCCCTATCTGTTGCTGAACTCTGTATCTGATGGTCGTCACGTAAGAGGGGCAGCACCTGATGTGTGTCGCAAAAGCTGACATCCAGGCTCCGAGACGTCCTTCTGTCTGCCAGGTGGGAGTGCAGTTATTGATCAGGACTGGACTCTTTCCTGATGATGCCACCTCTATGCACAGGGAGATGAGAGGGGAGAGGGGAGATTTAGGAGTAAGCACAGTCAAATAATTCTAAGGACATACAAATGGATCTGGGGCTAGGTACAAAGGGAGGAATGTTTTAAACTCTGCCGTGGACAGGAGCCTGAAGAACTCAGAAGGTGGAAGCAGAAATCATGGCACTGAAAAGGCCTGATGCATTCTGCAGAGGATTGTGCACTCCCTCAGGTTTCTGCTTATCCTGTCGTAATCAAAAAATGGAATGTGCATGGAGACATCTGTGGCCCGTGGAAGAGGTATTGGGCTGGAAGGCTGGCATGAGGAAGGGGCCGTCTGTGAGTCCGGATGGGTGTGGGGATGTGTGGGAGAAGGGGCCCCATGGGAATTAACAGTGAGCTGCAGAGCATGGTGCTGAGCCTTACGTGGTCCTGGGTATGGAGCAGGACAGATGATAATTGTCAAGAGAGACATTGAGCCCCTCAGCGTGACTGGAGGGCAGAGAGCAGGCACAGAACACAGGGCTGGAGGAAGGCATGGGCCAGACAGGGAAATTGAAGCTGTCGCAGCTGGTGAAGCCAGCACAGGGGCCTTAAAATGCTGTGCGGGGGAGAAGGCCAAGGTCACACAAGACTCAGCAGACCGAGGAGGGACAGTCCTAGACTGCGATGGTGGAAGGTGGGTGGCTGGGCCAAGAGAACGTGCAAAGACAATCTGAGCACTCACTCACTCGGTGAACTGCCACCTCGGGCCCAGTGTTTTGCTAGTGCTGGGCACCCTGGCCTCTTGTTGAACAGGTCAAGGAGGGACTGTGATCTCCTTTAACAATTAGGGGAGGCAGAGTGTATCAGCTAAAGTGCTTGACTGCAGTGGTTTAACTAAATAGGGGCTTACTGTTCTCCCCTAATGAGAAGACAGAGGCAGGCAGCCCAGAACTCACGCTGTGGCTCCATGACCAAGTAGGGCCGGGGCTCTTACTGTCGGTCCTCTCTGTCCCCAGATTGTAGATTGAATTCTGTCCTTGAAAAAGATATGTTCAAGTCCTAACCCCCAGTACCTGTGAATGTGACCCTGTTGGAAACAGGGAAATTTGCAGATGGAATCAAATTAAGACAAGGTCACATTGGAGTAGGGGGGGGCTTTAACCCAATATGACAGCTGTCCTTATAAGAAGAAGAGCAGAGACTCAGGGAAGAAGGCCTTCTGCTGGTGGAGGCAGCGATGGGAGTGAAGCAGCTGCAAGCCAAGGAATGTCAGAGACTGCTGGCAGCCACCAGAAGCCAGAAGAGGAAAGAAAGAGCCTTCAGAAGTGGGCACGGAACTGCTTACACCTTGATTTCAGACTTCTAGCCTCCAGAACTGCGAGAAAATACATTTCTGTTTTTAGCCACCAGGATTGTGGTAAGGAGTTACAGCAGCCCTAGGAACCAATATACCTCCATAGTACAGCCTTTAAAACTGTTCTTAAGGTCACAAGGTGGCTGAGTTCCAAGCAGGTAGGTGCAGAAAGGACAAAGAGAAAAAGGCGGTATCTTGTTATCAGGAAAGCAGTAGCTTTTACAGAGGAGCTTCCCAGTAGACAACTGCCTGTTCTTATTGGCAAGGGAGGTTACATGTCTAACCTTAGTGGCTAGGGAGTATGGGGAAATGAGCTTCTTTAAAAAAAAAAAAAAAAACTCTGTTTTTATGTATAAAAATTATATAATATAAACATTTATAATAAATGTTAGATATAATTTACATGAATTAAAATTAACCAATTTTAAGTGCACAATTAGCCAGTTTTCACAAATGCACTCGTCATATAACCACCACTAGTATCTGGATATAGGACATTTCTGTCACCCACGAAGTTGCTTTGTGCAATTTTGCAGTCAATCCCTTCCCTCATCCCCAACTCCTGGAAACTACTTATCTTTCTTTCATTGTAAATTTGCCTTTTCTATAATTTAATAGGAATGGAATGGCATTGGTTTGTTCCTCTTTATTGTGAAGTGGTATTCCTTTGTGTAGATGTAGACAATTTGTTTACCCATTAAGCAGGTGGTAGGTATATGCACTGATTCCCATATTGGCTATTATGAATAAAGCTTCTGTGAACAATTTTATATGTGACTTTATGTGGACGTGTGTTTTCATTTGTCTTGTGTAAATGCCGAGGGGTGGAATGGCTTGGTTCTTCTGTAGGTATAGGTTTGACTTTATTAGAAATTGCCCCGCTGTTTCTAAAGTGGCTGTAACATTTTACACTCCCACCAGCAATGATGTTAGTTTCTCTGCATCCTCACCAATACTCGGTTTTGCAAGTCTTACTCATTTTAGCCATGTCAGTGGGTGGGTAGTACCTTCTCATCGTGGTCTTAATCTGCATTTCTCAGATCTTCTTCATGTGTTTATTTGCCATTCATTTTATATTGTTTGGTGAAGTGTTTGTTCAGATGTTTTGCCCATCTGTTAAAGTGGATTTTGTTTTCCTACTACTGAGCTGTAGATGTCTTTATAAATTCTGTACAGAAATCCTTTATTATATGAGATTGCATATATTTTTGCCTAATCCATTACCTGCCTTTTCATTTTCTTAACAGTGTATTTAAATTTTGAAACAATTCAAAATTTGTGTCTTACCTCACAAAATCTAAACCAAGGTCACTTAGACTTTCTGTTATGTTTTCATCTAGAAACGTTGTAGATTTAGTGTTTACATTTAGGTCTATGATTCACTTTGGGCTAGCTTTTGTATATGGTATGAAGTAAAGGATAAGGTTCATTTATTTCTTTGTTTTTTCATGTGGATGTTCAATTGTTTTAATGCCATTTGTTGAAAAGATTGTTTTTCCCTCATTCAATTACCGTGGTACCTTTGTGGAAAATCAGTAGACCATACATTTGTGGCTCTATTTCTGAACTCTCTACTTTGTTCTATTAACTTATGTTTCTATCCTTACCCCAATACCATACTGTTGTGTTTACTATAGCTTTATAGTAAGCCTTAAAATCAGGCAGTGTGAATCCTCCAATGCTTCTTTTCTCAAAATGGTTTTGACTCTTCTAGGTCCTCTGTATTCTCTTACAAATTTTCTAATTAGCTTGTATTGTTTTACCATGCACACACAAAATAAAGTCTGCTGGCATTCATTTTGATTGGCATTGGGTTGCATCTATAGATCAATATAGGGAGAAGCGACATCTTAGTGATATTGAGTTCTCTGACCTATGAACACAATGTATAGTTCTCCTTTTTTTTAAGTCGTCTTTTAAATTTTCATTCTGCGAGGTTTTCTTAGTTTTCATGTATAGATCTTGCATTTTATAAAATGTATTCTTGGTCAGGCGCGGTGGCTCACGCCTGTAATCCCAGCACTTTGGGAGGCCGAGGCAGGCAGATCACGAAGTCAGGAGATCGAGACCATCCTGGCTAACACGGTGAAACCCCGTCTCTACTAAAAATTCAAAAAATCAGCCGGGCTTGGTGGCGGGTACCTGTAGTCCCAACTACTTGGGAGGCTGAGGCAGGAGAATGGCATGAACCCAGGAGGTGGAGCTTGCAGTGAGCCGAGATCGTGCCACTGCACTCCAGCCTGGGCAACAAAGCGAGACTCCATCTCAAAAAAAAAAAAAGTATTCTTAAGGATTTCAGATTTTGATGCTATTGTAAATGGCATTTTTATTTTGAGTTCCAGTTCATTGCTAGAATACAGAAATACAATTTATCTTTGTATATCAATCTTATACTTTGTGCCTTTCTTTAACTCAGTAGTTCCAGTAGCTTTGTTGCCAGAAGATGGGTCTTGATCCAAATCCTAAAAGGGGGTTCTTGGATCATGTGCAGAAAGGAATTCAAGGCAAGTCACAGTGCAGTGAGAAGAGGTCATTTATTGAAAACTACTCAGTTACAGAGTAGGGCATCCTCAGAAAGCAAGAGGAGGAATGTGCTGTCTTTGTTTTTTGTCGTTGTTGTTTGGTTTTTCTTTTTGTCTTTTTGAGATAAGGTCTCCCTCTGTTGCCCAGGCTGGAGTGCAGTGGTACAATCATGGCTCACTGCACCTTGACCCTCCCAGGCTCAGGTGATACTTCCACTTCAGCCTCCCAAGTAGCTGGGACTACAGGCACCCACCACCACGCCCAGCTAATTTTTGTATTTTTTGTAGAAATGGGGTTTCACCATGTTGCCCAGACTGGTCTTGAACTCCTGGGCTCAAGTGATCCACCCACCTTAGCCTCTAAAGTGCTGGGATTACAGGTGTGAGCCACCATGCCTGTGCCATCTTTGTTTTAAAACCTTCTTATATAGGGGTCTTACCTTTGTAAAGGTTAAGCTAAGCTCTGTCTATGTGTGGGTGGGCTGACAGCATGGCAAAATTTATTATTCTGTTGATTTAAAGAAAATTATTCTTTTATTTTTATATTTATTTATTTATTTATTTTTATTTTATTTTTATTTTTTTTTTTTGAGGCGGAGGCTCACTTGGTCACCCAGGCTAGATTGCAGTGGCATGATCTCGGCTCACTGCAACCTCCACCTCCCGGATCCAAGCGTTTCTTCTGCCTCAGCCTCCCGGGTAGCTGGGACTATAGGCACGTGCCACCACGCCCAGCTAATTTTTGTATTTTTGGTAGAGACAGTGTTTCACCATATTGGCCAGTTTGGTCTCGAACTCCTGACCTCATGATCCGCCCGCCTCAGCCTCCCAAAGGGCTGGGATTACAGGCGTGAGTCACCGCACTTGGCCCCTTGCTTTTTTTAGTGAATAAATACATCAAAGCATAAATATAATTATCTTAAAATAATATACTGTTATGGGTATTGGGACATCTGGACTTTCCATTGTTGTAAGATTATGTTCTTTCAGGTACATTTAAGCTGTTTTCTCAACTGTAAACATCTTATGACCATGGTTCGTGACTGACAAGTAATGTACCTCGCTAGTTTTAAGATGGAGTCGATTTTAAAATGATGTCACCTTGGTTCTCCTGTGCTCCTATTTCTCTAACAGCTTTATTATATATTTCTTAGTCTGGACACAGTGGCTCACACCTGTAATCCCAGCAACTTTGGGAGGCCAAGGCTGGCAGATCACTTGAGCCCAGGAGTTTGAGACCAGCTCCAGCAACACAGCAAGACCCTGTCTCTACTGAAAATTCAGAAGAGTTAGCCATGCACGGTGTTGTGCACCTGTAGTCCCAGCTACTCGGGAGGCTGAGGTTGGGAGGATTGCTTGAGCCTAGGAGGTCAAGGCTGCAGTGAGCCATGATCGTGCCACTGAGGTCAAGTCTGGGTGACAGGACTGAGACCCTGTCTCAAAAATAAACAAACAAATAAATAAATAAATATTCCTTAAGATTTTTCTACATAGACAATCATGTCTTTTTGAGTGGAGTCAGTTTTACTTACTCCTTTTTGTTAGTTTTGGAGTTTTTTTGAGACAGGGTCTCACTGTGTCGCCCAGGCTAGAGTGCAGTGGCATGATCATGGCTCAATATACCCAGGCTCAAGCAATCCTCCCACCTCAGCCCTCTGAGTTCCTCGGCCTCCCAAAGTGCTGGGTTTACAGATTTAAGCCACCGTGCCTGGCCTACTTATTCATTTTTAATCTCTGCCTTTAATTTCCTTTTCTTGCCTTATTGCCCTGGCTAGGATCTCCATTTTGGTGTTGAAAAGAAGTGCTGATAACAGACATCCTCATCATCTTCTTGAACTTAGGGGGAAAGCACTCAGCCTTTTACCTTTAAGTATGATGTTAGTTGACATTTTTTGTAGATCCTCAGCAGGAAAGTATTTTTTTAATTGACTATATTGCTGCCCAGATCTATTTGAGGCTTTTCAAGAAAAGAAAGGCAAGTGGATATGGGGAAGGTACTTCTTTATGCTTTCAGCTCTGTGTTTTAGCCGTGTGATGCTCTATCAGGAAATAGGCATATCTTTTCATTCGAAGATTTAAGTATGGGATGTTGTTGATATTAAATGTGACCATGTGTGACCATATTTATCTTTATAAACAGCATGCTTGGGAGGGGCAGGCTTTGCCAGGGAACTAACTCACTCTCAGTCCATTGGGAGGCAGTGTAGCCCGTGGTTAGGGACGTGGGCCCAGAGGCCTGGGCACCCTTTTCCAACTCAGTTCTGCAATCTTGTCCAAGTTACTGAACATTTCTGTGTTGCAATTTCCTACCTGCAAAATGAAGATCTTCATAAAATCTACTTCCAGGGCTTCTGAAGACTTAATGAGCAAATACAATTAAGTGCTTAAAACAGAGCCTGTTTTCTGGTGCATTTTTAAGAAGGACTTAGTTGGCATAAGGCTGTATTTACACACAGGTTTTCAGTAGCAGGTTTATTGCCTGAAGCAAAGAACAGCCATATCATTTTTTAAATCCTCTCCTGGAACCTCGTATTAAGGTTTTTTTTTAAGATGAGAGGGTTGATTTCTGTTGTTTCACAATATTGTTTGTGCAATACATATCTTTTAAAATCTTGTGCATTGCATAGGCAATTAGAGGGTTATAATGGTTGCCCACAATACTCTCGAAGTTAATGCTGTCTCTGCACTTGGAGGCCGAGCCAGAATTTGACCTTCTGATGTGTTCATTTTGACCACTTGACAGCGGAATGGTGTGTAGAGCCTACGCTGCTCCTGGGTCAGCCCATCTGGGTGTGAGGATCACTGTGAAGTCCCCAGTTGGCTTCAGACTCTGATTTCCTACCAATAAACTCTAATTAAAGGGGACAGAGGCGTCTCAGTCAGTTGCTTTCCTATTCTAGGAAGGCTGCCTTTCCGTCAGCATGCCCCACGACCTGGGTGCTCTTCTTCCTGCCTGGGGCAGGTCTGGAGGCGGGGCCAGGGAGCCTCTTGCCAGCAGGGGTGAGGTTACACTGAGCCTGCTCCAGTGTCCTGCAGCAGCACCCAGATATTGACATATCAGGAAGATCACTTAGGAGCTGGCTGGCAGGCCTTCAAGGGTCCTTTCCTCTTCACTTGAACTTTTTGTTTTTTTTTCCTGTTTCCTCATACTCTTTGAGGGGTGCAGTCATAGCCTGCTTTGCACAGGACTTTCTACAAAAGTTTCCCACCTGAAGTCCCTTCTTCAGGCAGGGGTCTGCATTGCACAGCCAGTTAGTTGTCTGTCCCTGGTTTTCTTTTGATCAGACCAGTGAAAAACTTACTCTACACATTGAGTTAAAAAAAGAAAATTAAAAAGTGCCCTTGATTCTATTTGGACACATGTGCACAGTGTTTTATTCTTCTCTGCCTCCCATGCAATGGTGGGGGATCGTCAGTGCATGATTAGGAGGTTAAACCGTATTAACCAGGATTTCCTGGTGTTATCCTTTACAGTGGGATAGGTAGAGCTTCAGCGTCTCCTTCCAGAACTTCCAGGAGTGTCTGGCCAGCTCTTGTCCTCCCCCTGCCAAGATGTTCTGCAGGCTGTTCCCTGAGAGTTGCATGCATCTGCCACACCCTTTCAGTTGTAATTGTGACACCATCGCAGAGAAATGTTGATTCAGGTAGCAAAGCAGACATTATCCTTTCCCTTGATTGTCGTGAGATGCCCCAGTTAGGTGTGGATCCCGAGGCACCCATGTCATTGTCCTCCAAACCGTGCCTGAAGCCCCAGGTGATGTTGCTAAATTATACATGGGTAGAGGCTTTCAGCAGCGCTGTTTTTCCACCAGTGCACAAAGCACTGTCTTTGTTACAGGAGGGATTTTACATGTGGATCTCCAGGCCCTGCAGAAACCGCAGAGCTACAGGAAAACAGGTAACTATTTAACTGAGAGGGCACATCAGGGTGTGAGTTTAATACAAATGAGAAGCAGATACATTGAGTGTAACTTTCTATTTGAGTTATTTCCTTGAACACAAAAAAAAAAACGCTAAAAGTTTAAATATTAAACCCATGTGGTTTTTGAAACAAAGAAAGTCAAGAAGGAACAAAGAAAAGTTTTATGGGCCACATTTAACTCTCCTCTCTGGTCAGATAAGAATCTGAGACCTTCAGCCCCTCCTAAATGACGGTAATTACTGGTTTTGTGATTCAGTATCTTTCTGTTCTCTGTGCCTTCTTCATTCTTATTTTACTCTAGTTATATTAATATGTCCTCGCTTCCCTCCAACTAAAACACAAAGCAAAGAAAAAAGACTCCTTTCATTAGAGTGATTGAAAGACCATCTTGCACACAGTAGATGCAGAAAAGCTATTTGTCAGATGCATCAATGACATCCTCATCACTGTGGATCCTATCTCCATGGTTATGTTAATTCCTCACATTATGAAACATGGCAGCTACCCGGTGCCAATTCTTGAGACATAACATGTTTGAGAAACACTTTAGAAACAAATGGAAGCTCCTGACTGCAAGGGAAGGAAGGAGGGAAGGTGGGCTGGTTATGTTGAGGATTAGATTCAAGTGGTTTGTTCTGGTATTTTGAATTCTTCAGGCAGTAAATGACCCAATCAGAACAGCCTCTCTTGATCTGTGCCTGCGTTCTCCCCTTCACGTGTTTCTCTAATGTCTGTGACCTCCATTAGTATAAATTAATATAAGCATGGAAATGGGACTTCTCTACATGTATGATATTTATTCATCTAACGAGCAGTTTTTGCAGGTCACAGAGGCCAGCCTACAGAAGGTTCTGCACCATGTCCATGCTCAATGTTGTACTGAAACTTTGGATGTTTGCCATCTGTCTTGCTACTAAGTTAGGCTCTCTCACAATATCCTCAATGGTGATTTTTCTTCTGTCGATTGGACAGCTAAAGACCAAGAAGGAGGATTTTTTCCATGCCTGCAACTCGTGTCTGCACCACGTGGCTTCTCTGTCCCTGGCACACACTCACCGAGGTCAGTTGGCTCCTGTTGAATATTTGTAACTGAGTGACTCAGGGGTCTACGGGTCCCTGGAGACACAGCTCTGCAGGGAAAGGCAGTCCATATGTTGAATTTAGAACCCCAAATGACTTACAGAGACTTGCAGCTTGTGGTAAATCAACTCCCGACTTACTAGGAACACTGACCATATGACACCCACAAAGCCTGACGCTAAACCAGTGAGGAGCAGCTCACTTAACGCAACCTGACAGTCACACACAGCACTTGACAGGAGCCAGTTGGCAAAACGCCTGCCCCTCAGAAGTGGCCCTCTGCCCGGCCATGATCTCATTCCTAAATGGGAGGGCGTGCACACAGATAAAGTGAGGGTGTCTTAACAGGGGTCCTGCCGGAGGAATTTGAAGTCCCAGACTTACTTAAACCTAATCATCAAATTAGCAAGAAACTGGGTCAACCTTCTAAAGCAGTGGTTCTCAACCAGGGGCAATTTTGCAATGTTTGGATGTTTGGCAATGTTTGGAGACATTTTTGGTTGTCACACTGAGAGGGGTAGTGCCCCTGGTGCGCAGTGGGTGGAGGCCAGGGATGCTCTAACCATGCTACAGGGCACAGACCACTCCGCTGTAACCAAGAATGATCTAGCCCCAAATGACAATAATGCTGAGGCTGAGAAACTTGAATATTTATTTTGGCTTCAGTAGACCAAAATAGCAAAATAAAATAAAACACTGAACACCAAGTGAGATCCATGACAGCTTATCATTGAAATTATTGTTTAACTTCAACAACCATCATTTTGTTTATCATCATGTCCTGACTCTGTGGGAAGAAAGTGTTAAGAGAGAAAGGCCAGTCATTCACTGAGTTGGTAGCTTTATGGGATTCTTCATCACACCGGGTTGCTGCTGGCCCTGGGAGGGCTGGGTTTGGTCACACCACAGCTTGCATCTGGGGCACCATCTCACAGGGTGGAGATGGGGACTTCTCGGTGGGATCAGGCCAGGTGTTATGGCCAGGAACCTAGGAATGTGCCTGAATCCAACACAACCTCCCAGCCTGACCATCCCCCTTCCTCCCTAACTGGGCAGTTCCAAAAGAGCAAAGTGCATGTGATTCAGTGCCATGTGACTGTGCCTGCAAGAATGTGTGGGAGCCGCCCTAGGAGCTCTGATGAGAGCTGAATTGGAGTGAGTGCTTTAGGCTCAGACTGAGCCCAGCTTCTTCCTTCCTTCCTTCTAAAGACCAGCTCTTGGGACCTTGCACCTTTGGGTGAGCCTCCTAACACAGGGCTCCACAGTAAGTGTGCCAAGAGCACAGGTTTCTCATGGGATGGGAAGCAGGAGCCCCATGGGAACACCTCCCCAGAGACTGGTCTCCATACAGTGACCACACTCTGAAATGACCATGACCACATTAGCCTTCCTGATTCTGACTGAGTTCCACTTTCTGCTTCCTGGGACATGGAGGAGGAGCAAGGAGAGCAACCAGGAGCATCAGGGGCTATGGGTCATGAAGGCACAGGATTGGGTCCCCTCATTTGCAGACTCAACATTGTTAATTTATTGCCCACCCACAGTATATAAGGCTCAGAGAAACTGACTTATCTTAATTGAACTCAAAAATGAGTAATATTTAAATCTGAATGCCAGTTTATTCATCAGAAATAAAATCCAACCACCAAGGCATCAGTACATCATGCCCCATCTGTTCTACAAGCATATCTTCAGATAGAATTCAGTTATAATTAGGAGGTTGCAGCAGGTCACACTATCAGGACAGCTCATGCTCTCAGGCCTGGCTGGAGATCTGAGTGTCCCCTGTGACCTACTCCAGACCCTGGAGCCCACAGAGTGTCTACTTCCCTGGACTATCTTGGTACACTCAGCATCAACCTCATTCCTTTAAGAAATTTATGTAAACCACCCTTCTTCTGTTGGTGGGTTATTTCTTCAGATTGTTGATCAGGCTGAAACATGTCTGGGGTATGAAACAGCACTCGAGACACCCTGATTGAAGGTGCGTGTGTCTTGGGCCTTCTCATTCACTGTATGTAGACTTGTACTGGCTTCAGTCTCAGGGGTGGTGTGGCCCTGGCTCCTCCCTCTGGGCCTCTACATACTGACCACAGATATTGCCCTTCCTGGGACATGAGAATGGACTATATGGACTCCAGGTGAAAAACTTCTAAACATTCAGAGATGTGATTAAGTTTGAAAAGGGAGGGGGAAGTCAAAGAATCACTGCACAATTAGCTTCACCTTAGAAACACAGTGGTTGAGCCTTGGGCTGCACAGCATGCTTGCTGAGAGCACAGTGGAGCTTAGTGTGGACTGAGGATGGGGGCTCTGGAGTCAGGTCACCAGGTTCAGACCCTGGCTTTACCTCTACCAGCTGTGTGACTGTGAGTGAGTTACCCTCTCCGAGCTTCAGTTTCTTCCTCATTTATAAAATGTAGAGAGCATGATATTTACCTCGTGGGGCTGTTGGAAGGATTAAATGAGACAACGCTCCAAAGCTCTTACCTGTGCATCTGGCTCATTGTTAATGTTTAATAAAACCTTTTCATTACCGCTAATCACTACCCTATGAAAACCTTAGTTCTTATAACCAAAGTAGACATTTCGACCTTGTTCCTTAAAGGGAAGAAAAAGAGGAAAATGAAACAGGTTAAGTCTGAGTGTATGAGTTCTTCACACCAGGAGAAAATATCAAGGATTTGATGATGGAACAGTACAAAATAAATCCAAATCAACTCTGAACCTTTTATTGGTTCATAACCACAGTAGCACAAGTGATAACTTTCAGAAATTGGCTTCAGGTTCAATGTCAGACAAAGAGGACTTGGAAGTATAAAGAAAGTAATGGAAGAAAAATCGTAAGAATTAGTTCAGTGACAGCCTTTAGAAAGCCTAGGAATGTTTTGAAATAGAGAAATCCATCTGTAATGAGGAGGTCTGTACAGATACAGAACGGGTCCTAAAGATAAGGATACTAACATCCTTAACACTATAACACAATAACACTAGCCAGTAAAATTTCACCAGCATGTCATTACATTCCAATAGCATGTTACCCTCTGGCAGAGGCCTCCAGGGGATAGGAGAAGAAGTAGGAGGAGCCCATCTGTCTTCAGTGACCAGACCCAGATGTTGCCTTTGGAGCCTTTCAAAAGAAGAATGCATAAGAAGGAAGAGAAGGATCAGTCTGTTAAAGCACAGTCTTTTTTTTTTTTTTTTTTTTTTTTGAGACGGAGTCTCGCTCTGTCGCCCAGGCTGGAGTGCAGTGGTGCTATCTCTGCTCACGACTCTGGGGACCACAGGCACCCGCCACCACGCCCGGCTAATTTTTTGTATTTTAGTAGAGACGGGGTTTCACCACATTAGCCAGGATGGTCCCAATCTCCTGACCTCGTGATCTGCCCACCTTGGCCTCCCAAAGTGCTGGGATTACAGGCGTGAGCCACTGTCCCCAGCCTAAAGCACAGTCTTAATGTCACCCCAGATGACAGTGAACTCAGAATTTAGCCATTTTTATTAGGAACAAATGGAAAAAAGCCTTCTGGCATCTGTCTCCGTTTGTCACCTGAAGACTAGGGAAAACCATGTTTGAAATAAAAATGTTAAGCAGTCTCTAGTGGTTTCTGCAGTGGGATGTAACTGTTACAATGATAAATCGTTATTTTTCCGTGATACACATTTTTATCTTGCCCTAGAAAGTGCAGTTCTGAAGCTGGGTGCTGTCTGAACCCCTAAGCGTTACCAATTCCTAAACAAAAAAGGAGAAAGGAGGCACTTTTATTAAACAAATTATATCCACCACTTTCCAGCTCTGTGCAGAATTGTCTCTTGCTTTTCTCATTCTCGAAGCTTGTGAGTACTTCTCATTATGCAGCAGGAAGTCCTCTTTCTGGTTCTTAATAAAGTGACTAATAATTTAGAATGTTCACATTAAGAGCAGGTTGTAATTATGATTAGAATATATAATAATGCGGATTTCTGCCTATTGGGGATTAATTTCCGACTCCTCTCAAGGATGTATTTGTTTTGAAACAAGACTTTCTTTGTTAATAAAAACATGATCGCATGTATTATTAAAGCATTATTTCTGTATTTTATCCACTAGTGCTTGTTCCAGTATGCTCCGTGGGACCAGCATTTTCCTCTCAGTTGTTAATGGGACTATTCTTTATATATACTACATTCACCTTGATTTAGCTTTAGCTTTGGCATTCATCTTCTAGGAAATTATGGGAATATCCCTACCACCTCCTCAAATGTGCATTACATTATGCAAGCTCAGATAAACAAACTGCCACAACATCAACCAGTAGTCCTGTGTGAAGCCCCTTTTCCCTCAACTAAACCCAGATCATGAAGGACAAACCGGACTTGGGGTAGAACCAGAAGTTGCAAGACAGCACTTCTCATTCTTTGACTGTTGGGTTTCTGCAGTGTTTTTCTGTTACTACTGGAGGTGGAGGCCTGGAGGGGAGGGGAAGAGTGGGAGGACCAGAGGTGCTAGTTGGCTGTGACACCTGTGTGCCTTCCTCTCTCTCCCCCAGCACCCATCTGCTGGTGTGTCTAGCTTTAGAGAAGTCTCATGTGGCCTCACACAAGTGGCCTGAGGGAGGGTGGGAGGAAGCTCTGGGTGCCACTGCCCCTGCTTCTGGCCCGTCTTTGTCTAGCACGTGTTAAATGTGTGGGCAGTGGAAACCAGTGAGAAGGTCTGTTGCGCCAAGAATAGGCGGATGGAATTCACTGCCAAATCCCAATGGGCCCAGCATCTTGGAGGCCCCAGTATTGGGGAAGATAAGGAATGTGCCCTGGCTTCGTTTTCTCTACTTCAATCACACAGCTGAATCCTAGGCCTATGAGCAGTGCCTGTGGGAAAAAGGTGAACTTGGGAATTGAGGGTCACCATTTCACAGAGTGTGAGATGGCCAGGAGCAGCCTGGGGAGTCGAGGGAGTCCAGGGACACTGGGTCTCTGATGTTTGAGGTCTGGAAATCCAGGAGTTGGCAGGATATGGAGGGACACGAAAGTGAGAACTCACCTTCTGACTGTTCTCACACACAATATTGCTTTGAGGGAGAGTGACAAAGGTGGCGGCCAATTGGAAGTCGGAGGGAGGCGCCTGGTGAAACGGAGACCAGCAGAAGTAGGAGCATGGAGGTCCCTTGTGCTAACATCAAGGAGGGCTCTTAGACAAAAAAGATGAGAAAGAAATTTGACTGGATGGAGGCGTTGTAGTGTGTAAAAATCTGGCAGAGCATGCCACTTTGCCACAGTGGATTTTAATTTCATGGCACATTGGCCTAGAGACATGGGAAGAGAAGGTTTAAGAACACAGCCTGCCAGCTCTGTGAAAAGCTCTCCTCTGACATCCTGCAGGTTGTGCCCATAGGTCTTCATGCTGGAGTTCCCTCCCCGAGCTTCTCCATCTCCCCAAGCCGTGTAGTTAAACTTCAGGTTTGGGTCAGCTGGGCCCTAAGACGACCCCAAATGCTGTTTTCTGAAGAAGTGCTGTCACACCCCTGAACTTGGGAGCTTGTCCCTGAAGAAAGCTGTCTTTAGAGACTTTACTGACTCACTCTCCTTTGAAGGAAGTGAGAAATTCTGAGGTGGTTTTTTATCACCAGTGACCTGAGGACTCTGTTGCACTGGGGAGAGGGGGAAGAAAGGCAAAAGCAAAGTCTGACACCTAACGATGTGTGTTTTATGGAGGACTCTCAAGAACAGAAGTTAGTGACTGTACTTGACCTGGATGCTAATGAAATGCCACCCTTTGAGCCCAGTCTAATGGCCAACACACAGCCAACTGTGTAATGATTATAGCTGTCACAGCCACCTCCATCTATAGAGAATTTCCTCTTTGCCAAAGACTCGCCAAATGCTTGGCCCCTGTAATTTGTTTAATTTCCACAACAACCTTGCAAAGCCCACTGAGGAAACGGAGGCTCGGAGGGGTGAACAACTGCCTGGGGTCACACGCTAGTAAGCTGTGGCTTTATAACTTTGCCCCGGGGCCAGCTAACCCTACAGCTTTCCCCACACAGGCAGTGGAGCTCCTCAACCCCCTCCACTGCCCTCCCTAAAGGGTTTCCTTCCCACAGATGAATCCCAGAGAATGGGAGTTCTGGCGTTCTTGAGTTTTTGGAAGTGTTTCTTTGTGTATTTATTTATAGTAAAGTTAGCATGTACTGCTTCCTATTACTCTTACTGGGTTTGCCTCTGAACAGTGCTTCTTGTTTTTGTTTGTTTGTTTGTTTTTCTATTTCACAGAGTTTCTGTGAAGATTGAATGAAATAACATGGGTGGAAGCCCTAGGGCCATATAGGGCAAAGGGAGCCAACAGTCAGTGAGGGCTCAGCCTATCAGGCCCTGTGCAAAATATCAGGGACAGAGCAACTCTAATCCCCCACTAGGCAGTGAGGAAGGAACCACTGCCTTCTCAACTTTCCTCTGAGGAAACTGAGGCACAGAGAGGTTAATAAGTTTTCCAAGGTCACATAGTTCAAAGAGGCAGAAGGAAGACTCAAATCCCAGCAGACTGCTACCATCTGTCCATGTTGCAGGGCTCCTAGTGCTTGTTGGAGCTGAATCTGGGAGCTCAGCATTTCTGAAGAAACAAAATAAAATAAAATAAAAAATAAGCCCTTCCCACTTTTTAAATGTGTTTTTGCTCTTTTGTTTCCCACTCTGTGATCAAAAAATTGATCTATAGCCCCTGTTCATTTAACTTCTAATATCTAAGTACTTTCAAAATATGGTTACATTAGTACCGAAATGGATGGGCAAAAGTAACATAAAAAGTAAAAAAAGAAATTATTTGCACCAAGTGTACTGTATTTGTGAGTTTTCCACTGGGAACAGGGTGGAGAATAAGACCTTCTAAACGGTGAATAAAAATAAAAGTATAGCTCTTGATTTATCGTAGACACTCTAGATATAGTTTTGTATTTAAAAATATTATTCCATACCACCTATTGTAAAGTTAAACATGTTTGCACTAAACATAAATTTAAATTTAGGTTTTAAAGGACAACATGTTCTAATCTCACAAAACATTTAGCAAATAACCTTTGAGCTCACATGAGCCACCCACACAAAAACCAAAATGAACTACAGAAAAAAAACATAGAAAAAGCAACTGTCTGTTGACAACCAGATTTTCTTTCAGCTCTTTGAATTTTTCTTCTATAAATAATCTGTATGTTTCAAATGTGGCCATCTTCTTTAAAGGTGCCTCCTGGCATGTTCTCATTTCAGTGTGTCTTAAAAACAAGAATTAAATGCGTAAATCATGGAAACTATTGAGTTTTTGGAGGGGAGATCTTTAAGATACATGCTCTTTAGATACCAAAAGTGTCAAAATGAAGCATTAAGATGATGTATTATTTCTTCAATGCATCTGTTTATCTTTTGTGAAATCTCGAGTTTGATAAATCACCAGAGATAAAAACATCATTTTTAACCTATCAGAGATCCCAAGTGCCAGGAGGAAAAATAGTGCTTTGTCTCCTCTTTATGAATTTACCTCTCTCTTTGCTTATGACTTATGAGATTTTATTTGCAGAGAAAACATAATGCTCTATTAACTTGAAAATGATGGCTTTTACTCAGAAACATGAGAACCAAAAAGAAAAAAAAAGCAGCATTTATCGTCTGAGATAAAATCGTTTAACAAGTTTTGATATCTACTTAAAGTAGCACAGAATGTTAGAGGGGGAAAATGATCACAAGGTAATTAAAAGTGAGGTTTTCACCAGTATTTCACCTTTGTCTACTGACACGTAGAATCTCAGCTCTGGCATATCAAGGCATATTGAATACTTTTGAATTTTTATATAACATTAGGTGTAGAGACTGCTGGCACCTATCTTTTGAGATTCTTTTTTGCCCCTGAAAATCCCTCAGAAGTTCTCCCTTCATTGGCCACCTGGAAAATAAAATAATTCTCATAGATTTTTATAACTATGGGTGAAAATTCTGCTGTGTCCAGGAGTGCAGCAAAAAAGGACTTTGTAGTAGAGATGGCTTCTAACCAGTTCTTTCTGTGAGCTGGAAGATTAAAGTGCATGAATCATGCAAGTAGGTTAGTCTAGAAAACATAACATAGCAGAACAAAATGGCTTTCAAAAATGTTCAAAACAGCTGTTTCTCAGTATGTAAACCAGCTTCTTGGTGCAGTGGATATTAGAGTTGCTTGCCTTGTGCATATTTTATCATCCTTCAATCCTGAGCAGTTTAAGGCAAAATAAATTTTATGCAAACCCATTCCAGGCCATGGACATGCAGTTGAGTTTTTCTAGTAATTGTGCTATTTTAAGGAGACACCCAGGTTCTGCCCTAACACCAGAGGTGCCTAAGGTCCCAGCTGCCCAGGACCTGTGGCAGCTGTGAGCAGCTGAGCTCAGTTTGCTCTCTTCTTTCTTCTTGCAAGAAGCACACAGACCGCGTTGGTCCTATGGAAGAGAATCACGATATTGCCTCAGACCATAGGGCCAATACAGCAGAAGGTCCTGAGAAGCTGCAGCTTGCTCCCTCTCTCAGCCTTCTACTGCTGCATGAAAAATAAACATTGAAACTATGGAGCTGCGCCTCCTGAATCTGGCATCTATTTAGTTATCCTTCAGAAACAATCCTGATGGGGAGCACCCTTCCTTCATTCCCTTATCCACCCTTCTCGCCCCATATTTGTTGAAGGCCTGCCGTGGGCGAAGGACTACATTACACTCCAGGAATAAAAGGTCCAGTATGAAACAGCCCCTGCTCCCGAGGAGCACTGGTCAGAAGTGAGATGAGAGCCCCTAGACTAGCAGCCCTGAGAGAACACAGAAGAGACACAAGCTGGGCAGGGGGTGCAGGGTCCACGCGGCTCCCCACGAAGTTCCAGTGAGGCAAGCAACATTTGAGACTTTGCCTTTTGAAGGGCAGGTAGAATTTAGCTATCCGGAAGGTGGAAAGGACATTCCCAGCAGATGGAAGAACAAGGAGGGAGGCATGAAGTGCGTGGATGACTTGGGAAAGTGCTTGTGGCTTGGTGTGGTCGGGGTGTAGGGCCAATGTGAGGGTGAACAGCAGGGTCTCACGGGGCCTGAGTGCCAAGGCCAGTAGCTGTCATTGTCAACTCCCACCAGCAGTGCGGAGTCTGGGGGAAAGCTTTGGGAAGATTGCTTCAGGTGTGGAGGTGAACAGCTCTGAGGACAGGAACTGAGAAGCAACAGCAGCAGGTCTGCATGGAGTGGGGGCGGTTCTGGAAGTGTGAGGACAAAGGAGCCTGAACGGCCTCCAGATGGAGGGTAAGGTAGGAGGAAAAGCCAAGGGTGACAAGGGAAGGGCTGCTTCTGGGCACCAAGGTGGAGAGGAGAGAACTGGGTCCAACTCAGCTTGGACGTGTGGCGCATGCGTGACCTGGGGCCACACATGCAGACGCCGAGACAGGCGCGTGGCAGAGAGGACCGCGGGGCCTCATAACATTCAGGTCCTGAGCCTGAGCACTATATTAAATGGGAGGGTGAATCCCTGCAGGGTGGAAAACAGGATGGATGCCACGCCCGAGGCAATTGCAGCCGCCCTATCCATTGTCTTCCCAATTTAAGTGTGACACTGGGGTCCACAGGGTTTGTTTCCCAAAATGGGCTGACTCTTGTTCCGCTGATGGGACAGTGATGGTGGTGGTGGTGGCCTCCCGCTGAGCGTTAGTGTCAAAGTTGTCCTTCCATGCAGGGGAAAGGGGATCTGCAGGGGGAACAGAGCTGGGCCATGGGGAGGCTCACACTGGCTGCTGGAGATGACACTGGGGAAAAGATGCGGTGACAGTGGCTGCTGCTTCTGGCTGCCCCCAGCTGTACACCTTGCTCTCGGCTGAGACTGCAGCAGGCCCCAGGAAGCAGCCTTTGGCCATGGTGAGCCAAGACCATGTCAAATAGGGGAGAGCGTGCCACTGTCCATCCTGGGGAGGGCATCCCCCTGCACACAGGGCGCCCCTGGGCTCCAGAAAGGGTCCAGATGAGCGGCACCATCATCTCTTCCTGAGTGAATGGTGCATTTGCCCCAGGCTGAAAGGGCCCTGCCTTTCAGGAAAGCAGGTGACCACTGTGCTCTGTCTCCTGACTTTGTGCCTGAGCAAAAGACTACAGATTGTTCCCGTAGCAACCAGCAGAGAGCCGTAAGAAGGAGGATGAATGTCTCGGGTGTGCAATGCCCCCCATGTGGAGAGAGGGCAGCTGCTTTTCTCCCTGAGCCCCGAACACGGCAGGCAGGTTGGGCTCCTTCAGGCCCCCCAGCCCCTTTGGGAACTGCTCACATCTAGGATTTGGCAACCAGTTCTCCACGTCTCGCTCCCAAGGTTCAGTCTAGAATAAAGACTTCCAAGATGTCAGTCAGCCCCCATTACGTTCCCATCCCCGGGACTGGCCAAATTGGCATTTTGCCTACCTAGGGAAATACAGTCTTAGTCTTAGTATAGACTCACTTAGTTTATTTGCTTAGAAGGTTTTCAGTACCTCCTATTTGCCAGACTTAGGACTCAGACTATCAGAACAATGTGATGCTTTTCAATCCAGCAGAGGGAATAGGATGTGAACACTGAGGCCACACATATGTGGAGCGGGAGAGCCCGTGAGAGGTGCAGGCTCTGTGCAAAGCCACAGGCTCACACATGGTGTCACAGAAGACCCGTTCGTGCTGGGTCTTGAAACATACATAGGATCCTGAAGGTGGGGACGTGGTTGTGCAGGATGGGGAGAAGCCACAGAGTGGACAGAAGTGGAGGTGGCAGAATGAAGGACTTGAACAGGGAATGACAAGACGCATGCCTTGTCAGGAGGAAGGTGTTTGGGAGAAAGGCCAAGAAACAATAGTGAGAATATGAGCCTGGAAAAGTGGGCCAGGGTGGGTCATGAGGTGTGTTGGATGCTACATCATGGAGCTTAGCCTCTGCTGGGCAGCAGTAGGTGGCCAGGGAAAGGAAGGAGTAGGAGAGGGACCATCACACCAGGACTCCCTGGAGGGAAAGTTTCCTAGCTTCAGGGGATGTAGTGCTTTGGAGAAAGACACCCAGAGTGGAGCTGGATGGAGGATGGAGTCCAGAACAAGTGGGTGTGACCAGCAAGCCAGAGGACAAAGATCTGCAAAGAGGTGATGGCAGTGGGAGTCAAAAGGAGGGTTGGCATTGGAGGAGTAATGGCCCATTGCCATCCTGGAGGAGGCTGTCCCTTGGGAAGTGCTGAGATCCCAGTGTTCAGGGCAGAAAACATGTTGAGACTTGGTTATAGACCAAGAGCTTGTCTGCTTGAGAAGAGATGCATACTGGCTCCTGTGGGCTCCCAGGTGTGGGGCCAGAGAAAAGGAGGGCCACCCGTGTCATGCTCTGCCTCTCTCTGGAAGAGGTACTCTGACAGGGCAGGCTGGGTGACAGCGAGCAGGGCCCTCACCCTCTCGTGGAGGTTCCCCAAGGGCCAGCTCCACACCCCCCACCACATCTCAATGTGCAGACTTGTTGCACCATGACTGCTGGTTGCAAAGAAGTTAAAGGCCCCTGTCAACCCTCAGTGTTGATTCTGAAAACAAAGTCAGAGTTCTTTCTGCAAAATGAAGCCTTTTTGTTTCTCTCTCTCTCTTTCAACGTTTCTCTGTTGTGTTATGAAAAAGAGGTGGGTGGGGGACTTTAGACGCTGTCTGGAGTGGCAGACAGCTCTGCACGATGATCTGAGAGTGCTGCAGTCACACACAGGTGGGAGGAGAGGGCTGAGGGACAGTGGCCGCAGTGTCCCACCTCATGGTGCAGTCAGTGGAGAAGGAGTCACTGATAAGGAGCCCCTGGCCAGGACCCTCAGGTATGGGTGCTGGGGAGCTTGACCCTCAAGGCTCCCAAGGAGAGGTTGGTGAGGAGACGTGGGGCCCTCTACTCCTGGTGCCAGGGAAGCCTCAGTAAGGGAGGTCGCTGCCTCTGGAGAAGGGTGCCTGGTTCCCAGCAATGCTCAGCCATCAAACTCCTCCAGGGGAACTGTCCATGGAGGGGTAGGTGTCAGCCCCCATATTTCTGCCACCTCTACAAGGAAGCTGGCTTCCTCATCTTCACCATAGGTATCTGAGATGAGAGCCATGTTCCCCTACCAGACTGAAGCTCAGCTGGTGCAATCTCCTCTTTCCAGGGACAGAGGGCTTAGATGCTGAAGAGGTCTGGGTGAACCTGGTATTTTAGTGCCAGGTCTTACTTCCCTACCAGGAGCCTGCCCCTCCCATGTGGGGCCCAGGGCAGAATTACAAAGCAAGCTTACAACTTGCTGAAGAAAATCTACTCTGCCCTACTGCCCTGACAAATGTAGCTTTGTTCATCCAGAAGGCCAGATTTGAATTTAGAATGCCCAGGCTCCTAGCAGTTGTGTGAACTCTGCAGCATGGTGAGAAGCAGCTCCTTGGCCCACCTCTCTCTCATTGCACCTCCAGCTCTACCCCACACTGTGCAGATCATCTGGTCTAGACACTCAAGGTCTGTCCACACGCCTGCAATCAGCTGCCCCTTGGCTACCCCATGGGTCTAGAGTGGACACGGCAGTTGTGTGGCTCCCCAGCAGCAACACATCGCAGCAAAGAGGCTTAAGGTGTTTAGGTCAGGAAATGAGAGTATTGGTCCCTGGAGGAGTGGGTGCAGGTTCCAGGTAGGCAGTCCCCATAGCCCCATGGGCAGGGCCCTCTAAAGCTTAGCCCCAGGGGCAGAGCCCCTGTTATCTAGGGCCCTGGCACAAAGATTGAGAGAGAAGCTGAGAGAACATTCTGAGACAGGATTTCTGAGCACTGCAGCCCCAGGTGCAGGTTATAAGTCAGGGTCAACTGTACCTGCTGACTTAGCGGCAGGTGCCCAAACTGACCAGCAATATTTCAAGAGGAAAATCAGTACAATGGTATTGTGGGTTTGCTTTGCTTCATCTTCCCCCTTATTTGAAACAGCGTGTTATAATGAAATTTATTCTAGGTGCAACCGTTTCCTTGAGTGTTAGGTATCTCCCATTTTGTAAGGTTCTACCTTACAGCAATGACTGCAGGGGATGAGGCCATTGTAGATAATTTTCTGCCGATCATTGCAGCAGATACACAGAAGAGAAAACCTGTTTCATGCTGCTCCATATTTTTTTCTCCCAAATGACCATTGTTTACTTGAATCAGGTGTTTATTTCCCTATGCTTCCTCTCCTTGATCCCCAACCTCAAAGCTACTTGTTACCTAAAAGTCTCTTGTTCTCCCTTCTTTTGTCACACAAAGGCGGAAAGGTTTAACCAAGGAGAATGTAACTCTACTCAGACAGGTGGAAGCCTCGGCCTCCCACTACTGACATGAACGGTACTGGAACACTTAAGAGCAGTTGAGACAATGCATGTTGAAGCAAGAAAGTGATTCCGCCGAGAGTCCCTTAGGGAGACTCATGCCCCAGTGAGACCTTGCATTTTGTTGGCACTGGTTTGGCTGCGTATCTTATTTTCATTAGGAAGTCAACCCCTTGAATCAGCAACAAAGGTAGAAGAAAGTAGATACGACAAATGCTTTCATTTTGAGTTTTTTTTTCCTCCTATTTAAAAGTTGGGGAGGAAGAAAGGAGGGGTCATGAAATGTCAACTTGTCATGAGGCTTCTCTTGCAAGTTGTCAGTGAATCAGCTATCAGGGAAGGGGCCGCACAGACTGTTCTCATAGTGAGTGAGTTCTCATGAGATCTGATGGTTTTATAAGGGGCTTTTCCCCCTTTTGCTGAGCACTGCTTCCTGCTACCATGTGAAGGACGTGTTTTCTTCCCCTTCTGCCATGATTGTAAGTTTCCTGAGGCCTCCCCAACCCTGCAGAACTGTGAGTCAGTTAAACCTCTTTCCTTTATTAATTACCCAGTCTCGGGTATGTCTTTATGAAAACCTAATGGTTTTCACCCCTTCTTCTCTTTTGGGATTTGGTAGAAAGAAGAGTGGGGTGAGGGGAGAAAGAAACCTGCATTGGCATAGGAGCTTGTGTCACACTGACATCTAGGGTGGGAGGAAAAACCCGAGACATAGGTGCATGCTTCTTTTCTTGGGCCTCTGTTCTCAAGGTTGGTTTTTGTCATCTGTGTAGAAAGGGCTGTAGGCTGCTAGCTCAGTAATACTCAGCCAGCCCATGAAGGGAACTGGACTGGAGTGTGGCCTTGTGTTCCTATAAGTCCACTTCGGTCCAGTTCCACAAAATGGGGTCATGGCTGTGGGCATGCTGGACATCATGGGGACAGGACAGAGTCTGGGATAGGATGCAAGTCCATCTCCTGCACCCTATCCTGAGGCCAGGGCAGCGCAGACATCTAAACACTAGAGACTGATGGGGAAAGAAAAACCCCATGTGTCATGTGTCATATCAAGACATCAAACAGGGAACAGGGCAGACTTAGAGAGAGCTTCGTACAGGAACCTGAGATGGAGTGCAGACTCACTGCCAGCACCATTTCTTCACACACAGCCTCACACCTGCTCCAGCAAGTGGGCTCTGGGCTCCACACATCACTGATGAGGAAGTGAGGCTCAGCAAGGCTGTGTGACTTGTCTAAGGATGCACAGCTGGAAGTGGCAGAGGGAAGGTTTAAGGTCAGGTCTGTCTGATGCCAAACCTGTGTTGAGACTACTCCCCATGCTGGCCCTGGAGAAGGGTGGTATATTAGCTCTTTCTCACACTGCTAATAAAGACATACCCAAGACTGGGTAATTTATAAAGGAAAGAGGTTTAAGTGACTCACAGTTCTGCAGGGTTGGGGAGGCCTCAAGAAACTTACAATCATGGCAGAAGGGGAAGCAAACACATCCTTCTTCACATGGTGGCAGGAAGGAAAAGTGCCACGCAAAAGGGGGAAATGCCCCTTATAAAACCATCAGATCTCATGAGAACTCACTCACTATCATGAGAACAGGATGGAGGGTAACCACCCCCATGGTCAATTACCTCCCACTAGGTCCCTTCCCACGATATGTGGAGATTATGGGAGCTACAATTCAAGATGAGATTTGAGTGGGGATACAACCAAACCATATCAGGTGGGATCTTGGACAACCTGAGGAGACAGGGAGGGAGCGCATGACCCAAGATAGAACCCTGCATGAGTGAGAGTCAGGAGCCATCAGGGTGGTTTGCGTGGGGAAGAGGGGCTAGGCCTGGCATGGTGAGGAGGAATGCAGGCCATAGGCACGGGGCTCCAGCAGGGCCAGGTTCAGAGTGGTGGCAGCGGTGGGCATGGAGGCTGGGAATGAGTGAGAAGTTCTCCAGGAATCAAAGTGGCAGCACTACTGTGGGAAAGCGGTGCATTCAAGGGACATCATGGTACAAGAGTCAGCAGGCATGGGGTCCTGAAGGAGAAATCAAAGAATCAGGCTCAGTGGCCTGGTGGCTGGAGGATGACAGTCCCACAGAAATGGGAAAAAGTTGGAAAGGGCTGGCTTGGTATGGAAGTCGACTGGTTTGGATTGGATGTATAGAATTCAAGGTAACTTGAAGTGGGTGCTATGTCTATGACAACGAGAAGTATCGTAATGGAGTCCAGTGCACAGGCAGTGAGAAGTATGAACGCAGGGTCACCGCAGAGAGGAGAGAGCTATCGGTGAGAATCCAGTACAGTAGCTCTCTAAGGAAGCAAGTGTTTCGATTTCCCTGACCTGCGCTAAGTAAGATTCTAAGTTACAGCATAAACCTTTACCACATAAAATAGCGACCTTAAAAAGGTGATCTAAAGAAAACCTAGCACCTGAATTTGTAGATTATTCTTTAGCCATCCTCAGACAGTAGTCAGAGATCAATATGTTATCACACCAAATCAGGTCACAGCAAAAGTCCGAAACCAGGAACGGAGTTGAGGGAGAGAGGTCTTGCCTCCAGGATCTTTCCCAGGCAGGTGTATTCTGAATGAGTGAGAGCAAAAGCATCTGTGTAAACTTAACACAGCTTTGGCCCTTATCTCACTGTACAAGTTTCTACTGAGCCCCTTTTATAGGCAAAGTTAACTTTAAAAAAAGATTAAATTGATGATTCTATATAATTAACACTGGCTTCAGCCAATTGAAGACTGGGTGGGTATATGCATTGGAGAGCATGTGGAAGGCAACACTGATCTCTCTATGGATCCCAAGTATGTCTTGACTGGATAAGAGCAAAATTTAAACTTGGAAGAGATAATCAGCACCAGAAACAATTGATAGCAGTCAAGATTGCATGGAGTCATTTAGTCAGAGGTGAAAGCAGTCTAAGGAATTCTAGTTTAGAGTAACATTGAAAACTACAAACAACCTACCCAGACAATATTTTCTTGATGAAAATTCATTATTGCTGATATAGTTCTCTTTAAAATATCTGTATTTGTAGACATGACATCCAGGCCTGCTTGAGGTCAAATCATTGGAATCAGACTGTCCCTCAGCCTTGAGGCTGAGTTTAGCTCTGCCCACCTTAGTGGGATCTGTGGGGGTTGGGATGGGACTGGAGGGCAATCAGTGGCTTTATTGGCTGGACAGGTGGGCTTGGGATATTCAACTGGAGGACTGAGTTTTGCTCTACTCAAAGACAAGAGGCAGAACTGTTCCCAGCAGAGAGCAATGAAGGGTCATAGTGGGTAAAGAGTGAATGCAGCTTTGAGTATAACAATCAAAGGCTAATCTAGATGGGTTAACTTAGTAAAAGCCTTAATGCCTGTCAGATAAGTGGTTTTAAATCTGAGGGTGGCAGAGAATTGTGGGAGCATTTTCAAGCATGAAACAATGTAGTCAACACAGCCTACAGGAGGGCAGTCTGTGGCTTAAACCAAAATAAACATTAGTGACCACGTAAGTGAGCCTTTGATGAGAACCTGGCCATAAATATGAGACGAGGAATGTAATTTGTGTAAATTTTTTCTAGATTAACATTTCTAGGGCTTTCATGGCCAATTTCGTTGGATTATTAAAACTTTCTTTTTTTTCGTAAACCTTCTTGGGTTTCTCTTCCCTATTCTCTTCGAGAAGGTTGGTTGGAGAAAGATGACTTCATATATATGGGGGAGTTTATGGGGTTTGAGTCAACACTCGGGGCCATACACCAAGAGAAGAATTAAAGCCATGGAAATCGTGATGGAAGATTGAGATTTTAAAAATTAGCACTGTCAGATTTACAAAGGCAGGTGGAGTCTTCTCAGTGAAGGTCCCAGGAACTGGGGATAGAGTGTCATCTCTGGGGACAAGATGGCCCAAAAGGAAGCTGAACCCAGGACCTCCTGGCAGTTCAGGGAGGACCTTTGCTGATGAGAATGGCCTTGTACTCTACTGTAATGACTCTATCTGATGGAGTGGAGAAGTCACTGTGTGGGGGCCCCTGCCCCATGCAGGGGACAGTTGGGGAGCTCTGTCATGTCACCAGGGAAGGACGGACAGCATGCTATTTACGTCTAACCACAGTGTCCTCCATCAGAAGGGCTCAGAGGTGGAAGTGAAGTCATTCACAATTTCCATTTCTTCCCTTCCAGTTACCTTAGAGCAGTTCTCCCTGGCAGTGAAGAGCTGTCCTGACCAAGAGGACCAGACTTTGTTAATGAAAGTAGGTTATCAGATAAAGAACTTATTTCCTAAAGGTTCAGAGCGTTTTTATTGCCCTGAGGAGAGTTTCATTTTTACAAGCGGGAGTAAATTTATCATCTCTGAATCGTGTGCTCCAGGGGGATAAGCTTGTCATAGGCGAATTGGAGGGTTGCTGGTTAATGAGCACCACTGCTGCCTGCAGAGTGCGGGAAAGTGACAGGAGAGTGGGTGTCCACACGAATGGGGAATCTATTTAACTCTCCAGAGGGCTCAGTTGGTTCTATTTAAACTTATCTGACAGAGTCTTGATGCTTTTTTTTTTAAGCAGATGTATGAGGCTTGGCCAAATTCCATATCTCCTACTTTATTTTTAATTAAGACAAAGGATTCCATACATTCCCAGTCTGCTGCTTCCTACTTTTGTCACCGTAAGGAATGCTGCACAAATTAGACTGTTCATATTCACCACCAGAATGAGCATCTTATGTCATGGATTCCTTGCCCTTGAGTGGAAGACAATCTTCTTCCCCCCAGCCCCCCACGCCAAGTAACCATTGGTGTATTTCCTTCCAAATGACAGGAGCAGAGGCATTTCCAAATGGTATAACCTACACTTTGGCTGCATACCTAGGTGAGCCAAAAGTGTGGAAAAGCCTGGCAAGCTGCCCACCTGGATTTAATTAAAACTTTGTCTTTGAAGCAGGGAGCAGTAAACAGCAGCAGATCACAAAGGTGCACACACACACTTTCCCACCACTGACTAAGACTCATGCTTTCACACAGAAACCCTGCAGTCTGACCTTGAGACACAAATATTTCCATGATGTCACTTCAGTGCTGTACCACCAGGAAACCGCGGGCACCAGGAATTGCATTTCTTTACCTGAAAACCAGTTTCTTTACCAGGTGTCCTCTGACTTTAGAAATGGGTGGAAAAAAATAGGGTGTCACTCTGAGGGATTTTCAACTCATTTGCCTAAGATGTGATATTTTTGGTCTTCAAAAAAAAAAAGCTTTCAGTGATGTTAGTTTTATAACAAAGAAGTGTTGCCCATACCAAGTGTTGGGTTTGTCTGGGAACCCTGATTTATCAGAGTCCTAGGCATCTGATACACTGATTTAGAATGATATAGATTCGGTCACATAGGCCTTTCTTGTTTTCCACGCTTAATTCTCTGTTTCCTGCTTTAAGTTCTGTTCTGCAAGGACCTTTCCTTTCAGGTGCAGGCTGACTTTCCGTGACCTTGAAGCAGCTTTTGGGCCCTGGATGCTCACCTCTTTTCTCTGCTGACCGGCCTCTGGTCTTTATTCCCTCCATCCAGTGTTTTCTCCTACCATCTGCTTCTTCTTGCTTCTCTCTTGTTCTTCCCCTACTGTCCATCCCTTCCCATTTTCAGGGGGTGAAATCCTGGGCTCCCCTGGATGTTACGTGGGCATCTCAGAGGCATTTTGGGGTAGAGAGGGCAGTGACGGAGCCCAGCCCCAGAGACCGCACCTCCAGACCTGCTTCTAGTGGTCCTCATGGCCTCCCTGACTTGAGATGCCGCAGCCCCCTCTGAGTTTCTTCACATCTAGAGCGAGAGGTGAAAAGAGATGCTACCCAAAGTCCCCTCCTCCTCTCACCATTTCACCTTCTTGCTGACTTTCATGGTATTCTGGCTGGCTTCTGTAGCACATTCAGTTAGAAACTAACAGCTTGGGGGTGGGAGAGGAAGGCTAAGATGGCCTGAGGTTTCCTGGAATTTGTGTGACCTCCAGTGGCATTCACTACTTTGTGTCTTACCTGTTGGTTTCTGCCGATTGTGTGGCCTCAGCAACAGAGGATGATTTCTCTGGGTGTATTCTCAATATTTGCAAATATTTGAACAGGCATCATCAAAGAAAGAAGCTTCACTGAACAAAAACGTGTGCTTGAGTTCATATATACTGAAACTATTTTGTGATTTTTTTCAGGAGATTGAGGTTTTCTAATGTCACATATCAGAAAGCACCATGTGGGTGTGACAATGGTATGCTGGGTTTTTGTAGATGTTATGTGAGAAAACCTATTCAGGGTGACAGTAGATTATTTTGACTACAGTCAGCCTGCAGGTGATTGTATGTTTGCTCTAGTGAGCTATCCATTTTGCAGGCTGTCTGAAATAAATTCACTTTTTTTTTTTTTGAGATGGAGTTTTGCTCTGTTTCCCAGGCTGGAGTGTAGTGGCGCGATCTCGGCTCACTGCAAGCTCCGCCTCCCAGGTTCACGCCATTCTCCTGCCTCAGCCTCCTGAGTAGCTGGGACTACAGGGGCCCGCCACCACGCCTGGCTAATTTTTTGTATTTTTAGTAGAGACGGGGTTTCACCGTGTTAGCCAGGATGGTCTCAATCTCCTGACCTCGTGATCTGCCTGCCTTGGCCTCCCAAAGTGCTGGGATTACGAGCATGAGCCACAGCGCCCGGCCAATAAATTGACATATTTAACTTAACCTCATGAAAACTTGTGGGAGGCAAAAAACGTAGATCTGGGCCAAATATGATTTTGTTTTGTTTTGTTTTGAGGCAGAGTCTCACTCTGTTGCCCAAGCTGGAGTGCAGGGGCACGATCTCAACTCACTGCAACTTCCACCTCCTGGGTTCAAGGAATTCTCCTGTCTCAGCCTCCCCACTGATTGGGATTACAGGTGTCTGCCACCACACCTGGCTAATTTTTTGTATTTTTAATAGAGATGGGGTTTCACTATATTGGTCAGGCTGGTCTTGAACGCCTGACCTCAAGTGTTCCACCTGCCACGGCCTCCCAAAGTGCTGCTATTACAGGCATGAGCCACTGCACCCAGCTGATATTTTTTTAAATTATATTTTGCATGCATTCCTACATTGTCATATGTTCCAATGTTGCATTCTACATTGTCAAAGGTAGTTGAGACCTGAGGACAAATATTTAAAGGGGTACCATTAAAAATGCAGCTTGTAAGGCAGGCATGGTCCATGATTGCCCCAGGTAGCCTAATTTTGACTCAAGTCCAAAGCCCCTCCCTCAATCACACAGCTCTACCTTCTCTAACCTGTGAAGATGCTCTATAGAGAGACTGCCAAGAAGATGCAAGAGATGAACTCACAGCTAAGCAGATGACTGAACCAAGGTCAGATCCCCCTGCAAAGACAAAAGCATTGAGATTTTGAAGATGGCACAAGCCAGAACCTTCATCTGACAACCAGGAAGAGCAGGAGGGACAGGAAAAGAAGTGACTAGCCACCACTGCATAGCTAGTTAGCCAGCAATAGAACTAGGACCAGAAAGCCAGGGTCTCCAGACTCTCATGCCCTGGGCTTCTTCCTGCGGGGCCCACTCAGACGAGCAAATTCATAGAAAACTCTACCACTCCACCCCTTCACCAACAGGAGAGCACACACAGGAGGTGTGACTGCATTGGAACCGCAGGGGGTACTGTGGTAGCAGGCTTCTGGAGTCACTCTCAAGGCTTGTTAATCACACCGTTGTTGCTGAGGTCCTGTAAGATAGGAGAAAGCCAGCTTCTCTGTGACTCACTTTCCCATCTACCAAGCAGAGGTAGAAGCTGTTACTGGCTTAAGGTTTGTGCACCACTGCAGACCCAAGAAGGGGCTAGGGAAATGGTACCCAAGGGTAAGGTAGCTGTTATCAGGAGTTGCCTCTCAGATTTCACTACAATTTGAACCATAGAACAATATTTAGATTCCATAAATTACTCATTTGATCCTGTTTGCGTTTGATCTCCATACCTACCTGTTTCTTCACTGATTCTTAGTCTTATTTGCCAATTAATCTCTTTGGTCCCTCTCGGTCACTACCTTGGAGAGCCCATTTGCCCTTGGCTCCACCTGCAGTCCCCTGTGACTCCAGGTGTCACCTGAGCTCACATCCAAGCAAGCTCAGCAAGTCTAAACCCCACCAGTATCTGTCCTCCCATCCCACCATCTAGGAACTGTGGGGTAGTCTAGGGTGCTTCCCTGTCCTGGAGCTGCCACGGAAGTTTCCATGTGTCTGTTCATCCTCTGCAGCCTCTTTCAGGGTCCTCCATCTCCCTCTGTCCCAGCAAAGAGTACCTGGACCTGACCCCTTAAGGACAAGTTTCTATCCCCACTCTGCCAGCAACTGGAGTGTAACCTTGGGCAGGTCACTTTTATCTCTTTTAGCCTAATGTCCTCTTCCAGTAAGAGAGGAGGTAAATTAGACCACCCCAAAGACCCTTCCAGCATCACACTCTGCAAGGTCATGAGGGAAAATTATCGACAAGGCTGCAATTCTAAATATGCTTGAGAATGAACCAACCTGGCCTTCTACCACTCATCTCTTTCCTCTAGGCACTGCCAAGTGAACTTTCTTGGGGCCCCATGTCCTACATGTCACTCTGGATGCATTCTAGCCTAACTCCTTCTCATCTTTGGAATAGGGTAATCACAAAACTCATCATCCAAACATGGATTTTTTGTGTGTGTGAGTAAAAGGGGCACCATTAAAAATAGAACTTGGATGGTGGGCACAGTCCCTGACTGTCCCAGGCAAACCAGGGCATTGGGTCAGCCTAGTTTTGAATCAAGGCCAAAGCCTCTCCCTCAATGACAGGGTTTGACTTTGCCTAGCAGGCCTCTTTCTCAGTGCTTGGTCCAGACCCTCTCTGTCCCCTACAGGATTGTCCCCTCTTAAAAATCAGAGCCTCTGTTTAGTGTAGAAGTTGGCAGGAAGACAGATCTCTTGGTGACAGTCTGTGCTCACACCATTATTTACTGAATGTAAATGATCACACCTCCTCATTTTGTTCTTGCACACCTGGGAGTTTCTTACACATCTGGCAGCAGCTGCCTCCAATTTGGGTGGGAGATAACAGCCCCAGCCAGGGGCCTAGATGGGACTAAAACTTCCTGAAGCCATCGCCTGCAGAGCCTCCCTGCCTCCCTCAGAAAAGCTGGAAAATATTTACATAGAATGGTCAGAGGAAAATGGCCCTTGCTGGTAAATGCTTCTGACCAGGTCAGGAGACAAGAGCTAGTATTGAAGGAGCTTTGCCTGATAGTTTATACCTGGAACAAGACAGTAGAACAAGGGTTGGCTCAGAGCAAGCCTTGCCAGCTCTAGTGATGTTGAGTGAGTGCCTGGAACATTCCCCATGCTACAGTCCCAGCTGTGGCCTGGCTCGGTCACCCTGCCAAAGGCACCTGGCTAGGAGCACCATGGGAGGCTCAAGGCAGGCCTGTCTGCGGGTGGATCTGATATCTACCACATTTACAGCAGCAAACAGTAGTAAAACCAAGCTGCTTGTAGGAAAATAAAGCTTGGCTTATTTATAGCACTGGCTTGAATCTCTGCTCCTAAGTTGCAACCTTTGGCAGGGCTGTCACACACCTGGAGCAACCATGCTCCCTATTGTTCTAGGTGGAGGGCTGGCTGAGGTGGGCAGGCTGTCTGGTGGTGCAGCAGATGATACCTTGATCTAAGCAGACGTGTAGAACAGTTTTCATAGCTGCTGTCTACCCAGTGGGATGTGCAGGGGCTCATCAGGGTTGATGGGCACAGCTGCCAAGAGCTGCAGCCTAGGTACAGCAAACCTGTGGAGACAGCTCCCCAGCAAGGCTCCACTGATGGGAGGTGTGGGGGCTGAATGCTGCTGGAAGCTTCCTTAGGATTTCTTACCAGTCAAGTATGAATGCTGCCCCCAAATGCATAGAGAAGCCTGGGAGCGTGTGGAAGGAGGGACGCCAGGCCTCCCTCCACGTCCCCTGCCACCATGGTCTGGCCAGATGCAACCCTTTCTCTGTCTAATTACGTTTTAAGAAATCAGACACATTTGAATCCTCCTGGAAACCAAAAATCTCCAAGAGACCGACATGACTCAACCCTTCAGTCCTCTACGCTTACTGAATACAACTTCTTCCCAGGTGAAGGCATTTTCTCCTAGCCTGATGGAATCTTGTCCAGAATGAGGGTTTTCACAAGGAAAACAATGCCTTTCCCTCAGCTTGGGAATGACTGTGCACGGAGGAGAAAGGGAATTTTCCACATGACCGCTCCACTGCTTCACCTCCCCGCAGAAGGTTTAGAAGCACCACAGCAAGCTAGTTGTCTAGTGTTTCTTAAATTGTCATTGTCACAAAGATTCTTTCTGCTTCACTTCTCCCAAAGTTCTCCTCCTCACCCACCCCCTTCCTTGGTCTAAGGCATAGTAATTGAGCCATTCGGTATCCAGCATGAGGACTGGTCCTGCAGGACCAGGCCAATGCCTTTGTCTGCCTTTGTGCTCGGAGAAGGCCTTCACGCCTTTGTCTCATAAGGTGCTCGCCACGGCAACCCAAGTGTCTAAGCAGGGCATTTGCAGGGGACTGTCCCCGCCTCACAGGCGGCTAGCAGCAGCAGTTTGAGCCTGTCAAGTGGGTGAGGTGGGGTTTTTCCCTCTTTCCTGCATTCTAACTGCTTTTTCTTCCTTTTCTTAACCTGTGTAGGTGGTAGCTAGTTTAAGCACCAAACCTAGCCGCCAATAATTAACTACACACACCTTCCATCACGCACTGTGCAAACCATGATGTCCTTCCTTCTGCAGGTGGCCCTTGTCATGCCCAAGGACCTCATCTTGGCCCCGTGCCATTGAGAGAGTCCTAGGCTCTAACCAGCAAGGGGTTCCCTCTGCCTCTCAAGCAGAGGCACTCAGGGGCTCTGTTGTGGCCACACACCCTGTGCATGCACCACATGTACCCACATCACCACTCATCCATCTGGGGCTGGGCATGGGATTGGGCCCCCACATGGAAGAAAGGGGATTCTTTTTTATTATTATTATTATACTTTAAGTTCTAGGGTACATGTGCATAACGTGTAGGTTTGTTACATGTGTATACTTGTGCCATGTTGGTGTGCTGCACCCATCAACTCGTCAGCACCCATCAATTCGTCATTATATCAGGTATAACTCCCAATGCAATCCCTCCCCCCACCCCGATAGGCCCCGGTGTGTGATGTTCCCCTTCCCGAGTCCAAGTGATGTCATTGTTCAGTTTCCACCTATGAGTGAGAACATGTGGTGTTTGGTTTTCTGTTCTTGTGATAGTTTGCTAAGAATGATGGTTTCCATCTGCATCCATGCCCCTACAAAGGACGCAAACTCATCCTTTTTTATGGCTGCATAATATTCCATGGTGTATATGTGCCACATTTTCTTAATCCAGTCTGTCACAGATGGACATTTGGGTTGATTCCAAGACTTTGCTATTGTGAATAGTGCCGCAATAAACATACATGTGAATGTGTCTTTATAGCAGCATGATTTATAATCCTTTGGGTATATACCCAGTAGTGGGATGGCTGGGTCATATGGTACATCTAGATCTAGATCCTTGAGGAATCGCCATACTGTTTTCCATAATGGTTGAACTAGTTTACAATCCCACCAACAGTGTAAAAGTGTTCCTATTTCTCCACATCCTCTCCAGCACCTGTTGTTTCCTGACTTTTTAATGATTGCCATTCTAACTGGTGTGAGATGGTATCTCATTGTGGTTTTGATTTGCATTTCTCTGATGGCCAGTGATGATGAGCATTTTTTCATGTGTCTGTTGGCTGTATGAATGTCTTCTTTTGAGAAATGTCTGTTCATATCCTTTGCCCACTTTTTGATGGGGTTGTTTGTTTTTTTCTTGTAAATTTGTTTGAGTTCTTTGTAGATTCTGGATATTAGCCCTTTGTCAGATGAGTAGATTGCAAAAATTTTCTCCCATTCTGTAGGTTGCCTATTCACTCTGATGGTAGTTTCTTTTGCTGGGCAGAAGCTCTTTAGTTTAATCATATCCCATTTGTCAATTTTGGCTTTTGCTGCCGTTGCTTTTGGTGTTTTAGACATGAAGTCCTTGCCCATGCCTATGTCCTGAATGGTACCACCTAGGTTTTCTTCTAGGGTTTTTATGGTATTAGGTCTAACATTTAAGTCTCTAATCCATCTTGAATTAATTTTCGTATAAGGAGTAAGGAAAGGATCCAGTTTCAGCTTTCTACTTATGGCTAGCCAATTTTCCCAGCACCATTTATTAAATAGGGAGTCCTTTCCCCATTTCTTGTTTTTCTCAGGTTTGTCAAAGATCAGATGGCTGTAGATGTGTGGTATTATTTCTGAGGACTCTGTTCTGTTCCATTGGTCTATATCTCTGTTTTGGTACCAGTACCAAGCTGTTTTGGTTACTGTAGCCTTGTAGTATAGTTTGAAGTCAGGTAGCGTGATGCCTCCAGCTTTGTTCTTTTGATTTAGGATTGTCTTGGCAATGCGGGCTCGTTTTTGGTTCCATATGAACTTTAAAGCCATTTTTTCCAATTCTGTGAAGAAACTCATTGGTAGCTTGATGGGGATGGCATTGAATCTATAAATAACTTTCGGCAGTATGGCCATTTTCACGATATTGATTCTTCCTATCCATGAGCATGGTATGTTCTTCCATTTGTTAGTGTCCTCTTTTATTTCACTGAGCAGTGGTTTGTAGTTCTCCTTGAAGAGGTCCTTTACATCCCTTGTAAGTTGGATTCCTAGGTATTTTATTCTCTCTGAAGCAATTGTGAATGGAAGTTCATTCACAGAGCCAAATCAAGAAAGGGGATTCTTTTCTGGGGTATGACTGCATTTCCAAACCCAGTCCAGGATGAATAGTGTCAGTCCTTGCTCTGAATGCCCATAACACAGGTGATAAAGAGTGGCAGAGTTCCCATAACACAGGCAATAAAGAGTGGCAGATAAAGAGTTGTGGGTGGGCTGTGGTTTGGAATCCAGCCCTGGCCCATTCTACCTTTCCCTCCACCTTCTCTTATCCTGGCAAGCTAGTGCCACACAGAAAGAAGTAAGAGTGTGGCTGGCGGTATTCCTAAAATAAGTTGTTCAACAAATGTTTACTGAGTCCCTATTGTGTGTCAGGTAGTGTTTTTCTAATACCTGACTCACTTGAAGAGTATATTCTAATGTTTTTATATTTAATAAGGAAAAAAATTTGGAGGCTAAGGCAGGAGAATTGTTTGAGCTCAGGAGTTCAAGGTGGCAGTGAGCTGTGTTTATGCCACTGCCCTCCAGCCTGTGTGACAGAGCAAGACCCCAACTCTAAAAATAATTAAAGAAAAAAGTTGGGAGAAGAACTACTGGTGACATAGAAATCAGGTTTCAGACCTACACTTCCAGCAACAATGGTTTTCTCTCATTCCTTTGCCACTGAGGCCCGGGATACCTCACTCTCTTCTCTCCTAGAGGTCCTCTGCAAGCGCCAAGCCTTTGTCAAGTATTCTGCAAAGCTCAGCTCAAACCAACCCCCCAAAATATTGGTAACAATTACCCCTCCCAATGAAGCTTCAATTTTGGAAAGGGATCTTTGAGGCATAGGACTAACTTTTTAACTCAAATATATATATATATATATATATATATTTTAGGCCGGGTGCGGTGGCTCTCACCTGTAATCCCAGCACTTTGGGAGGCTGAGGTGGGCAGATCACGAGATCAGGAGACAGAGACCATCCTGGCTAACATGGTGAAACCCCGTCTCTACTAAAAGTACAAAAAATTAGCCAGGTATGGTGGCACGTGCCTGTAGTCCCAGCTACTCGGGAGGCTGAGGCAGGAGAATTGCTTGAACCCGGGAGGCGGAGGTTGCAGTGAGCTGAGATCACACCACTGCACTCCAGCCTGGGCAACAGAGCGAGACTATCTCAAAAAAAAAAAAAAAAAAAAAAAAATTATTGTAGTATGCTAGGCTCCATAATAAGTCAGCAGAAGGGTCATTTTGGTGGCTGTCTGGACACAGCTGGCACGGTCCCTCTTCAGAAACATTTAAGAGTGTCTACTATGTATCCAGCACTGTGCTAGGCACTGAGGTTGCAAATATCCATAAAATGTGACCCTCACCCCCAGATAACTCCCTGACAAATAGGTGAGACAGACACGTCAGCACCTTGGAGTGGGCTACGTGCTGACAGGGAAGGGATTTGGGAAGCTAGTGGGGCACTCAGTTGGGTACTCAACTCAACCTGGGCTTAGGGAAGACTCCCCTGAGAAGGTGACATTTGAGCTAAGTCCCCATGTCTCTGCAGGAAATTAAATTTAACTAACTGTGTGGGTTCCACTGTGCATACTGGTGGTGTCGATGTGACACGTTGTGTTCTGAGTTTTCCATTTATAGAGTGTTTCAGGTGCACTGATGCATGCCTTGAGAGCTGACTGCCAAAATAGGGGCCCCAGACAGCTGCCTTCCCAGGGGAGGGGTATCCAGAAGCTTCCATTCTTGCTGTGCACATTTCCTTAGCTGACCTATAGCTGTCTTGAAATTATAGCATTCAACATTCCTTCCTTGGCTTGGAAGACTTTATGGGTCTTCCAGTAGTTAATGTCAAAGTTAGGTGTCTCTGGGAGGGAATGCAGCAGAAGCCATCACCAGCTAATAGTTGCTGTAGAATTGTTCTGAAAGCATGGTGTCCAGGCCAGGGGCCAGGAATAGAAAGGGAGAGGGGTGGTAGGGGATTAGAACTGGGAAGGCAGAGGGGCTCCCTCTCTTGCCACAAACAGATCTGCTCTGCTGTCTGTGCCTTTACACTTCACCTAGCTCCTCCACAAACTTCTGCTATTAGGAGAAATAGGTCAATGTATTTCCAATCCAAATGCCATCAGAAGCAAGCTCTACATGTGCCCGGTCACCTAAGAGGAGCATAGGAGCGCACAGATGGCAACAGTATATGAGGACGTTACACCTGCTGTGCTCCTTGATACTTCATTGTCAAGAATCTAAATAAATATCTAAGTGGAGAACCAGCTAGGAAGCACAAATCCTGGTGTTCAGAAAAGCAGTGAGCTGCCCAGGCGTGGAGGGTGCAACATTTTGGGGATGCCTACCCATGCGAGTCTAGCACAGGGCTTGCGGGTGGGGTGTTCCTTCTTGAATGATCTGTTCCCCATTTCCTCTGTGCACAGCTCTGGGGGCAAATTTCATTTCAGACTGCTTTAGAAGACAGGACAGCAGCAGGAGAGGAAGTCACTAGAGACAAAAGAAAATTAGAAGGATTTGGTAGAAGTCATATACAGGAAACTGAGAGCAAAATTTGGCCCTTGGAGACTAAAGTTAGTGGGAGGAGAGAACAGGGCTTGGCCAAGACTTGTCATCTCAACATTTAAATAGAGATCAAGATGCTAAAGTTCCCAGGAGACATCTCTCTTGTGACTTGCCAAGAGCATGGAGAAATTCCATCAGGGAGCTTCTGAGATATGGATCCAGACTAGAAGACATTAACAGAATTACCAGGTGTCTAGGGGGATCCCAGACTTTTCAGCACACAGGGGGGGATGTAAACACTAAAGTGATATGGGAAGTCACGCTGGATGGATTGACGAAGGCAGCAAAGCCTAGCAGTCACACTGAGGCAGCTCCCTGCCCACAACCAACCACATTTGCACCCTGATTAAAAACTGGAAATGTTAAGAGACTTGAAGATTTCTGCTCCCTGCACCTGCTTAACTCTTCCTCTTGCCCTTACTAAATTTTAGCTGCTTTCTTTTTGGCTAATTTCACAATGTTCAAAAGTCTATTGGAAAAAAAGAAACCCACAAAGCACCATAGATAAAAACTTTGAGATGGAGAAAAAGAAAAATAGTGGTTTGATCTGCTCCCTTCCTCTCCCAGAACCCAGGAAAATGCCTGGTACACAAGAGGCAAGGAAGGGAAGGATAAAAAAAGGAGGGAGGAAATTAGTTCTGGATGAAATGTCAGAAAAATGGCCGCCATGAAGGCCCCAGTCAACCAGTCACTTCCTCTTCTTAGGTCTCCTGATGGAATGTTTTCATCTTTGGGAAAATCTTTCCACCTTTATCTCTTCTAGAACTGTAAAATCAACAGGATGAGCCAGGGCAGTGGCTCATGCCTGTAATCCCAGCACTTTGGGAGGCTGAGGCAGAAGGATCACTTGAGGCCAGGGGTTCAAGACCAGCCTGGGCCACATAGATCTCTACAAAAAATTCTAAAAACTAAATTAGCCAGGCAAGGTGGTACATGCCTGTAGTTCCAGTTATTCAGGAGGTTGAGGCTGGAGAATCACCTGAACCTAGATATTTGAGGTTATATTAAGGTATGACTGAACCACTGTACTCTAGCCTGGGCAATATAGCAAGACTCCGTCTCTGTAAAATAATGATAATAAGTAAAAAACTGGGGGTGGGATGGGAACAAGGCAAGTTGGTGTGTTCCTGAAACCCTTGCCTGATGGAAAGGACAGCAAATAACAGCCTATTGATCATTGATTAGTGTGTAACATTTTAAAAGTACACAAAACATAACATTCAATATCAGGATTAAGATTTATTATGTAAGTGAGACAAACCTCCTGTTAAAAGTGAAAGGCTCTCAGATTGGATGAAAAATAATACCCAACCATATAATATATATTTCAAAAATGCACATTTTTCCCAGGAAGATGAATACTCATCCCTATTCCTTCTGCTAAGTCCAACTAAAAACAGTGGAAATTACATTTAAAACAAACATAAAAGACTCTGAAAGGTAAGAACTAGAAAGTAGACCAAGCTAGGAACCTCAGGACCCAGTGAATGACACAGCAGGAACTCCCTGAATTTTGTTTGTGCCTCACACGTTCCAGAGTTAGAGCTGAAGAAGCTGGCAACCTGGAAAAAGTTAATGCACACAAAGGAGAAAAAAAAGAGAGAGAGAGAGAAGAAGGGGTAGAAGGAGGAGGAGGAGGAGGAGGAGGAGAAGGAAGAGGAGGAGAAAAAGGAAGAGGAGAAGAAGAAGAGGAGATAGATGAGGAGAAGGATAAGGAGGAGAGGAGGAGAAAAATGAGGAGAAGAAAGAGGAGAAGAAAGAGAAGAAGGAGAAGGAGAAAAAGAAGAAGGAGGAGGAGGAAGAGGGGAAGGGGTAGGGGAAGCAGAAGACTCCTCTAGCCAGGCAGCACAGAAAAATCTGTGGCCACACCTTCACCCATGCCAGGAAAGGCCCAGTGGGGAGTGCAGACTCCACACTCATGAGGCTATAATGAGTCTACGCAACCTCACCACTACAGTTGTGTCAGAGGAGGCCTAGTCGGGAGCTGGGGTTTTCATCTCCACTTGGCAGTAACGAGGCCTCCCTTCCCCTCCTGCCTCACTACAGCGTCACTGGAGACCACCTGGGGAGCCTGGACTTCTTCCTCCACCCAGCAATAATAGGTCAGTCTGCCCCCTCCCCACTGTGGTGGTGTCAGAGAAGGCCAAATGGGGAGAGTCAAGACTTTAACCACTGGCTCCAATAGTATTGAGGCCACTGCCTGGGAGTGTCCGTGGAGACCATGTGTGGAGCAGAAATTAGGCACCTCTACCCTTCCCAACCAGAGTGGAATCAGCAGGGGCCTAGTGGGAGCCAGCACCCCACCCCAGCAGCAATGAGGAGCATCTCCTAACCTTGGTGGTCACAGAGGTTGCAGTGTGTCACCCTCCCCTGATACTGCAGCATCACAGGATGTTACCTAAGACAAGGTTTAAATAAGATCCAGAGTTTCATCACCATAGAATGCCAAAATGCATAGTTTTCAGTCAAACATCACTCACAATACCAAGAACCAGGAAAACATCAAACTGAATGAAAAAAAGCCATCAACAGACACTAATATCAAGATGACAGTGATACTAAAACTATCTGGAAAAGGTTTTAAAGCAGTCATTATAAAAATGCTTCAGTGAGTAATAGTGAACATACTTGAAACAAATGAAACAATAAAAATATCACCAATAAAATCATCTCAGCAAAGAAATGGAAAACATAAACAACCAAATGGAAATGTTAGAACTGAAAAATGTAACAGCTGAGATAAGAATCTCAGTAGGTGGGCTCAACAGCAGAATGGAGAGAACAGAAGAAAGAATAAGTGAACTGGAAGATACAATAGAAATGACTGAATCTGAACAACAGAAAGAAGATGGAGTGAAAAACAAAGAGAGCAGAGCCTCAGGGACCTGTGGCACTATAACAAAAACTAAAGTTATATCATTTGGGGTTCCAGGAAAAGATAAAAAAGAAGATGGAGTTAAAAAATACTCAAAGAAATAATAATTGAAAAATCCCCCAATTTGACAAAACACATAAACCTATAGATTCAAGAAGCTGAAGGACCAACAGGATACATCAAAGAAATTCACACCAGGACACATCATAATTAAAGTTCTGAAAACTAAAGATGAAGAAAGTCTTAAAAGCAATGAGAGAAACAACATCTTATCTCTAAGAGAAAACCAATTCAAATGACAGCAAATTTCTCATCAGAAACCATAGAGGTCAGAAGGAAGTGATACAACATTTTTAAAGTGTTAGAAAAAAAGGAACTGTCAACCAGAAACCTATGTCCAGTACAAATATCCTTTAGGAATTAGGAGGAAATCAAGCTATCCTCAGATTAGCTCGATTACCAAAATAAGTACGCTAACGAAGTGGAAAGAAGTTCTCTAAACAGAAGGGACATGATGAAAGAAGGAATCAAGAAACATCAGGAAAGAAGAAAGAATTCAGTAAACAAAGATAGTAAATTCAATTGGCTTTCCTTCTCCTTTTGAATTTTCTCAATTATGTTTGATAATTGAAGTGAAAATTATAACACTGATGTGATTCTAAATAGATGTAGAGAAAACATTTTAGACTATTATAAACAAGGGAGGGCAATAGGATGTAAAGGATGGTAAACTTTCCACACTTCACTCAAACTGTTGATGCGTGTAGACCATGAAAAGTTATATACACAAAATGTAATACCTGGAGTAACTACTAAAAAACTACTCAGGGAGATGCACCCCAAAACACCATGTATAAACCAAAATAAAACTCTAAAAAATGCCCAAGTCATGCACAGTAAGCCAAGGAAGAAAAAATAGAAATGAAAAAACAAGGAGAACAAACAGAAAACAAGAAATACAAGGACAGTCTTAAACTTAATATGTTAATAATTATATTAGTTTTGAATAATGTAAAGGCAAAAATTTAAAGACAGAGATGGTCAGAGTGGATTAAAAAAGCATGAACCAATTATATGCTGTGTATAGGGTGATATAGATAGGTTGAAAGCAAAGGGGTCAAAAATAACACATCATGCAAACATTAATTAAAAGATAGCAAGAGTGGCTATATTAATATCAGATAAAGTGGCATCAGAGCAAAGAAAATAATTGAGACAGAGAAAGATATTCTACATTAACAAAAGTGTCAATCCACCAAGAAGATATGGCGATGCTAAAGGTATGCACCAAACATGAGAGCTACAAAATATGTGACATGAAAACTGATAGAACTAAAAAGAGAAACAGACAAATCTACAATTACAGTTAGAGACTTCAACACTCCTCTCTCAACAATTGACAGAACAACTAGACAGAAAATCAAAACACATAAAAATACTTAACACCATTAACATATAGGATCTATGGACATTTATGGAACACTTTATCCAGCAATAGCAGAATGCATTATTTTCAAGTGCCCAAGAACATAAACCAAGATGGACTATAACATGGAACATAAAGCAAACCTCAAAAAATTTAAAAACCTCAAAAGAAATAAAAATACATTGAACAGAATGAAAATGAAAATACAACACGTCAAATTGGTGGAACATAGCCAAAACAGTGCTGAGAGGGAAACTTACAGCTTATTTTAAGAAACGGAAAAGTTTCAAACCAGTGACCTAAGCTCCCACCTCAAGAATCTAGAAAATATAAAGAGAAAAATAAATTCAAAGAATGCAGAAGTAAGTACATAATAAAGATAGGAGCAAGAATCAATGATATTGAAAACAGAGAAATAATAGAGAACAACAATGAAACAATGAGCTAGATCTTTTAAAAGATCAATAAAAGTGACAAGCCTCTGGCAAGACTAACAAGAAGACACAAGTTACCAGAGTGAGACAGATTATATTAGTACACACTCTGTACACATCAAAATGGTAGTAAGAGAATACTAAGAAAAATTCTATGCACATGAATTTGACAATTTAGATGAAATAGACTATTACTCAAAAACACACAATACCACAACTTTCTCAACATGAGATAATTTGGATAACCTTGTAACTATTGAGTAAATTAAATTCACAATTTTAAAAATTCAGAAAAAGAAAATTCCAGGCCCAGATACTTTCACTGGTTAATTCTACTAAACATTTAGAGAAGATTTACCATCAGTTCCTCACAATATTTTCCAGGAAGTAGAAGAGGAGAAAACTTTTACCAATTCATTTTTTGATGTTAGTATTCTCCTGATACCAAACTCAGACAAAGACAGAACAAAAAAGAACTACAGACCAATATACCTTGTAAACATAGACATAAAAATCCCAAACATAACATAATAAAGTGTTAATGGATAGAATTTAGCAATATATAAAAAGAATTATACACTGACCAAGTGTGGTTTGCTCTGAAGATGCAAGGCTGGTTCAATTTTTACAAGTAAGCCAATCTAATTCTTCATATTAACAGACAAAAGAGAAAAAAATCACATTATCATTCCAATTGGTGCAGAAAAAAGCATTTGACAGAATTCAACACTTACTCATGATAACAACTCCTAGACAAATAGGAAGAAAGTGGAACTTCCCCAACTTGGAAAAGAGTGTCTACAAAAATCCTATAGCTAACATTACACTTAGTGGTGAAAGATTGAATACTTTCCCCCTAACACTAAAAACAAGGCAAGGTTTGGTCTTACTATTTCTATTCAATATAGTACTAGGAGTTCTAGCCAGTGCAATAAGACAAGATACAGAAAGAAAAGACATATCCTTTTAGATAATAAAGGGAGACAAAAATAGCCCGGTTTACAGATGACATGATTGTTTATGTAGAAAATTCCAAGGAATCTACAAGAATGAAGCAAGGGAAGAAGGAAGGAGAAAGAAAAGAAAGAAAGAGAGAAAGGAAGGAAGGAAAGCAGGCAGGCAAGGAAAGGAATTCCTAGAACTAGTAAGTGACTTCAGCAAGGTTGCAGATACAAGGTCAACATTCATTCATTGTATTTCTATATATAGTTGTCCCAACGTATCTGTGGCGGATTGGTTTCAGGATCACCCCTCAAATACCAAAATCTATGGATGCACAAGTCCCTTATATAAAACTATGTAGTGTTTGCATATAACTTATGCCCAAAGATACATACTTTGTCATCTCTAAATTACTTACAATATGTAATACAATGTAAATGTTACGTAAGTAGTTGTTATATTATATCATTTAGGGAATAATGACAAGAGAAAAGACTGTACATGTTCAGTACAGACACAATCATCCTTTTGTTTCCCAAATCTTTTTGATCTGTGATTGATTGAATCCATGGATGCAAAATCCATGGATATGGAAGACTGACTTTAGTAGTATCGGACACCTGGAAACCAAAATTTCAAAAAACACGATGTACAGTTTCTCAAAAAATTAGAAATACCTAGGTATAAACCTAACAGAACATGTAAAGGACTTATACACTAAAAACTACAAAATGCTAATGAAACAAATCAAAGTAGAGCTATAAAATGGAGAGATATACCATATTCATCAATTGGAATATTGAGCATAGTAAAGGTATTTTATTTATCCCCATGTTGATATACAGGTTTAACCTAATTTTTACCAAAATTTCAGCAACTTTTTTTATTGCTATAGACAAAATTATACTGAACTTTATATGGAAAGGCAAAGGAACTAGAATAGCTAAAACAATTTTGGAAAAGAATAAAGTGGGAGGAATCAGTCTCTCCAATTTTAAGACGTATAACTATAGTAATGAAGACTGTATGGTATTGGCAGGTGAATGCACACATAGAACAATGGATAAAACAGGGAGTGCAGAAATAGACCCATACCAACATGCCCAACTGATTTTTTATGAAATGGCTAGAGCAGCTCCAATGAGGTACGATAGTCTTTTCAACAGATGGTGCTGGAATACCTGAACATCCATAGGCGGAATAAGAAAAATTAAAGAACCTTAATCTAAGTTCCACATTTTATACAAAATTTAACTCAAAACAGATCATGGACTTAAATGTACATAAAATGTAACACTGAAAAACCTTTAGAAATAAACATATAGAAGAAAACCTTTGGCAACTATGGTTAGATGATGAGTTCTTAGGCTTCACATCCAAAGCATGATTCATAAAAGGAAGAACTGATAAGCAGGACATCATCAAAATTAAAAGCATTTGTTCTGTGAAAGACTATATTCAGAGGCCGAAAAGACAAGCTATAGTCTGGGATATGTTTGTAAATCACATATCACACTAAGGAGTAGTACCTACCATATACAAAGAACAATCAAATGTAAACAGTTTTTTTAAAAATCCAATTAGGAAAAGGGCAAAAGATAGAAACAGACATTTTACATTTTACTCATGAGGCTAGAGATGGCAAAATAACGCATGAAAAGACATTCAACATCATTAACCATTAGGGAAATGCAAATTAAAACCACAATAAGATGAACTCTTTCCCCCTAACACTATTGACCTATCCAAATGGCTAAAATACACAACAGTGATAACACGTAATGCAAGTGAGGCTGAAGAGAAACTAGATCATTCATACATTGCTGGTGGGAATATGAAATGGTACAGCCACTCTGGAAAAGAGTATAGCAGCTTCTTGGAAAACTAAACACATGCTTACCATGCAACCCAGAAATTACACTCTTGGGTATTTATCCCCCCAAAAATGAAAACTTGTGTTCACACAAAAACTTGTATATTAATGTACACAACTGCTTTGTTCATGATAACAAAAAATCTGGAAACAAACCCAATTTTCTTTTAATGGGTGAATGATTAAGGAACTATGGTATGTTCATATCATGAAATATATATTATTTTGCAATGAGAAAGAATGTACTATTGATACATTCATACAGGGAATCACCAAAAAATTTTGCTGAGTGGGAGAAAAAAATACCAAAAGGTTACATATCATGATTCCATTGATATACCAGTTCTGACATGACAAAATTATATAGAGAGATAGCAGATTAGTGGCTGCCAGTGGTAAGGAGGGGGAGATGTTTGCAGAAAGAGGAAGGAAGTAGGTGTAGCTGTAAAAGGGCAACATAAGGGACCTGTGTGGTGATGGAGATGTCCTGGATCTCATTGTATCAATGTCTATATGCTGGTTGTGACGTTGTACTATAGTTTTTTAAGATGTTACCATTGGGCGAAACTGGGTAAAAGATACCCAACATATCTCTGTATAATTTCTGACAGTTGCATGTAAATCTAGGATTATCTTGAAATAGAAAAATTCATTTAATTACATAAAACTTAAAAATGCACTGAAAACAAAGTGGTTCAGAAAAGTTCAAAGGAACAAAGAATGATCAAGTAAATAATAATAACAAGAAAAAAATCAGGGATATTATATTAAATACTGAGTCAGGGTTGAATTCAAGACAATAAAAACTATTGAACTAGAAAAGACACAATAGTATAAAGGTCATAGTCTCTAATGGGGACTTAACTCTCATACATTTTATGCATGATATGAAATAATACAATTATACATAAAACAAGACACAACTATAGGAAAATCCAAGAGAAATCCCAGAAACTGCATAGTTCTGTGAGAATTTTAACTCATCTCTCATCAAGCCATGAAAAAACTTTGATAAGAATAAAGTTCTGTTCCATTGGTCTATATCTCTGTTTTGGTACCAGTACCATGCTGTTTTGGTTACTGTAGCCTTGTAGTATAGTTTGAAGTCAGGTAGCGTGATGCCTAGGGACATGGATGCAGCTGGAAACCATCATTCTCAGCAAACTATCGCAAGAACAGAAAACCAAACACTGCATGTTCTCACTCATAGGTGGGAAATGAACAATGAGATCACTTGGACTCAGGAAGGGGAACATCACACACTGGGGCCTATCATGGGGGGCAGAGGGGAGAGGGATTGCATTGGGAGTTATACCTGATGTAAATGATGAGTTGATGGGTGCTGACGAGTTGATGGGTGCAGCACACCAACATGGCACAAGTATACATATGTAACAAAACTGCACGTTATGCACATGTACCCTAGAACTTAAAGTATAATAATAATCAAATAAAATAATAAAAAAATTAAAAAAAAAGAATAAAGTTGAGTAACAGACATATATTGAATTTGGTTCCTGACAATAGATACTGCATCTTCTTTACAGAGTCTCATAAAACTTATAAAAATAGATCATATATTAATCTATAATGAAAACTTCAGTAAATTCCACAAAATAAAAATAGCTTGAGTGGCATCCTTTGCATCAATGAGATAACACTAGAAATAATAGAGTAGAACCAAGAAAAACCCACCTTAGTCACTTACAAATTCGACAGTCTTTTAAAACTCATATTTGATCAAAGAAAAAATTAAAATATAAAATTCTAAATAGCTAAGAAATAATGATAATGGAAATGTAAACCAAGCAGAAAATAAAACATACCTTCAAACTTTGAGAAAAGATGAATCAAGTATCCAATTTAAGGTGCATTTTTATAAGTGCTATGAAAAAAATAAATATGAAAAAGATAAATAAATTAGAAAACAGTAGATTGGATTTTTTAAGTCAAGCTAATTCTTTGGAAAATAAATGGGCAGATAATGAACTAGAGAAATCACTGACTTGCTTAGTCAAGAGAAGAAGGTGAGAGAATATATATACTCTGAAGTAGAAACAAAAAGGTGGAGATAAATGCAGGTTCCTGGAGACTAATAAGTAATATGGAAGAGTATTCTCTAGCATTATTTACAACCAAAATCCAAATGTTGGGTGCAACAGGTGGTTGCTTTAGGAAAATATAAGTTGCTGGAAAAAATGGAAAATCTAAAAGTTTTGTAGCAATGGAATCAAAGTAACAAACCAAAGTATCAAAGAACAGTGCATTCGACAAATATTTATTGAGCCTCTGTTATATGCCAGGGCCCTGGGAAGTCCAGGGGAGGGGGAAATGGCCCTGCTTTCAGGGAGCTCTCTGTGAGTTGGGAGTGCAGGGAAGATAAAGAAGCCCTCGGTGTCATAAGAGCCCAGTGGCCAGGGGCCAGTGCCATGATGCTGCCCTGTGCTCCTCTCTTGGACCATTGGGAGAATAAAGAACCATGGGGTCGGTCCCCAGGGCCTGACACCTAAAAAATACCCCACAAATGGAAGCTGCTCTTGGCTCCCCACCCACCCCCTATACAGTGAAAACTGAAAGGAGGCGGATGAGGGCTGTCCTCCCAGGCCATCTGGGATAGCTTCCCAGGGCATCTATGGATCAGAATCTCGAAGGATGAGTTGGAAGCAGGAGAAAAAAAGTGTTGGAGGCTGAGGGACAGCATGTGCAGCAGTCATTAAGTGAAGAAACGGTGTGTGTGCTGGAGCTTCCCACATGGTTTTCTATGACTGGAGCCCAGGAGTGGCCTGGGGGTATGGAGGGGCTGAGGCTGGGGCCGTCACAGAAGGCCTTGTATGCTGTGGTGAATAAGTCAGCAAGATTTAGCTGAATGTTCTTAGATACACAGGTATAAAGGAAACCCAGGCGAGCCTTAAAATTTCAGCACCTGAAGTTGTCCATCAATGAAACCTCTTAAGCTGCTCTGCAGAGGTTTGGGATGAGCCTGAAGTGGCTGATTCTTAGATGCAGAGAAGGCTCTGATCTGCATCCACATGGCCCCCAAGGCTCTGTGGCCTGCGGTCCAGCTGCAGTGGATAGGAGGCAGCTTTTCAAGTTATTACTGGGTGGGCCACACTGAACAGGTTTTTCTAGTTCTGCCTCCTGCCTCTAGGGAGTCTTGCCCAACAATTAATCCAGATGGTCACTGATGAGTTTCTTTCACCTATAAATCCCTGAAGCCTCTTTTTGACCTCATCACTACTAATGCAGGCTTCCTCTACTTTCCCATAGGATTTAGAGGATTCTTCTCAGCTCATTCTGGCCTTCCTTCTCTCACTGCTGTCATATTTGATGATACAGGAAAAATTAGTAAGGATGGATAGAATGGTGGATGAATACATACATACATGTATAAATGGCTGTTGCTTGAGGTACAGAGATTTCATCTGAATTTTCCTGAAATACAAGTGGATCACTGAAATGAAAATGTTCCATGGTCATTGCTTCCTGAATTCTAATGTGCTCCCTATGGTGTATTTGTTTGCTAGGGTTGCTATAACAAAACATGGCAGATGGCTGTCTTCTCACTATGTCCTGGCCTTTTCTCTGTGCATGTACATCCTTTGTGTGTCTTCCTCTTCTTTTTCTTTTTTCTTTGTTTTTCTTTGAGACAGAGTCTCTCTCTGTTGCCCAGGCTGGATTGCAGTGGTGGGATCTTGACTCACTGCAAACTCCACCTCCCATGTTCAAGTGATTCTCATGCCTCAGCCTCCCAAGTAGCTGGGATTACAGGTATGCACCATCACATCTGGCTAACTTTTGTATTTTTAGTGGAAATGGGGTTTCACCATGTTGACCAGGCTGGTTTTGAACTCCTGACCTCAGGTGATCCTCCTGCCTCAGCCTCCCAAAGTGCTGGGATTACAGGCATGGGCCACCACGCCCCGCCTCCCTCTTCTTATAAGGAAATCAGTTATATTGGGTTAGGGTTTCACCCTAACAGCCTCATTTTAACTTAATTATCTCTTTAAAAATCTTATCCTCAAACCACCACTGGGGGTTGGGACTTAAACATAAGAATTTGGGAAGGACACAATTCAGTCCATAACGCACAGCTTTTAACCTTTGAAGTAAAGACTCTAAGTCCAAAGTCAAGGACGGATGGGGAGTTAGGGGTGATAGTAAGTTGAGTTGAAATCAACCCAATTTTGGATTTTAAAAAAAGTCAGGGAGAAGAGCCTGGCCATATGCTCCTCCATGAATCACCTCTCTGTGTGCAGAAGAGGTAGGTATGATTCTGAGCCAGTCTACACAGTAGGTTATGTAGAAACCCCAAAGGGAATAACCTTGTCTCTGCTTGCAAAGCTGTGCTTTTTGAATTTGCTCCTTCCCGTTGGACATGGTAAAGGCACTGTAACACCACAATGGTGGGTTCGCCAAAGCATGGTAACCCACAGGTGCTGCAGCCAGTCCTGTGACCCCCCCAAATAGAAGAAGCAGCATGTCCGTTGGCCTGCCCTCAGGGCTCAGAAGCAGCAGGGCTCCAGTCCCCTCTCTGTCCAAGCGTATTCAGCATGCCAGTAAAAAGATGTCTTTGAGCTAAAAAACACAACTACTGTTCGACCCAGCAAACCCATTACTAGGTGTATACCCAGAGGAGTATAAATCATTCTACCATCAAGGCACATGCACATAAATGTTTATTGCAGCACTATTCACAATAGCAAAGACACGGAATCAACCAACCTAAATGCCCATCGATGGTAGACTGGATAAAGAAAATGTGGTACATATACATCATGGTATACTATACAGCCACAAAAAGGAATGAGCTCGTGACTTTTGCGGGAACATGGATGGAGCTGGAGACCATTATCCTTAACAAACTAATGCAAATACCATAACAGAAAACCAAATACCATATGCTGTCACTTATAAGTAGGAGCTAAATGATGAGAACACGTGGACACACAGAAGGGAACAACAGACACTGGGGCCTACATGAAAGTGGAGGCTAGGAGGAGGGAGAGGAACAGAAAAAGTAACTGCTGGATACTAAGCTTAGTACCTGGGTGATGAAATAATCTTTACAACAAACCCCTGTGACACAAGTTTACCTATATTGCAAACCTGCATGTGTATCCCCGATCTTAAAATAAAAGTTAAAAAAAAAAAACATGTCTTTGCTTACCTTCTCCGGAGCTTTCCCTCTGTCTCCCTTTTTGCTTGTTGATTTTGTTTCTTGTAGATGGGTTTTCTGCACTTTTCATTTCCTGCCACTTGAAGAGGCCGGGATACAGCTATGTTTCATCTTTTCAGTAAGGCAGAAAACAGCATGAGCCTTGGGTCTGTCTGTGGCCTGTTCCTGCTTTCCCTCGTGGCCTGTGTGTTTGATCCATTTCACCAGCACGTGGCCCACCGTTGTCTAACTGTGATACTCAGCTCCCCAACCTCAGGAAGAGAAACAGTCACCTCTGCTCCAGAACGTGGTGGTGAAGAAAGCCATCTTGGGCTACTGAAAATCCAAAGACTTAGAAGGAAAAACTCAGATTCATTCTCAACCCTCCTCTCCCCAGAACAGGTGACTGCCAGAAAGATCCAGCTGCCACTGCCTGTCACCTTTCTAAAGAAGCATAGTTTTTAAGATACAAGACTATTGAGCAGGTTGGATTTTAAAAATTGGGAAACATCTCCAAGCAGTTTGGAAGGAAAAGAGACTTTGATCTTGAATAACCTCCTTAGGGGATCAAAGAAAAAGACTCACTAAGATGAACATCCCCACTCTTGCCCCATTCGGGTTAAGTATAAATAAGACTTCCTCACCTTGGGAGACCTGAGCTCACACCTGCTCCTGATGACATGGAGGAGGCTGAGCAGGGGAGCCACAGGGATTAGAGATGGACATGGTTCCAGTCTGGCCCAATTTTTATTCACTTTCCTATTGCAAGGAATGCCCTTAGAAATTGCAAAGCCATTGCTTTTCGCTAATGCTAACAGAAATTCCTTAAACTAGGAGATGGTACCACTGCCCATCAATTTTACAAAGCAATAATGCAGATCCCAAGTGGCTAAAGTCTGAAGCAGAAGGCAGAGCACTTCATCACAGTGAGAGAACTGGGTTGTTGCTGGGGGAAGCTGTTCTGATGTCATGCTGGTATTACCGTGCATTAATAAGCTTTGTTCATCTTCTCTGACACTGGAGGGCCAACTCAGTCCTTTTGCTTCATTTTCCTGCTTATTATGCAGCTCAGGCCATGGAGATGGGCTGCCTTCTTGTCATAAATTGTAGGTAACCTCCCTTCATTCTGTTGTTGGTCCCAGTGGGCTTGAGCTCCTGGGAACCAAGGCTTTCAGTTCCACAAATGCACACTGAGCCCTGATGCCAGGCTAGGCACTGTGGGGAACTCCAAGATACATGAGCCACAGTTCCTGCCTTTGTGATCGTGTTGTGGTCAGGGAGAAAGTCACATGGCCTAATAATTACACCAACAGGCAGAATGTGTAACAGACAGGAAAACAAACAGCTGTGGGAACTCAGGAAGGGAAGGAGTAACTTTCAGTGAAAGAACAGGGAGATCCTTGGACAAGGTTTCAGTACATAGACACTTAGAGAATGCAGCCATTTCAGCCTGGATTTGCCATAGCAAAGAAGAGGAAGGCCAGAAATAAGAAGATGATGCATGAAATATATGTATATGTAACCAGAATAATTTAACCATCCTAATATAATCCTTTATGCTATGGCTCTATAATTGTTCTCTCTCTCTTCCAGCAGCCCCTGGTAACCAATGATCTATTATTCTTCATCACTATAATTTTGTCTTTTTGACAAAATTCCATATCAATGTAATCCTACAATCTATAAACTTTTGATACGGACTTCATTCACTCAGCATGATGTCTTTGAGATTCAGCCAAGTGGTTGCATTCATCGACAGTGAATCATTTTCATTGCTGAGTACTGATCCATTGTGTGGATGTAGCAGAGTTTGTTTTTCCATTCACCCTTTGAAGGACATTTGGGTTGTGTCCAGTTTTTGACAATTGTGAGTAGAGCTGCTGTAAGTATTCATGTACAGATTATCATGTGAGCATGAATCTCCATTTCTCAAGGACCAAGTTGCTTGCCTCAACATTGGCACTACCAACTTTGACATCTGGGGCCAGATACTTTGTTGTGAGGGAACTGCCATGTGCATTGCAAAATATTTAGTATAGCCCTGGCCCCTACTGATGCCAGTAGAACTCTCCCAACTGTGGCAACCAAAATGTCTGCAGCCATTGACAAATGCAAATATCATCCACACCTGAGAACCACTGCTCTTGGTTAAATACTCAGGAATGAATTTACTGGATTATATGGCAAGCATATAACTTTATAAGAAACTTTTTGTTCCTGACGTATGAGAGATCCAGTTACTCAGCATCCTAGCCAACACTCAGTATTGTGTATTTTTTATTTTTGCCATTCCAATAGGTATATAGAGGCATCTTATTATGGTTTTAGTTTGCATCTCCCCGGTAGCTGATGCTGTTGAAAATCTTCCGATGTGCTTGTTTACCGTATGTATCCTCTTTAGTGAAACCTGATAAAATCATTTTCCCATTTTTAATTGGATAATTTGTTTTCCTACTGTTGAGCTTTGAGAATTCTTTATAGATTCTAAATACAAATTCTCATTTGGATATGTGATTTTTGCAAATATTTTCTCCCAGTCTATAGTATGTATTTTCATTTCCCTATCATGTCTTTTGCAGAGGAAAGTTTTTTATTTTGATGAAATCCAATTTATCCATTTTTCTCTTTCATGAGTTATGCTTTTGGTGCCAAACCTAAGAACTGTTTGTTAAACCTCAAGTGATGAAGGTTTTATCTCATTATTTTTCTAAAAGTTTAAGAGTTTTATGTTTTACATTTAGATTTATAATTCATTTTGATCTGATTTGTCTGTAAGATGTGAAGTTCAGGTCAAGATTTGTTTATCTTTTGACTATTGTGATATCAAATTGTTTCAGCATCATCTGTTGAAAATGCTATCCTTTCTTCATTGAATTCCTTTTGCATCTTTGTGAAAAATTATTTGGACATATTTGTGTAGAACTATTTCTGGATTTTTCTGTTTTGTTCCCATTGACCTACGTGTATATTTCTCGACCACAATATATTGATTAGTATAACTTTATACTAAGCCTTAAAATCAAATGAGATGATTCCTCTGACTATTCATCTTTGGCAAATTGTTTTATTTTACATGCCAATTTTAGAATCATTTTGTCTCTACAGAAAATTCGTCTGTGATTTTGATTGGAATTATGAAAAATCTATAGATCAGTTTGGGAAGAATTAACAAATATACTATGTTGACTCTTCCAATCCATTTTATTAGTTCCTCTTTGATTTCTTTGATCCAAATTTTTTATTTTCAGCATAAGGATGATGTACATATTTTTGTAGATTTATAACTAAGTATTTCATTTTGGGGGAAGCTGTGGTAAAAAGCTATGTTGTTTTAAGTTTTGCTTTCTAATTGTATGTTGCTAGTATTTATAAATAGAATAAATGTTTTAATATGTTGATCTTGTATCCTGTGACCTTGCTAAGCTCACTATAAGTTCTAGAGGATTTAGGATATGTTGGGGGACATTTACTGAGTTTTTTTTTTTTTTTTCTATGTAAGCAAGCATGTTGTCTGTGAATAGCAACAGTTTTATGGTTTCCTTTCCAATTTCCATGACTTTGTTTTTTTTCTTGCCTTGTTGCATTGACTAGGATTTTCAGTATGTGATGAATGAGAGTGATGAGAATTGACATCCTTACTTTGTTCCAGATCTTAGGCAGAAAGTATTCAGCCTTTTGTCACTAGATATGATATTCTCTACAGGGTTTTTGTGTGTGTGTGTGTTTTTCTCTTGTAATTGTCCTTAATCAGGATAAGACAGTTCCCTTCTATTCTTAGCTTCCTAAGAGATTTTTTTTTACTCTCTTAGGAATTAATGTTAAGTTTTGCCAAATGCTTTTTCTACATCAATTTATATGATTATGGGCTTTTTTTTCTTTTTTAGGTTGTTAATATGATAAATAACAATGTCTTGTTTTGATGTATTTTTTGTTTTCTTTTTTTTTTGGAAACAAGGTCTCATACTGTCTCCCATGCTGGAGTGCAGTGGTGCCATCACAGCTCACTGGGCTCAAGTTATTCTTCCACCTCAGCCTCCTGAGTACCTGGGACTATGGGCGTGTGCCACCATGCTTAGCTAATTTCTATACTTTTTTTAGAGACAGGGTTTCACCATGTTGTCCTAGCTTGTCTCAAACTCCTGGGTTCAAGTGATCCACTCACCTTGGCCTCCCAAAGTGCTGGGACTACAAGCATGACCCAGCTAATGGTTTATTTTTGAGTATACAACTGGCCTTGCATTCCTAGGATGAAGTCCACTTGGTCATGATATATTATTCTTTTTATATATTGCTGAATTCCATTGCTAATATATTGTAGGGGATTTTTACATCTACGTTCCTGAGAAATCTTGGTCTGTAGTTTTTTTTTCTTCCTGTACAATCTTTGTCTAGTTTTGGTATCATAGTAACACTGGCCTCATAAAATGAGTTGGGAAGGGTTCCCTCCTCTTCTGTTTCCTGGAAGAGATTGTGTAGAATCAGTGTTATTTTTTATTTAAATGTTGGGTAGAATTCACCAATGAAACAATCAAGGCCTAGAGCTTTCTTTTTTTTACAATCTTTTAACTATGAATTACATTTCTTTAAACTTTAATAAGGCCATTCTTGGTACATATTTCATTTTGTATGACTCTTGGTAACATGAAATATTCAAGGAATTATTTCATTTCAGCTGTTATCAAATTATGTGTGTAAAGTTGTTCATGGTGCTTTATTTTATCCTTTTGATTTCTGTGAGGCTGTACTGCTTTCCATTCTTTCATTTTTTATTTTAGTAATTTGTGTTTTTCTATTTTTGTCTTTGTAAATTTGTAAGAACTTTATCAGTTTTTTTGAAGAACAAGCTTTACTTTTACATTTATTTTTCTCTATTGTATTTCTATTTTTATTGATTTCTGTTTTTATACGTATTATTTATTTTCTTCCGGTTGCTTTGGGTTTATTTTACTCTTGTTTTTCTAGTTTCTTGAGGTAGACTTAGATTATTGATTTTAGACTTTCTTCTTTTCTCTTGTAAGCACTTTATGCTATAAGTTTACCTCTGAGCACTACTTTCCCTGCACACCACAACAACTGGTATGTTGCATTTTCATTGTTCTCCTCTTCTAATTTCCCTTGAGACTTCCTCCTTGACCCATGAATTATATGTAGAATTATATATGGAAGTGTGGGGTTTAATTTTTAAGTGTCTAGAATTTGTCCTGTTATCTTTATGTTATTGATCTCAAATTTATTTCTAATATAATCAGAAAAGATACCTTGTCTAATTTACGTTTATATTTTTTTAATTGTCGAAATTTGTCTTGTTACCCAGGATATGGTCTATCTTGGTGGATATTTCATTTGTCCTTAAAAAAATATGTATTTGCTATTGTTGAGTAGAATGTTATAATGTCAAGAAGATCTAGTTGGTTGATAATGTTCTTCAATTCTTTGTATCCTTGCTGATCTTCTGTCAATCAGCATTCTGTCTATCAACTAATAATCTCAGTTCTATCTATTCCTGAAAGAGTAATGTTGACATATTCAACTATGCCTGTGGATCTGTCTACTTATCCTTTCCATCCTGTCTGCTTTTTGCTTAATGTATTTTAAAGCATTGTGTGTGTATTCACATTTAGCATTATTGCATCTTCTTGTTTCATTAACCTTTTTTATCATTATGTAATTCCCTCTTTATTCCTGGAAGTTTTCTTTTTTTCTGAAGTCTGCATTGTCTGATATCAATGTAAATAATATAGGCTTCTTTGGATTAGTTTTTGCTTTGCATTTTTTTTTGTCCTTTTAGTTTTACATCTATCATTATATTTGGAGTTATTTTCTTGTACACAACTTAGGTTTTTTTAAAACATTTATTCTTAAAATTTGTCTCTTGATTAGTATGTTTAAACTATTTACATTTCATGTGATTATTGATGTTTGGATTAGGTCTATCATTTTATTTGTTTTCTGTTTTCTCTTCTTTTCATTCCTCCATTTCCTCTTACATGTTGTGTTAGTTTCCTATGGCTACTGTTACAAACTACTGCAAGGTTGGTGAAGTAAAACAACAAAAAAATTATTCTTTGACAGTTTTAGAGGTCAGAAGTCTGCAATCAGTATCACTAATACAAAATCAAGGTGTTGGCAGGATTGTGCTGCCTTTGGAGGCTTCAGAGAAGAATCCATTCCTTGCTTCTTTCAGGTTCTGGTTGCTGCTGGCATTCCTTGACTGTGGCCAACTCATTCCAGTCTCTCTTTCCGCGGTCACATTGCCTCCTCCTCTTCTGTCTGTGAAATCTCTCTCTTATAAAGATGCATGTGATTGCATTTATGACCCACCTGAATAATCCAGAATAATCTCTCCATTTTAAGAATCTTAACTACACCTGTAAAGGCCCTTTTCCCTTATAAAGTAATATTTGCAGATTTCAGGAATTAGGATCTGATATCTTTGGATGTCTATCATTCAGCCTGCAACATACACCTTCTTTTGAATTACTTGAACATTCTTTAGAATTTCATTTAAAAGAAATTTAACTATATCTCTTTGTATATGTGTTTTTCTGTTTAGTAGTTGCTATAAGAACTACAATATGTATACTCAACTTTACAATTTACTTAGAATCAATATTTTATCTCTTCAAGTGGAATGTAGAAACCTTACCACCATAGTGTTCCTCTCCCCTCTTTCTGTCATACACATCTTATCAGTACATCTATATTCCCTGGAAACCACATCAGACAATATTTTGCTTTCAAATTTTGCTTTCAGTCATTAAACATGTTTTAAAAGAATTAGGAGAGGAAATAATCTGTCATATTTATTCAGATGTTTACCCTTTCCGTTGCTCTTCCTTCATTCCTGATTTGTATTTACCATTTCCATTTTTCCTTCCTTCATTTTGCTTCTGACTGAAAAACTGCTTTTAACAATTTTTTTTGAGCAGATTTGCTAGCAACAAATTCTGTTTTCTCATTGGTAGTTTTTTAAATCTCATCCTAATTTCTGAACGATCATTTACTCGATATATAATTCTGGATTGACAGTTGTTACCTTCAGTACTTGAAAAACCTTTCTGGTCTCTACAGTTTCTGATGAGAAATTCAATTATTCAGCTTGTTTTTCTCCTAGAGGTAATGCATCAGTTTTTCTTCAGCTGCTTTCGAGAATTTTTCTTTGTTTTTAGATCCCAGATATTTGATTATGATGTGTCTGGGCATAAATTTCTTTGTGTTTATCCTGTTTGGGGTTCATTAAACTTCTGAAACCTGCACATTTGTGGATTTTTGCCAAATTTAAGGAGTCTTTTGCCATTATATCTTCAAGTACTGCCTTCTTTCTCCTCTCCTTCCATGATTCCAATGACATGAAAGTTAGACTTTTTGTTACAGTCCCACAGGTCCCTGAGGCTCTCTTTTTCTTTGCCAGTCTATTTTCTCTCTGTTGTTCAGATAGGATAATTTCTATTATTCTATCTTTTAGTTTATTCAGTCTTTCCTCTGTCTCCATAGTTCTGCTTTGGAGCTCATTTTTCTTTTAATCAGTTTATTTTTCAGTTCTAAAATGTCTACTTGATTCTCTTCTGTATTTTATATTTTTTTCTTTATCTTTTTCTTTTTTTTTTTTTTTTGAGACAGAGACTCACTCTGCCGCCCAGGCTAAAGTGCAATGGCACGATGTCAGCTCACTGCAACCTCTGCCTCCCATATCCAAGCAGTTCTCATGCCTCAGCCTCCCAAGTAGCTGGGATTACAGGGGCCCACCACCATGCCCAGCCAATTTTTGTATTCTAAGTAGAGGTGGAGTTTCACCATGTTGGACAGGCTGGTCTTGAACTCCTGACCTCAAGTGATCTGTCCACCTCAGCCCCACAAAATGCTGGGATTACAGGCGTGAGCCACCACACTTAGCCTGTATTTTCTACTTCTTTACTGAAACTTGCTATTCTACCATTTGTTTCAAGAAGGTTTGTGATTGTTCATTAGATAATTTTTAGAATGGCTACTTTAAAGCTTTTGCCAGGTAATTCTAACATCTGTGTCATTTTGCTGTTGGCATCTGTTGATTGCCCGTTTTCATGCAAGCTACATTTCTTTTCCTTCATATGCTGAAAAATATTTATTTTTATATTCTTTATTTTTATATTTTTATTAAATTATTTCCTAGGCCTTTGAATATTATGTTATGAGAGTCTAGATGTTGTTTAAAACCTATGGAGAATGTTGGTGTTTTTGTTTTAGCAGGCAATGTACCTGGTTATGTTTGGGCTGCAAATTTCAATGCACCTTCTGTTGATTGTGATTCTAATGCTGGTTTAGCCTTCAAGCCTTTTGCAGCACTATTTAGCTATGTTCCATGTATGTACCACTCACAGGCTAGTCTGGCATCTAAATTCTCATCTGTTTACTAGTTCAGTTATCAAGGCCTTTTTTAAAAAGCTGTATATTTATTTGTTTATTTATTTTTTAAATTTTTATAAATGTATGGAGTACAGTGCAATTTTGTTAATACACGCACATATTCCTTAGTGGTAAATTCAGGGATATTAGGGTTATTCCTTGGGTATTCCATAGGGTATTCATCACCCAAATAGTGTACATTGTACCCATTAAGTAATTTCTCATCATCTATCCCCCCTAGAGTCTCCATTGCCTGATTCCACATTCTGTGTCCTAGTGTATACATTATTTAGTTCCCACTTATAAGTGAGAACATGTAATATTTGTGTTTCTGTGTCTGTTCAAAGTCTTTTGTATGCTAATTAGCATAAAATCCATGCATGAAAGCCTCAGGCTGCATTCAACATTTCGTAAATAACTTTATGGGGCTGCTTTCCCAAGTCCTGCCTTTCCATGACCATCCTGATACTTTCTGGTTCCCTGGGGCTTCCTCTCCTCATCCTCCAGCCAGAAAGCTGAGGTTTAGTTATCCCACTCTGCTGCATGCACATGCTTCCAGGGACATGAGCAGCATGAAGAAAAAGAGTTAAACTCACTGCCAATTTTGCAGCACTTTGAATTCTGATCTTCTTCCCTAATCCACCCACCACTAGTTATTTTTCAGAGTCCACAAGCAGCTTCTCCATACACTCTGTCCAGAATTATGGCTGTATTCAATGAAAGAGGTGGAGGAAGTCATTTCCTCTATGTAACCAGAACCAGAGCCCATACATAGCCTATACCTTTAGTGAGAGTCATCTTTTTTTCTTAAATTTTGATTAGTGGAGGTACTACAGTGTGGTAGGCCACAAAAAAAAAAAAAAAAAATCTTTGATTTCTGAAAGAATTAATTCCATTCAGGGATTCGACTTCTTCCTGGTTTAGTCTTGGGAGGGTGTTTGTGTCCAAGAATTTATCCATTTCTTCTACATTTTCTAGTTTATTTGCATAGAGGTGTTTATAGTATTCTCTGATGGTAGTTTGTATTTCTGTGGGATCAGTGGGGGATATCCCTTTTATCATTTTTTGTTATGTCTGTTTGATTCTTCTCTCTTTTCTTCTTTATTAGTCTGGCTGGCAATCTATTTTGTTAATCTTTTCAAAAAATCAGCTCCTTAGATTCATTGATTTTTTGAAGGATTTTTCGTGTCTCTGTCTCCTTCAGCTCTGCTTTGATCTTAGTTATTTCTTGTCTTCTACTAGCTTTTGAATTTGTTTGCTCTTGCTTCTCTAGTTCTTTTGTGATGTTAAGGTGTTGATTTTCAATCTTTCCTGCTTTCTCCTGTGAGCATTTAGTGCTATAAATTTCTCTCTAAACACTGCTTTAGCTGTGTCCCAGATACTCTGGTATGTTGTGTCTTTGTTCTCATTGGTTTCAAAGAACTTATTTCTGCCTTAATTTCTTTATTTACTCAGTAGTCATTCAGGAGCAGGTTGTTCTGTTTCCATGTAGCTGTGCAATTGAGGCAGTAATTAATAGCCTACCAACTAAACAAAAGCCCAGGACCAGATGGATTCACAGCCAAATTCTACCAGAGGTACAAAGAGGAGCTGGTACTATTCCTTCTGAAACTATTCCAAACAATAAAAAAAGATGGAATCCTCCCTAACTCATTTTATGAGGCCAGCATCATCCTGATGCCAAAACCTGGCAGAGACACAACAATGAAAAAAAGATTTCAGGCCAATATCCCTGATGAACAACAATGTGAACATCCTCAATAAAAAACTGGCAAACCAAATCCAACAGCACATCCAAAAGCTTATCCATCACGATCAAGCCGGTTTCATCCCTGGGATGCAAGGCTGGATCAAAATATAGAAATCAATAAACATAATCCATCACATAAACAGAACCAATGAAAAAAATCACATGATTATCTCAATAGATACAGGAAGGCCTTCAATAAAATTCAACACCCATTCATGCTAAAAACTCTCAATAAACTAGATATGGATGGAATGTATCTCAAAAGAATAAGAGCTGTTTATGACAAACCCACAGCCAATATCATACTGAATAGGCAAAAGTTTGAAGTATTCCCTTTGAAAACCAGCACAAGACAAGGATGCCCTCTCTCATCACTCCTATTCAACATAGTATTGGGAGTTCTGGCCAGGGCAATCAGGCAAGAGAAAGAAATAAAGCGTATTCACATAGGAAGAGAGGAAGTCAGTTCTCTCTGTTTGCAGATGACATGATTGTATATTTAGAAAACCCCATCGTCACAGCCCAAAATCTCCTTAAGCTGATAAGCAACTTCAGCAAAGTCTCAGGATACAAAATCAATGTGCAAAAATCACAAACATTCCTATACACCAATAACATACAAACAGGGAACCAAATCATGAGTGAACTCCCATTTAACATTGCTACAAAGAGAATAAAATACCAAGGAATACAACTTGCAAGGGATGTGAAGGACATCTTCAAGGAGAACTACAAGCTGCTGCTCAAGGAAATAAGAGAGGACACAAACAAATGGAAAAACATTCCATGCTCATGGGAAGAATCAATATCATGAAAATGGCCATACTGCCCAAAGTAATTTATAGATTCAATGCTATCCCCGCCAAGCTACCATTGACTTTCCTCACGGAATTAGAAAAAGCTACTTTAAATTTCATATGGAATGAAAAAAGAGCCCGTATAGCCAAGACAATTCTAAGCAAAAGGAACGAAGCTGGAGGCATCACACTACCTGACTTCAAACTATACTACAAGGCTACAGTAACCAAAACAGCATGGTACTGGTACTAAAACAGATATATAGACCAATGGAACAGAACAGAGGCCTCAGAAATAATGTAGATGTGTACATCTACAACCATCTGATCTTTAACAAACCTGACAAAAACAAGCAATGGGGAAAGGATTCTCTATTCAATAACTGGTGTTAGGAAAACTGGCTAGCCATATGCAGAAAACTGAAACTGGACCCCTTCCTCACACTTTATACAAAAAGTAACTCAACATAGATTAAAGACTTAAATGTAAGACCTAAAACCATAAACATCCTAGAAGACAACCTAGGCAATAGCATTCAGGACATAGGCATGGACAAAGACTTCATGACTAAAACACCAAAAGCAATGGCAATAAAAGCCAAAATTGACAAATGGGATTCAATTAAACTAAAGAGCTTCGGCACAACAAAAGAAACTATCATCAGAGCGAACAGGCAACCTATAGAATGGGAGAAAATTTTTGCAACCTATCCTTCTGACAAAGGGCTAATATCCAGAATCTACAAAGAACTTAAACAAATTTACAAGAACGCAAACAAACAACCCCATGAAAAAGTGGGTGAAGGATATGAATAGACATTTCTCAAAAGAAGACATTTATGCGACCAACAAACATATGAAAAAAACTCATCATCACTGGTCATTAGAGAAATGCAAATCAAAACCACAATGAGATACCATCTCATGCCAGTTAGAATGGCAATCATTAAAAAGTCAGGAAATGACAGATGCTGGAAAGGATGTGGAGAAATAGGAAAACTTTCACACTGTTGGTGGAAGTGTAAATTAGTTCAACCATTGTGGAAGACACTGTGGCAATTTCTGGTTCTAGATTCCAAGGATCTAGAACCAGAAATACCATTTGACCCAGCAATCCCATTAGTGGGTATATACCCAAAGGATTATAAATCATGCTACTATAAAGACACATGCACACATATGTTTATTGCAGCACTGTTCACAATAGCAAGAACTTGGAACCAACCCAAATGCCCACCAATGATAGACTGGATAAAGAAAATGTGGCACATGTACACCGTGGAATACTATGCAGCCATAAAAAAGGATAAGTTCATGTGCTTTTCAGGGACATGGATGAAGCTAGAAACTATCATTCTCAGCAAACTAACACAAGAACAGAAAACCAAACACCACATGTTCTCACTCATAAGTAGGAGTTGAACAATGAGGACACATGGACACAGGGAGGGGAAGATCACACATCAGGGCCGGTCAGGGGGTTGGGGTTAGGGGAGGGACTGCATTAGGAGAAATACCTAATGTAGATGATGGGTTGATGGGTTCAGCAAACCACCATGGCACGTGTATACCTATGTAACAAACCTGCATGTTCTGCACATGTATCCCAGAACTTAAATTATAATAATTTTAAAAAAGAATTAATTCCAACCCTTACTCTATCCTTTAACTTTCTTTGTGCCTCTGTTTCTTCATGTGTAAAATAGGGGCTGTGTCAGGGGTCCCCAAGACTATCCTCAGTTTCAGGGATTTGCTAGAAGGTTTCATAGGATGCAGATAGACTGTTATATTCATAGTTATAGTTTATCACAGCAAAAAATTACAGATTAAAATCAGCAAAGGGAAAAGGTACGGGGGTAAAGTCCAGGAAAGATCAATAAGCTTCCAATTTTCCACTTCCAGTGGAGTCTATAGACAGCATTTAATTCTGCAAACAATGACGTGTGACAACATGTGCAAGGTGATGGCAACCATATCACCCAAACCTTGGAGTCCAGGGTTTTGTTTTTTTTTTATCAGTCACATAAGCATGTAGCACTCATGTGACTGACCTCAGCTCCTCAGACCATATTGCACAACTCTCGTAGAGGTAAAAGTGATGCACCATGGCCCAAAGGTCCAGGCATACAAACACACTCATACCAGGCAAGATACTACAAGAGTTCAAAAGTCTCTGTCCCAAGAGCCACGCAAGGGCCAGTCCTGAAAACTTTGGGTTTGTGCAAGATTTGAGCAGCCCAGACCTGTTAACTCTTTCCTGCACAGGTCTACAACTTTTAGCTTTTAGAATTATTATGAGGACTAAATGAGGTGGATGTAAAATACCTTGTAGTGTCTGATACATGGTAGGTGTTTGATAAATATTAGCTATTAGACTCTGTAGACAGAGATTTCAAAGAGGCACATGGACTTGTGAGGAAGAAAAACAGAAACATTATTCTGACAATACATCCAGAAAAAAAATGTGATTTGGGGCCAGGAGTGGTGGCTCATACCTGCAATCTCCACACTTTGGGAGGTCAAGGGGGAAGGATCGCTTGAGCCCAGGAGTTCAAGACCAGCCTAGGCAAGATGGCAAGATCCCATCTCTCCAAAACAATAAAAAAGGTTATGATTTGAGACATACTTATAGAAACCAGGGTAGGAGTAGAGGGACTGTCTTATGGACACAGGTCTAAGGAATACACACACACACACACACACACACACACACACACACAATGATAAGTGGAAGGATTGTGGGGGAGACATTTGTCCAAATATAAGCACAAAGCATTTAATAAATGTCAGTAGGGCCAAATCCCAGCATAACATGAGGCTTGACAAATAATCTTATACAAATTTAAAAGGCCATTTTTAGCTATATTTAAGATGTGAAGAGATGGACTCTTGGTTTAGGCAAGAAAAATTTGGTATTACTATGTGGCAAAAAGAAAGCAAAGCAACTTATCTCCTATTATGTTCTCATCTTCTCTCTGAAGGAATGTTGTTCTCAGTTGGAAAGGACTTGTGATTGACAGAGATTTCAAACCAAGGAGGACAAAAGAAATTTCAGAATATTATAAATAAGCAAATGTCCACCTTTTCAAAGACAGCTAACAACACAATGACAGGATCAAATCCACATATATCAATACTAACCTTGAATGTAAATGGGCTAAATGACCCAATTAAAAAGCACAGAGTGGCCAACTGGATAAAGAGCAAGACCCAATAGTATGCTGTCTTCAAGAAACCTGTCTCACATGCAATGACACCCATAGGCTCAACATGAAGGGATGGTGAAAAATCGGCCAAGCAAATGGAAAACAGGGGGGAAAAAAAAAAAGCAGAGGTGGCAATCCTAATTTCAGACAAAACATACTTTAAGCCAACAAAGATTTTAAAGGCAAAGAAGGACATTATACAATAGTAAAGGATTCAATTCAACAAGATGTAACTACCCTAAATGTATATGCACCCAACACAGGAATACCCAGATTCATAAAGCAGGTTCTTAGAGACCTATGAAGAGACTTACATTCCCACACAATAATAGTAGGAAGCTTCAGCACCTCAATGACAGACAGATCATGGAGGCAGAAAATTAACACAAGTATTCAGGACCTGAACTCAGCACTGGATCAAATGGACCTGATAGACATCTACATAACTCCCCACCCAAATACAACAGAAGATACATTCATCTCATTGCTACATGGCACATACTCTAAAATTGACCACACAGTCAGATATAAAACAACAAGAGAAAGTCCAAATAAACACAATTAGAAATGACAAAGGGGATGTTACCACCAACTCCACAGAAATGCAAATAACCATCAGAGACTCCTATGAATCTCTGTATACACACAAACCAGGAAATTTAGAAGAAATGGATAAGTTCCTGGACACATACATCCTCCCAAGGCTGAACTAGGAAGAAACTGAATCCCTCAACAGAACAATAATGAGCTCCAAAATTGAATCAGTAATAAATAGCCTACCAACCAAAAATAGCCCAGGACCAGATTCACAGCCGAATTTTACCAGATATACAAAGAAGACCTGGTATCATTACTACTGAAACTATTTCAAAACATTGAGAAGGGACACCTCCCCAACTCATTCTATGAGGCAGGCATCATCCTGATACCAAAGCCTGGCAGAGACACAACAAAAAAAGAAAACTTTAGGGCAATATCCTTGATGAACATAGGTGCAAAAATACTCAACAAAATCCTAGCAAATCAAATCCAGCAGCATGTAAAAAGCTAATCCACCATGATCAAGCAGTTTTTATATCCTTGGGATGCTAGGTTAGTTCAACATACACAAGTTAATAAATGTGATTCATCACATAAACAGAACTAAAGACAAAAACCATATGATTATCTCAATAGATGCAGATGAAATTCGAGAGATAGATGTGAAGGGGATTGCATTCCTGATTTGGCTCTCAGCTTGGATATTGTTGGTGTATAGAGGGTGTGTTGTTGGTTTATTGAGGGTTTTTAACACGAAGGAATGTTGCATTTTATCGAACATCTTCGATAAAAGCCACTGAAGGAACATACTTGAACATAACAAGAGTCATCTATGAAAAACCCACAGTCAAAATCATACTGAATGGGCAAAAGCTGGAAGCATTCCCCTTGAAAACCAGCACAAGACAAGGATCCCCTCTCTCACTACCCCTGCTTAACATAGTAAGTCCTGGACAGAGCTATGAGGCAAGATAAATAAATAAAAGGTATCCAACTAGGAAGGGAGGAAGTCAAACTATTCCTCTTTGCAGATGACATGATTATATGTCTAGAAAAACCCTATGGTCTCTACCCAAAAGCTCCTTGAGCTAATAAACAACTTCAGCAAATTTCAGGATACGAAATCAACATATAAAAATCAGTAGCATTCCGATACACCAACAAAATCCAAGTTCAGAGCCAAATCAGAAATGCAATCCCATTCACAATTGACACAAAAAGAAGAAAATACCTAGAAATACAAATAACCAGAAATGTGAAAGATCTCTACAATGAAAATTATAAAACATTGCTCAAAGAAATCAGAGATGACACAAACAAATGGAAAAACATTCCATGCTTATGGATAGGAAGAATCAATATTGATAAAATGGCCATCCTGACCAAAACAATTTACAGATATAATGCTATTCCTCTCAAACTATCAATGACATTCTTCACAGAACTAGAAAAAGCTCTTTTAAAATTCATGTAGAACCAAAAAAGATTCCAAATAGCCAAGGCAATCCTAAGCAAAAAGAACAAAGCTTGAACTATCATATTACTCAACTTCAAACTGTATTACAGATACAGTAATCAAAATATCATGGTACTGGTACAAAAACTGACACAGAGACCAATGGTACAGAATAGAGAGGCCAGAAATAATGCTACACACCTACGATGCAGCACACCATCTGATCTTTGACAAAGCTAACAAAGCAAGCAATGAGGAGAGGACTCCCTAGTAAATAAATGGTGCTGGGATAACTGACTAGCCATATGCTAAAGACTGAAACTGGACCCCTTCCTTACACCATATACAAAAATCAACTCAAGGTGGATTAAAGACTTAAATGTAAAACCTAAACCTATGATAACCTGGGAAATACCATTCCAGACGTAGGAACTGGCAAAGATTTCATTACAAAGATGCCAAAAACAATTAAAACAGAAGCAATAATTAACACATGGGATCTAATTAAACTAAAGAGCTTCCTCACAGCAAAAGAAACTATCGACAGAGTGAACAACCATCCTACAGAATGGGAGAAAATATTTGCAAACTATATATCTGACAAAGGTCTAATATACAGCATCTATAAGAACTTAAATTTATTTATTTATTTATTTATTTATTATTATTCTTATTTTTTTTGAGATGGAGTCTCGCTCTGTCGCCCAGGCTAGAGTGCAGTGGCCGGATCTCGGCTCACTGCAAGCTCCGCCTCCTGGGTTTACGCCATTCTCCCTGCCACCTCACCCAGCTAGTTTTTTTGTATTTTTTTTTTAAGTAGAGACGGGGTTTCACTGTTAGCCAGGATGGTCTCGATCTCCTGACCTCGTGATCCGCCTGTCTCGGCCTCCCAAAGTGCTGGGATTACAGGCTTGAGCCACTGCGCCTGGCCGGAACTTAAATTTATAAGACAAAAACAAACAACCCCATTGAAGAGTAGGCAAAGAACATGAACAGACACTTCAAAAGAAGACATACATGTGGCCAACAAGCATATGAAAAAATGCTCAATATCACTAATCATTAGAAAAATGCAAATCAAAACCACAGTAAGATACCATCTCACACTAGTCAAAATGGCTATTATTAAAAAGTCAAAAAATAACAGATGCTGGCAAGGTTGCAGAGAAAAAGGGGATGCCTATATACTGCTGGTGGGAGTGTAAATTAGTTCAACCATTGCTGAAAGCAGTGTGGCAATTCCTCAAAGAACTAAAAGCAGAATTACCATTCAACCCAGCAATCCCACTACTGGGCATATACCCAAAGGAATATAAATCATTCTACCATAAGGATACATGCATGCCTGTGTTCACTGCAGCACCATTCACAATAGCAAAGACATGCAATCAGCCAAAATGCCCATTAATGGTAGGCTTCATAAAGAAAATGTGGTATATATACTATGCAGCCATGAAAAAAAAATATGAGATAATGTCCTTTGCAGGAACATGGATAGAGCTGGAGTTCATTATCCTTAACAAGTCAGCACAGGAACAGAAAACCAAGTACTACTTATTCTCACTTTTAAGTGGGAGCTAAATAATGAGAACACATGGACACACAGAGGGGAACAACAGACACTGGGGCCAACCTTAGGGTGCAGGGTGGGAAGAGGGAGAGGATCAGGAAAAATAACTATGGGGTACTAGGCTTGGTATATGGGTGATGAAATGATCTGTACACCAGACTCCCCATGACATCAGTTGAACTATACCCACACATATATCCCTGAACCTAAAATAAAAGTTAAAACAAAAACAAGAAAAAGTAGATATGGGAAACTATAGAATCTGAGATGAATATAAATCCAAGTTAAAATTCTACAAAAGACTATTCCAGATAGTTTATGTACAAATAGAAAAGGGACCATCACTAGAAGGCTGCCTAGTTCCGTAAGGATAAGTAAAGATTCTTTTTGATTTTTGTTTTTTGGTTTTTTTTTTTTGAGATGGAGTCTCGCTCTGTCGCCCAGGCTGGAGTGCAGTGGCGCGATCTCAGCTCACTGCAAGCTCCGCCTTCTGCATTTACACCATTCTTCTGCCTCAGCCTCCCGAGTAGCTGGGACTACAGGCGCCCGCTACCTCACCTGGCTAGTTTTTTGTATTTTTTTAGTAGAGACGGGGTTTCACCGAGTTAGCCAGGATGGTCTCGATCTTCTGACCTCGTGATCCACCCGTCTCGGCCTCCCAAAGTGCTATCCTTCCTTTCTTATACTTCCTTTCTTAATCAGGTTACTAGAAGAGAAAATTTGGGCCCAGGCGTGGTGGCTTATGCCTGTAATCCCAGCACTTAGGGAGGCTGAGGCAGTTGGATCACGAGGTCAAGAGACTGAGACCATCCTGGCCAATATGGTAAAACCCCATCTCTACTAAGAATATAAAAAATTAGCTGGGCATGGTGGTGCGAGCCTGTAGGCCCAGTTACTCGGGAGGCTGAGAAAGGAGAACTGCTTGAACCAGGGAAGTGGAGGTTGTAGTGAGCCGAGATCGCACCACTGCACTCCAGCCTGGTGACAGAGCGAGACTCCATCTCAAAAAGAAAAAAAAAAGAAAAGAGAGAAAAGTTGGAAAAATGGATGATGTGTCTCAATTTTGGCCAACATTTTGCCAAACTCTCAGGATCTCCTATAGACCAACTAGAGAAAGAAGAGTCAGGGAATATTCCATTAAATAAGTTTCCAGAGAGCTTGAATCAAGCTTCAGATAACTTGAATTAAGCTGATGTAGACCTATCAGCTGACAAGACTTTACAAACTTGTAAATGACACAACACATCAGGTGACTTAACCAAGATTCATGAAGAACTCCTTGGGGAGTTCAAGGTAGGGCCATATCAACAAGATGACTTTAAAATAAATTTAAAATTAAAATCATTCCCTTAGGGATGTATATATGTATGTATGGGTTAGTTGAAAATAGTTTATGGGGGGAAAGGCTTAGTTAGGAATGTCAAATGATCAAATGTTTGATATAAACCAAATGTGCATGGTATTCTTTTACTTATTTATTCAAAAATATTGTATACCAATTATAAAAGCACATTCTGCCTTGCTTTGCATGTAAAAGTATAGAATCCAAAACTAGGGCAATAATGGTGCTGCAGACGCCATAGTGATGAGACAACACTGGATATTGCGTTTAGTTTTATAAGACACCTTGGAGAAGAGAATTACCTATCCAGACTAGGCCACCAGTTTCAAGGTGGCACAAGAGTTGAAACCAGGTGTTAAAAGGAGATTGACAATCTATCGAGGCTGATCATCCTGAAGGATGGAAGACTAAGTGGAGATGTGAAAAATGTCTTTAAAGTTTTTAAAGGCTATTGTCTGGAAGCTTTCATAGACTACTGCTTGGTTCCTTAGGTAGCAGAAGTTGTAACATCAATAGCTATGAGTTATAGGAAACTGGGTTTCAGCTAATATCACACAGTGTGTCAGCTCCTTTACCAGACCCGAGGCAAATAAAGATGAGCAGGACGAGATCCCCTTCCTCACAGTTAATCCATAAATTCATATTCCATATAGAGAAGTGGCTTCAGACACAATGGCTCTTCCAACAATGAGATTCATTAGGAAACTGGATGCCTCTTAACACATTGAGCTCCCATCTCTGGAACACAAAAGGAAAGACATTTCAGGTACTGTTTGGGGGACTGAGGCTGGGCTGGTGGTACCTGTGACTAGCTGTGGTGTTCTGGTAGCCGCCTAGAACCAGGACTCCTATTTACCAGGACAAGCAAAGGGGATAGTGCAAGGAGAGTCTGAGCTGTGTTCCTGGAGGAAGGCAAAAGATTAAAGCGAAAAAAGTGGCCCTGGGAATCAGGCACACAAAAGCCACAGACTGTCAACAGAAGAGCAATTCTTGAGTCCAAAGAAGGGAAGAGCAGACATAGCCAGGATGCATGGTGTGAGCCTGGGGAAAACCATCATTTGGGAACAGCCTGGGAATGCTGGCCAGTTAGTGGCTTGTTGGGAGCTTGATGTGATCAAGCAGGCTTTGGCTTGGATCAGATGGGACTGGACAAGATGCTGAATGACCCTTTGTCAGGGGTTTTAGAGATGGGACTTGTGATAGATGTCTTCCATTTGCCTCTGTAGCTCTGCTCACCACTCTTCTCTACCCTGTGTGGATCTAGGAAGTTGACCTACATCACCTGCATCCGTGGAATCCTCGCCCTTTGGATCTTGTTTGGTTTAGACAACAGCTAGAGCAGTGGTTGGGAGTCTTTGAAGAGGTCCTGCATATCCCTTGTTAGCTGAGAATAGATAGAGATTAAAGAGCGGGGAAGAGAGTGGAGTTAGAATCCCTCTGCTCCCTGCTTGCCTCGCTATGGGGTCACCTTGGGATTGCTGTTTTTCTTGGCTGAGGGTCACAGCTCCTCTTAAAATGTTCTTGTTTACATAGCTTTTTCTTCCAGGATCCAGCAGCCACTTCCTGCCCTCTACCCTCTAAGCTTAGAAGGTGGTAACAGCTCCAGTTACTAGCTCCAGGTACTGCACTATCTCTTAGGGATCTCCTACATCTTGTCTATCCTATTTAAATACTTCTTAGATGATACTAATGTGGACGTATCATCTGTTTCTTGGTTGAACCCTGGCTGATACAGGATTCTGGATTGAGTAAGAAGATGGACTAGATTATTTCTAAGAACTCTTACACTTCTAGAGCTCTGGATTTCTTGTCACTGATCTTATATTTTTGTATACCTGAGTGATGAGGATTACATTTCTGCACCTAGAAACTCACAGCAAATATTTTTGTAGCACATAAAAAGTTCATCTAGAGACTCATGATTTGGCTTAACCACATAATTTATATGATTTATTATTTTTATAAGAATTTGTGTCTTCAGTATGAATTGCAGTTCATAGTCTCAGTTGCTCACACTATGTCTGAAGGGTCAGCTAACATCTTTATTGGTGTCATGTAAAAGAGCCAAAGGGCACTTAATCTGGCCAAGCAACTACTGTCCAGACTTTGGCAATTTCATAAAAGAGCTGAAATTAATCTGAAATATCTTTCATAAATAAGCTGCTCAGCCACACTGTGACACTTTCTGGGAAGACTGAATAGTTGAGGCTCCTCATACTGATGCTGATCCAAGGATACGCCAGAACCTCAAGAAAAGAACGAGGAGACCACAGGGTCTGCGTGACTGTGAACCGCATGACTTCTGAGTCTGATAAGCCATAGGAGGCAAATTGTCTTCTGGTGGGAAGATCATTTCTATTTGACTCAGAATAAGAGGGTTTTGTTTTTGCTTGGTTTGGTTTTGAGGCTATCTTACTTCTAAGGAGTCATTATCTTTTAGAGATACACAGTGAGATGTTTGTGGATGAAATGATATGACTGAGGTCTGCTTTGCAGTGATACAGAGAGGGGGAATAGGTGGGAGCAGAGTCAAAACAAGATTCGTGGTGAGTGGATATGGGTGATGGAGACATGAGGCCCATACTATGCTCTCTATTTCTGTGTGATTTTGGAATTATTGCATATTAAGAGTTACATGAATAAACAGTTAAATAAAAAGTGACTTCTTCCTACAGGGAAACTCATTTATTTTTGCTTGGTACCCATGATGTGATGCAGAAGCTCTGTGTGTAGGTTTCAGAAATGTAATAGGAAAAAACATATTGAAACAAAATGTAAATGAGGATTGCTATTTTTTGTGTGAAAGTTTACCCAAATCATGCTCAATGGAAAATATCAAGATATTATTATTCAGGATGTACTTTTAGAGTATCTTTCATGTGGACTTTGCCGTATGGACTTTGCTCCTAAATAACTTGGGGTAGAGGAGAACCAGGTAAGTTATATATGAAATAAGATTGGTTGTGAATTAAAATTTCTTGAGTTTTGGGGAAGGATACATGGGAGTTCATTATACTATTTGTTCTACTTTTGTATATGCTTTAAATTTTTCATAGAACTTTTTAAAAAAAATGAAACCTATACTGCACATCCAAAACATGGCCATTTTACATTAGGAAAGTATTAACTTTTATGATTTTATGAAATGTAATATGATGTTATTTCTCTTTCACCTCCTTAGATTTTATGTTTTCTAATATATTGCTATTTGTCCATTTCTTTTGTTTTCCCCCACTCCTTAGTTTTATCTGTTGTATGGAACCAAGTTGGTGTTTCAGGAGTGGGCCTGGTATTTAGAACATAAATACTTGACTCCCACGGCCAGCACGAGGATCAGGAATCAGGTAAGGTCCCTGGGGTACAGAAAAACACTTTGTACATCAGCCTGGTGTCTTTGCTTTCTTAGAAAACAGTCCTGCCAATCTTCTATCGGTTTCCACTCATGGATTTTTATGCCTGTGGGACTTCACATGTATGTTTTCACTGCCTATCATGATCGTATTACACTTCAGAGTTTAGGTGACAAGGGAATGACTCATTGTACATGAGCTTTCTAAATGGAAAAAGAGAGGAAGGTGTCAAAGTGTTTTCCTTGTCGTGGCAAAAAATAGTATTAATGATTTCTTTTCTGCTTCTTATCAAAGCCTATTAATACATTGTTCATATTAAGAAGAAAGACCCGGGGTATTTTTATGTCAGTGGTAGCCATGGGGAATTCAATACAATAGCTATGGAGCATTGAAAAAGAAGGTGAGGCCAGTATTCACCACTAAAATGCTACCGCAAAGAAAAAGAATGTGAAACAGCATATTCATCAGTAAAACACATTTCTGATTACGTCCTTTCTGCAGGAGAGATGCTGAAACACAAATCGGTATAAGACTCAGTCTCCACATAAAGGGAGCTCATATCCAAGGACACAAAACCAACTTTAAAAACATAAATACTGGCCAGGTGTGGTGGCTCATGCCTGTAATCCCAGCACTTTGGGAGGCTGAGGCAAGCAGATCTCCTGAGCTCAGGAGTTCAACACCACCTTGGGCAACATGGTGAAACCCTGTCTCTACCAAAATACAAAAAAGTTAGCTGGGCACGGTGGCATGTGCCTGTAGTCCCCGCTACTCGGGAGGCTGAGGCACGAGAATCGCTTGAGCCCCGGAGTTGGAGGTTGCAGTGAGCAGAGATCGCGCCACTGCACTCCAGTTTGGGCTACAGAGTGAGACTCCATCTCAAAACAAAACAAAACAACAACAACAACAGCAAAACACACACACACACACACACACACACACACACACACACAAATACTCTCACAGGGGCATGGAGGTTTTTGAATGAACTTGGCCATAAAAATAAATTCAGAGTTGACAGAACAGATGTCTTAGGAATAAATGCCATTCTTATGCTAGACCTTGAAGAATAGAAAATTAAGAGGTAGTGGCCCAATTGAGAGGGGAAAATGCAGTTGAAACTTCAGACAGGGTTGATAAAGGGAGGAAGATCATAGAAATGGAGTACTTAGATATATTAATAAATAATACAGACTTTACCTGTCTAAAGGAAAACCTGGAGAAGTCTTCAGGAACCAGACTACAGTGGACCCTGGAGAACCTGGAAGAACCTTTTTCCTTTTCAGGAAAACAGAGAAAAGTATATGTAATAATGCTACAGTAATGTATTTCTATATAACAAATGACTCCAAACTTATGACTTAAAACCACCACCATGTATTATTTGTCTTGGTCTATTTTTTGCTGCTGTAACAGAATACCATAGACTGGGTAATTTATAAGGAAAAGACATGCATTGCTTACAGTGCTGGAAGATGGAAAGTCCAAGGTCGAGGGGACCACGTCTGGCAAGGGCCTACGTGTAGCACCATCCCATCGAAGGGAAGAGCAAGAGAGGGTGAAAGCAAGAGAAAAAGAAGGGAGGGGTTGAACTTATCGTTTTATTAGGAAACACTCCTGAGATAACAGCATTAATCCATTCATGAGGGCAGAGCCCGCATGGCCTATTCACCTTCTAAATGTTGTATCTCTCATCACTGTTGCATTGAGGATTAAGTTTTCAACACATAAACTTTGGGGGACACATTCAAGCCACAACATCATTTCTCATGATTTTGCACTCTAGACAGAGTTCAGCTATTAACAGACAGTTCTTCTGCTCCATGTGGTGGCTGCTGGGGTTAGGGGTTCAAAATGACTTCTTCAGTCTTATGGCTGGCACCTCAGCTAGGATGACAGGAATAGATGGGCAATTGACTCCTTCCATGTATCCTAGTTTGGGCCTATTCACAGTAGGGTAGTTTCAGGGTGGTCGAATGTTTTATTTGATGGCTTCCAGGAAGGAGAAAGTAGAAGATGCCAGTCTTCTTAAAGGATAGGCCAAGAACTAACAGTGTTACTTCCACTGAATTCTATCAGTCAGGGGAAGTCACAGTGCCAGCACAGATTCAGAGCTGGAGGAGAGACTTTACCGCTTGATGTGAGGAGTACATGTACATGCTGGGAAGGAAAAAATTGATGGCAGCTATCTTTGAAGACTATTTCCCACAAAGAGAGTGCCCACTTTGGGAAGATGGAAGAATACTTTTTAATTAGAAAACAACAACAACAACAAAAAAAAAACTACATAAGGGAAGATTTTAAATCTGTGCCACCAGGTATTTCAGTGACACAGAATTAGATAAACAATATACAATATATCAAAGGAATATTTAGTGAAGGAAATGAACTTTCATATAAAACATTGAAGTGCTTTTTTTTTTTTTTTGAGATGGAGTCTTGCTCTGTCACCCAGGCTGGAGTGCAGTGGCATGATCTCAGCTCAGTGCAACCTCGGCCTCCCAGGCTCAAGTGATTCTCTTGTCTCAGCTTCCTGAGTAGCTGGGATTACAGGCACCCGCCACCATGCCTGGCTAATTTTTGTATTCTTAGTAGAGATGGGGTTTCACCATGTTGGCCAGGCTGGTTTTCAACTCCTGGACTCAAGTGATTCGCCAGTCTTGGCCTCCCAAAGTGCTGGGATTACAGGCGTGAGCCACCACACCTGGCCTGCTTTTGTATTCTTACAGTGCCAGATGCTTTCCACACTTCTCACTTACTGGATCCTCTTAACAATCTGGGAGATAAGCAGGCAGGAGCCACTTTGGAACAAGCTTTATCTGTAGGGCTGTAGGACATCTCAAAGCCTTCTGTGTCACATCTCTGAGCTGCCAACCCTGAGCACTCATCCCATTTGCTGGTGTCCCCAAAGGAGAGAGGATAGTGGAGCTGGCACAAATCCTTCCTTTCCCACTGCCACCATAACTCTTTGCAGGGATCTCAAGGCTTTAGAGAAATGATTTGCAGCCATTCTTCACAAAAAATATCTGGGACCCTTGGTCAATTGAAAGTGCTAAATGAAAGTGTGCTTGCAAAGAGAGTGTGCTTGCAAAGAAGATTAGAAGAGACTGGGTTGACTGGTATTACATGGGTCCAGGTGTTTTCACATGATAGCTCTCCACAGTTACTGATTCTTTCTTCAGATGCATCTAACATTCTGGTTACCTCATCCCCCTAGTTTTTAATTCCAATTGTTAGAATTTTTATTTTTAAAATTATTATTTTATTGTTATTATTTTGAGACAGAGTCTTACTCTGTAGCCCAGGCTGGAGTGCAGTGGCCTGATCTTAGCTCACAGCAACCTCTGCCTCCCGGGTCCCCGTTCAAGCCATTCTCCTGCTTCAGCCTCCCGAGTGGCTGGGATTATAGGCACATGCCACCATGCCCAGCTAATTTTTGTATTTTTAGCCGAGATGGGGTTTCATCATGTTGGCCAGGCTGGTCTTGAACTCCTGACCTCGTGATCTGCCCCCCTCAGCCTCCCAAAGTGCTGGGATTACAGGAAAAAAGAAATTTTTTATGTCATACATGTCACTTTTTCATTTCCTGTTCCCCAGAGATATATTCAATATTGTATTTTATTTTTTATATGTTGAAACTTAGCTGTTTTATAATCTGTAGCTAATAATTCCAATACCTTAAAATCTTTACACGTCTATTTCTTTTAGTCTCTTGTTTCTTCTATGTGTCTGGTTATCTTTTATTGTGTGTTGGTCATTTGTTTTGAGAAATAATGTGTAAGATGTACATGAAGTCCCAGTCGAAGGTAATTTTCCTTTGAAAGACCTCTGAAAACACTCTCAGTTTGACACCCACCTTAAACCAAATTCAAGGCTTGAGGTTTTCTGGAAGACTCAGATACTCAAATTAAGGGTAGCAATTTTTTTACCCTCCCCCTGGAGATATCGCTCTTTGACATCCCAGCTTATCATGGTGAGGGTCTGCTGTTAAATTTCTTTCTTAGTGCTGACCCTGATTTTTTACTATATTACCTTCCATCCCCTCCCTGACCACCATCAAGCTGTCAAAGTGAAAATTCAGATTTTCTGGAAATGGCAAACACCTTCAGGGAAAACACAATTTTCTGACTTGTTTATTTCTCTGGGTTCCCATTTTCCCATAAATTTTGGCTTTATTGTTTTGTCAGATCATTGATGCTTTGAAGATGTTTCCTGTATTTTCTCTAAATATTTTGGTTGTTTTCTGCAGAAAAGTTGGAAAAAAAAATCTAGCCCCCTGTTCTCAGAAATAGAAAGTTCCTTTAATGTTATTCTATACGACCCCACAACAACTTGGTGAAAAATTTTCATTACTCTTACACATAGATGAGAAAACTGAGGCCCAAAGTGGCCAAGTAATTCACTCAAAGTAACACAGCTAGTAAAAACTCCTATCTCTCTGACTGCAAACGTTTTCATTTATTTTATCTGGATAAAAATCACCATCAGAACAACAACCACATTTAGCAACCAGTTCTTGGTTTCTAGCACCATCCTCCAATAAAAGGACCCAGGGTCCTTGGAGAAATGGCTGATTTTTGGGCTGGCCAGTGAATACACAAGATGAGCCTGGAGCATTTTCTGGTGTCAGAAAGTAAGGAAGTGCTTGAAAAACAAACAAACAAAAGCCTGCGATGATGGCAGTATATTCCAGGCACACAGGAAGGTGCCAACTGAAAGAGCTCCTTCCCAGCGGCCAAGGCTGGAACGATTTGAGCAACAAAAATAATGTAATATTGGGTTATAACTCCAAGTATATAGTAATTAAGTCCAAGTCCATAATGATATGAATAAATGATTAAACAAATACATAAATGGGGAAAAGATAAGTCTTCCTTGCAGAAGAATCTCAAATAATATTTGTAGCTATTCCTCCCTCCAGGAGGTAAAGCTTAATTCCCCTTCTCTTTAGTGTGTGTTGGACTTTAGCAACTTGCTTTTATTTTAAAGAATACATCATGGAAAAGAGAAATACTTATTTTACAATAGAGAAACCTGGTAGATCCTAACCAAGTGATTAAGATTCATATCAAATGATTAAGGTACATATCACCAGTGATACATCAGGCTGATAGCATGTACTCTGTGTTATGATACGATGAAAAGAACACTTCCCTCTTCCCTGAAACCCATAACCCAAATCTAATCATGAGAAAACACATCAGACAAAACCAAATGGAGGAATGGTCTACGATTCAGTCCACTCTTTTGACTTCCCTGGCCACATTGGAAGAAGGAGAGTTGTCTTGGGCCACACATAAAATACACTAACACTAATAACAGCTGATGAGCTAAAAACAAACAAACAAACAACAAAAAAACCACACACACAAACATCCCACACCCCATAATGTTTGTTAAAAAAAGTTTATGAATTTGTATTGGGCCACATTCAAAGCCATCCTGGGTCTCATGCAGCCCACTGGCTGTGGATTTGCCAAGCTTGTCCACAATACCTGCCTAGTACCCATCAAAACTGACGATGCATGAAAGACGAGAAAAGACTGAAGCCATCACGGTGCAGAAGAGACTCAGTAGACATGATGACTAAATACAATGCAGTATCCTGCACTGAATCCCAGGACAGAAGAACATGAGTAGAAAAACTGGAAAAATCTGCATAAAATCTATAGTTTAGTTATTAGTAATGCATTAATATTGGTTTCCTAGTTTTTACAATGAGCCCTAGTTATGGGGAAACTGGGTGAAGGGCATATGAGAAATCTTGTTATCTTTGAAACTTTTCTGTAAATCTGAAAGTATTCCAAAATAAAAAGTTTACTAAAAACAGCAGAAAGTTAGCATAGGGAGATGGCAATCAGCCCAAACTGTTTCTAAATAAATAAAACTTTCCAAAACATCCAGGACTTACACTGACGCTCCAGTCTAATGGAAATTAGAAATGCATATATATATATACTTAAAAATTATTTCATTCTCATTAAGATCTTCAAAGAAAGTAAGGCTAATATAATCCCCATTCAACAAATGAGTAAAACTAAGAAAGGGAGACATTAAATGACTGAAATGACTGTCCAAGAGTCTAGTTGAGCACAGAAACCAGAACTCCGAATCCCAAATGGAGCTCCAGGCACCACCCATTTGTAGTCCTGCTTGTTCCCTTGGCACACTATAGGGCACTAGACGCCCTGAGGAGTTCACACACTTCCCCAAAGCGGCAAAATCCATCCACATATTCAGAAGGTAGCCCAAGTGCCCAGTTGTTCACCTGAGGCCCCACAAGAGAAGAAGTTGGGTTGAGGTTTATTTTTAAAATTCCAATCCCCCCCAGTCCTTCAAATTAGATAACTAGCGCCCGTTCTTTTGTCTGGAACTTCAGTGTTGTCAGAGCAGGTCCATATTCATTCTCATATCATTCTCACAAGCACCCTTTAGTGTGAACAGCTGTTACTCCCCTGTAGGCACTGGGAAACTGAGGTTGACTTGCTGCTTAGTGAGCAAATAGTAAGCTGGGGCTTCTATGGCAGGTTTCAGACTCCACTCCACTGCTGTCCTAGTGTCTCCGGGGCTGGGGAGGAGGATGAGCTGCTCCCCCTTGCTGCCCTCTCCGTGAGACCTTGGCTTGAAGGCCAGTGGTGGTGCCCTGGGGCTCCATCCTAACAAGGTCTCTAAATACACAAGATTCATGTGTCCTGGCCATTAAGCACTTTTGCAGGGGTATGTAGAGAACAATTGTGTTCTTTGTTCTTGGAAAATTTAGTGTCCAGGCATTATCTTGTTTCAGTCTTCATTAACCCAGACATTTGTATTTATTTTGCTTCAGATGATTATCAGCATTAGTGAGTAGCTATCAGCTGAGGCTCATTTTAAGAAAGAAAGCCTTTCCAAATGACCCAACAGTTAACAATTGTGTATCTCCATTAAAACCGACTTCATTTTGCTTTTTAAAAAATAAAATAAAGCAAAGATCTCAGCTTCTTAAAGTGGAGAATTTTGATGCAAATGACTATTTGCCTATTAATCTCTTACTTTATCTTTACACCATCCCTTGAAATTGACTGAAGTTACGGTAGCCTTATTTTGCTCCCTGAACTCCTGGGCACAGCTGTCCTGTTCTGCCAGTGCCTGCTTGCATTGGGACGTATGGAAAATAACAAGTATTTGTGAACATGTGGTCAGCCCACGCTGAGAAATCAATGCAGGAGGAAGCTTTTCAGTCTATGTGTGTTGAGAGAACCACAGCCCAGCTGTGGGTTGCAGATCAAAAAAGGACCCTATTCAGTGTGGTGAAAATAATACTTAGCAAAATGTTGAATCAGGTTGTATTTCCTGCCATGAGCTCAAATAATGGAATCATGTGAGCATGCAGGTGATGAAGGACCTGCGGGGAAGTGAGGCAGGCTGTGTAACTCACGCACAGCAGGGAGGAAGGCCACTCCACCTCCCAGGGGCCGTAGTGAATTGCCTATAAAATTAGCAGTATTGAAAAAGCAAAAACTCATTCACTAAGAGAGAAAATAAATACTGATTGTAACCATGTCCAAGAAATCTGGACACCTCCCCCATATTTGATCATATTTACACCCATAGCTGCTACTTTCACCCAAACGTTGCCTTAATGTTCTATTTGAGTCATGACTGTCAACTTGGAGATGCATTGCTTCTGTTGGCACCTTAGTGCACCTGAGGCTTTCTCCCATGCCTCTAAGGCTGTTTTCATTTTGGTGTTTTCCTGATGTGCTAGGTGAAGCCTAGATTCACCAGCACAAGCACAATCCTGTTTGTAAAATCCTGTTTGCACCCTTGCTCTTAAGTGGACACAGGAGCAGTTGCAGCAGTCAGCAGCCTTCATCTGCCCTACTGAAAGGAGGCATTCGTTTTCTCCCTGAGTCAGGGATTGCTGCTCAGGAGCCTAGCTGCAATAAGGAGGCCAAGGAGGGCCTGTTAATTACATGTGATTGAGATTCTGACTGTATCTGCTCAAGTCTAAAATGACCACTAGGGCTTGGGTTTTAGTTTCAGTTCAGTCAGTCAAACGGTTGAATCATAGAGGAAGAAGAGCATTCAAGCCCGTTGATTGATGAGTCATTCAAGTAGTTCTGAGTAGACATTGCCAGTGGCATCTTGCTTTATTCTCAGGAGACGTGGCTTGGAGTAAGAATGTGCAGAAGTGTGGTAGACACCAGGCCCCAAAGCCAGGATGCTGCTTGGCTCCTTTGAATATAGAAGATGGATTACTCTCGTTTACTCTTTTAATCTAAGCATAAAGTATAAATACAGTCACTGCTTAGTGTCACAAAAGCTTGGGATTAAAGAACACAGAAAAAAAATTAGGAGAGAGTTCTAAGCTGGAAAGGTGGTGCTGGGATATTAGCCCTTCTCAGATCTGAACTTCAAGAAAAACAAATACCCCACACCCATACCCGCTGGGCTTAGAAAACAGTACATGTGCCCTGAACTTCCTACAAATGTGGTGTTGGTTGTTTTCTATGCCACAGTGAATGTTTCTGTTAATGAACACTCAGCTTTCCCATCCTTCTATTTCTTATTCCCCAGACCACCTGGATCAAGAGACATGTTCAGATGCTAGAACTGAATGTATCATGAACTAAGGTTTAGGCACAGCATATTGAAAGCATTCACTGGAGTGGGGAAGACAGATGGGGTTTCTTGGTCACTCACCTCCTACCCGTAGACTTTTGCTTTTCTCTGTAATGAATTTGAGGGAAAAAAAACCTCTATTTCCCTCACTTCCACCCCATTCACCCCACCCACCCCACCCAGTAAGGCCCATCTGAATTGGCTTCAAGGCAGTGAGAACCCCTGGCTGTGTCATCCTGACTGAAGCTGGTGTGGGGTATAAGCAAAGGGACCTACTCTGCCAGGGTGGGAAGGGACAGCCCCTCCCTGGCTGTGGTCAGTGAGTTGAGGATGTTATTGAAATGACATTGAAATGGAGTGGTCACACTGGAAATGCAACTGGGAGTCAAATTTTTAAATCCTCTTTGATTTGAAAGCATCCCCAGAAGTGGTTTTAACCTAGCTTCATGTAGGACTCCTGGTTCACCTCTTGGAGACAGCACGGACCAAGTAGAATGTAGGTGTCTCCTGCTCCACCTTCTCTTCCCAGTGCAAAAGACTCTAAAATAGGGAAATAGGGAAAATATTAGTACAGTGTCCTGCTAAGAGATGGGAAAATCTCTTTTTCCTTCCCCTTTCCCTCTACTCCTGACCTTGCATGCTCCTCAGTGGTATAAAATACACTGTTGAACCTATAAATGCAGGCCATTCAAGTCAGGTTAAGAAAATCTAAATGGGATTTAGTTTCTTCAGTTTGGCCAGTAAAAGGGACCCTGAGGTCACCCCGCTGCAATCCCAGTTTCCTCATGGCAGCCACCTGGTCAACCCTCTTGCTATGCCTCACAGTACAGCTTTGTGTATCCGGAGACTGAGCTGGGATCATTCTATTTTCTTCATTCAAGGGTAACTAATAAGCACAAGAGAGGGCAAATTGCTTTGCTGAGCTCCAGCCTCTGAGTTCCTCTGGCAGCTGCATTATCCTGGTCTCCTTGGGGAGATGCTTAAAGTGCTGGGAAATTGGGTGCCCTTCTCCATGAGTCTTTGGGTTCATACTCTCAGTCCAGGATGCACAGTGAGAATTTCTGACTGGTGAAACTTGCACCTAAGAAGAGCCACGTTGCACAAAAAAAGGACCTCTCAGGAGATGAGACTCATCTGAGTCCAATCAGACTCCAGTAGTGCAGTTAAGAATAGTGGATTTTACTATAATTCCAGGGAATTTAAATAAATTACTGAACTTGAAACAGAAATGACTCCTACTATATCTATTTTTGTATAAATTAGTATTCTAGCTAGAAATCAATAATTTTATAGTGTAAAATGTGTTTGTAGTTGCTTTTTCTGAAGGTAAGTTACCTTTCCCTTTTATTTTGCAGATGAGCCATTGCTGTGGCCTGTTCCATTTCACTTCTCTTCCCTTCTCTGGGGGACTCAAAGTGTTTGGTACTTAGTAACCATTAAAAGATAGCACACAGGGGCTGAGCACTGTGGCTCATGCCTGTAATCCCAGCCCTTTGGGAGGCTGAGGCGGGCGGATCGCTTGAGGCCAGGAGTTCAAGACCAGCCTGACCAACATAGTGAAACCCATCTCTACTAAAGAAAACATGAAAAATTAGCCAGGCGTGGTGGCATGCACCTGTAATCCCAGCTACTAGGGAGGCTGAGGCATAAGAATCGCTTGAACCCGGGAAATGAGGGTTGCAGTGAACGCAGATCATGCCACTGCATTCCAGCCTGGGTGACAGAGCTAGACTCTGTCTGAGAAAAAAAAAAAAAAAAAAAAAAAAGCATTTAGGGGTGATCGCATGTTAAGACATAGAGAAGGGACAGGACTTAACTTGTGAGAGCTGATACGTCTATGGAAGGAAATTAAGGACTGTTTGCATCTTCCTTTCCTGGACAGCTAGTCATTCACATCACAGATTGTGGCCTTCAACCACTAGGCATTGATTCCGTTAACTTAATTGGCTATTGCTGAGACAACATAAGTAAAAATGTCCAGTTCAAGTGTATGATTTTTTCGGGACTTTGGGGATACAGGTGTTCTATTTAATCTGCATAACACTTCCATGGATGAGTTCATCTTGTGATAATTTAGCAAGCTGCTATATACCTACTATGCTTCACCTAAAAAGCATAAAAGGCAATAGAAAAAATAATCTCCTGCTGCTTATATAAAACATTTTTGTTAAAACCTAACTTGAAAGTTATTCTGTGATTGTTTTGGTTGTTTTTTAATGAGGGTCTTTTTTGAGAGAACCATAAATTCACATGCAATAGTGCAGCGATTTCATGTCCCTTTACTTAGTTTCCCCCATTGGCAACATCTTGTACAACTATGTACAACTGTGTACAATCTCACACCCAGGATTTTATACAATGACATTGATACAGTGAAGATACAGAGCATTTTTGTCACCACTTGTGGCTCTTATAGCCACACCCTCTTCCCTTTCTTTACCCTCTCTTTAACCTCAGGTGACTACTAAGCTGTTCTCCATTTTTATCATTTCGTCATTTCAGGAATGTTGTATAAATGACATCACGCAATATGCAACCTTTGGAATTGGCTTTTTTCATCCAGCATAATTTTCTGAAGATTCATCCAGGTTGTTGCACATATCAATGATCTCATCCTTTTTATTTCTAAGTAGTATTCCACACTACAGATGGACTGCTGTCTGTTGAACCAGTCACACATTGAAGGATATGTGGATTGTTTTTAGTTTCTGACATTTAGGAATAGAATAAATAAAATAAATTTCATTTTCCCATACAGGATTTTGTGTGAATATAGGTTTTAATTTCTCTGTAGCAGATGTTCAGGGATTCCATTGCTGGGTCGCATGGTAGGTGCATGTTGACATTTTTAAGAAATTGCCAAACTTTTTTTAGAGTGGCTGTTAACATTTTACATTGCCACCATCAGTGTACAAGTGATCCAGTCTCTTCATATCCTCACTAGCATTTGGTATTGTCATTACTTTCTATATTAGCCATTCGATATGTATGTAGTATATTTCATTGTAGCTTTGGTTTGCATTTACTTAATGGCTAATGATGTTGAGTATCTTTTCATATGCTTATTTGCCATCTGTATGTTCTCTTTGTTGGAAAGTTTGTTCACTTCATTTGCCCATTTCTAATTGGACTGTTACTTTTTAAAAACTGTTTATATGTTCTAGATACTAATCCTTTGTCAGATATGTAGCTTGCAAATATTTTCTCCTAATTTATAGCTTGCCTTCTTATTCTTTTAATATGGTCTTTAATAGAGTAAAAGTTTTTAACTTAATCAAGTCTAATTTATCAATTTTTCCTTTTATGGACTGTAATGTACTTTTACTGTCGAGTCTAAAAACTTTTCACCTATTCCTAGATCCTGAAGATATTATACTGTGGGCTTTATCTAAAAGTTTTATACTTTTACATTTTTCATTGAGCCATGGTCCATTTTTAGTTACTTTTTATATAAGGTAGGAAACAGGTTGAGATTCCTTTTTGCTTGTTGGTTTTTCGGTGTACCAATGTCCAATTGCTCCAATACTAGTAGTTGAAAAGGCTATATTTCCCATGTTAAATTGCTTTAACACCTTTTAAAATTAATTGATTATATTTGTATGGTTCTATTTCTGCATTTTCCTACTTTATCTATATATCTATGTGTCTATCCCTTCACCAGTACCACATAGTCTTAATTACTCTAGTTACATAAGTCTTGAAATATGGTAGTTTGATTCCACCTCTTTATTATTTTACACAATCACTTTAGCTATTCTAATTCCTTTGTCTTTTTATAGAAATTTTAGGGTGATCTTGCCTATATTTACGACAAATCTTTCTGGGATTTTGATAGGTATTGCATTAAACTTGTAAGTTAATTTGAGGAGAAATTACATCTTACTATGCTGAATCTTCCAGTCTGTGAATATGGTATGTCTCTCTACTTACATAGATCTACACTGATTTATTTCATCAGCATTTTACTGTGTTCAGCACACAAGTCCTAGTCTTATACATGTTTTGTTGGATTTCATCTATGATTGTAAATGGTATTGCATATTTAATTTTAGTGTCTGCATATCCATTACTATTATATGGAAATAAAACTATTTTTATATGTTGATCTTTTATCCTATCATCTTGCTCAACTTGTTAAATCTGGAAGTTCTTATAGATTCCTTGGAATTTGCCATATAGACAAACATGTAATCTGCAAATAGGGACAGTATTTCACTGGATAAAAGATTCTGTGTTGACAATTCTTTTCTTTTAGCACCTGAACACATTTCTGGCTTCCATGGTTTCTAATGAAAATCTGCTGCCAATTGTTCTTTTCTCCCTTGTAAGTAAAATGTTATTTCTCTTTCTTTGCTTTTAAGATTAAAAACTATTTACGATGTGCCTTTGAATAAATTTATTTGGATTGATGCTGTTTGAGGTGGGCTCAGCTTCTTGAATTTGTTGATTTATCTCTTTTGCCAAATTTGGGGAGTTTTCAGCCATTGTTTCAAATACTTCTCTGCCCAGTCCACTTCCTCTTCTCTTTTCAGAACACTGATGACACTTAGGTTAAATCATTTTTTAAAAATAATTACACAGGTTCCTGATGCTCTGTTCATTATATTTTCAGTCCATTTTATGTCTATTATTGAGATTCAGTAATTTTATTGTGCCATCTTTCAGTTCACCAATTCTTTCCACTGTCCCCTCCATTTTGCTGTCAAAACCATCCACTGAGTTTTTAATTTGGGTCATTGTAGTTTTCAGTTCTAAAATTTCTATTTGGACTCCTTTGTATTTCCTTTTCCATTGCTAAGATTTTCTGTTTCTTTGCTGAAACTTTATTTTTTTCATTGATTTCAAGTGTGTTTATAATTGCTCACTGAATCAGTTTTATAATGACTGCTTTAAAAACTTTGTCAGATAATCCCACCATCTCTGTCATGTTCGCACTGACATCTATTGATTGTCTTTTTTCACCCAGTTTGACATTTTCCTGGTTCTTGATATGGAGTGACTTTTTATTGAAACATGAACATTTTAGATATTAAATTATGAAACTCTGGATCTTACTTAAATCTTCTGTTTTAGCTGGTTTCCTCTAACACTGTTCCAGTGGGGAAAAGGGGGTGCATTGCCTCATTACTGCCTTATAGGGATAGTAGTCTAGGTTCTTTACTTAGTCTCTATTGACATCCAAAGGGCTGGGGACTCCTTCTTACTTCTGGGTGAAAGTGGGAGTTTTAGTTACTAAGTAGGCCTCCACAGACATCTCATTGATGGGAAGAGCAGGAAAGCCACATTACTGTTCCCTAAGGGGCCCTTACTGACACTGGCAGTGGCTTTGTTACCACCATGTGATGACAAAGTCTTGATTCCCACTAGGCCTTCTGTGACAGCACCCCATCTGGTAAAGGGAAGGACGCCTCTCTATGCCAGGTTGAGGTGGAGGTACCAGCTCCCCGTGTGGTCTACACTGAACCATGGTGGGCACCTCACTACAGCGTGTTGTGGCTGTAAGAGTAAGCTCCCCCATTTAGCCTTTAGAGCCATAGCAGGGGTGGGGGGCATGGAATGCACAGTTTGTTCAAACTAGGCTTTTGTTAGGATTTTTGTGTACATCTGTTGGTGGTTCCAGGTTGCCAGCTTTTTTTTTAGCTCCGGCGTGGGATATATGAGGCAAAAAGAAAATGCAAGGAATTCACTACTGTGTCATTCCTTGAATCCTATGCTTCCTAGATAGCCTGATTTCTCTTCACCCTTCAGAGTCTTCTAAGATTTGCTTTATATATAATATCCAAGGATTCAGTTGTACTTAGTAGGAGAAATAGGGAAAAACATATCCATCTTCTTAGAAGTGACTTTGACTACAGTTGTTGTTGTTGTTGTTGTTGTTTGAGATGGAGTTTTTGCTCTTGTTGCCCAGGCTGGAGTGCAATGGCATGATCTCGGCTTATCGCAACCTCCATCTCCCAGATTCAAGCGATTCTCCTGTCTCAGCCTCCCAAGTAGCTGGGATTACGGGCATGCGCCTCCATGCCCAGCTAATTTTGTATTTTTAGTAGAGACAAGGTTTCTCCATATTGTTCAGGCTGGTCTCGAACTCCTGACCTCATGTGATCCGCCTGCCTCAGCCTCCCAAAGTGCTAGGATTACAGGTGTGAGTCACCATGCCCGGCCTTTGACTACAGTTTTTGAGAACAGAAAATGGTATCTGAAAGGACTGGAGAGCTTTCTGAGTTCATTTGGCCCCAGATCAGTGTTCTCCATGGAACTTCCATTTTTTGAGCCCCATTTCACTAGAACCACCCCAATCCCTCTGTTCTCATGATAAGAAGTCTGCCTTTAACTGTTTCTTCCAGCAGCAATACTTACTTGACTTTACGTACAGAACCCTTTCTAATCTTTGCTGGCTTGAGAATTATTCAATCTTGAATAAGTCTAAGCCAGGAATTTTCCTAGGGAAAGAGTTGACCTTTCTATGGCAAAATTAGGAAAATAAAATGTATCGAGTTTTTCATAATGCAAGATAAGTTTTCATTAAGAGATTATATTATTATATTCTCCCTATCTTTTAGGTGCTGAAAGTTACTCTTTAAATAAAATAATAATCACAGTTATTTTTTGTTATCCTTACTTGACAAAAGAGAAAAGTTGGCAATCTCATGTTGGTTCCCCCCAAATTGCTTTGTTTCCTGTTATTCTTCTTTTAATTTTAAAAATAGAGGTCTATTTATATACATTGAAGTGTACAAATCTTTTTTTTTTTTTTTTTTTTTTTTGAGACGGAGTTTCACTCTTGCTGCCCTGGCTGGAGTGCAATGGCACGATCTCGGCTCACATCAACCTCTGCCTCCCAGGTTCAAGCGATTCTCCTGCCTCAGCCTCCCAAGTAGTGGGGATTACAGGCATGTGCCACCACGCCTGGCTAATTTTTGAATTTTAGTAGAGATGGGGTTTCTCCATATTGGCCAGGCTGGTCTCGATCTCCTGACCTCAGGTGATACTGCCCACCTTGGCCTCCCAAAGTGCTGGGATTACAGGCGTAAGCCATCGCACCTGGCTGAAGTGCACAAATCTTAATGGTGCAGTTCAGCGAGTTTTGACAAATAGCAGGCTGTATAATGTAGATCTCAGTCATGTTAAAGAAAGTGTCCATCACCCAATAAATTTATCTCAGACACTTTTCCATCAATTCCTCACCCTGACCCCTGAGTTTCTAACTTTATTATAAGAGCTCAGTTTGCCTGCTCCAGGGCTTCATAGGAATGGAAGCAGATAAGCAGATAGATGTATGTTTCTTTTGCTCAGTATAATGTTTCTGAGATATTCGATGATTCATTCCTTTCTTAATTTATTTATTTTTGCTGAGCAGTATTTCATTGTATAGGCCCAGCCCCTCTCTCGTCCCAAATGCTCATTTCTCTAGAACTCACCTAATGAGAGTCTCCAGGAACTGGCCTTGCTACCTCCAGCTGACCTCAGCTACATCATTCCATAGGTATAAGGTGCAGTGTTACTTACACTCATCTGTGGGAAGAAAAAATAACTGAAGACTTAAGACTCACTTCTCTTTTCTTTCATTAACACAGTTTGTATTGAAAACAATGTTTATTCTCCTGTTAATGGACATTTAAGGTGTTTATGGACTGATGTTATGAATAAGATTGTCAGGAATATTTTTGTGGAAGATGTTTTATTATATAAAATTTAGAAACATTTCAACCATTACATCTTCAAGTATTTTATGTCTCGTTCTTTATGACTTCTGAGATTCCAATGGCATGTATGTTAGATTGCCAATATATTCCCACACGGTACTGATGACCTGTTCAGTTTTTTTCTCTTTGCCTCATTTGGAATAGTTTCCATGAATCTGTTTTCAAGATTATTGATTTGTGTTCCTCAATACTCACTCTGCTGTTAAACTCATCAGTGAATTTTTATCTCAATTATCCCATTTTTCAGATCTAGAATTTTCCTTTCATTCTTTCTTAGGAGTTACATTTATCTCATAAAATATCCCATGTTAATCAATTATATCCATTTTTCTCCTTCTAATTTTTTTTTTCTTTTTGAGACAGAGTCTCGCTCTTTCACACAGGGTGGAGTCCAGTGGCATGATCTTGGCTCACTGCAACTTCTGCCTCCCAGGTTCAAGCAATTCTTGTATCTCAGCCTCCCAAGTAGCTGGGATTATAGACATGCACCACCATGCCTGGCTAATTTATGTGTTTTTAGTAGAGACAGGGTTTCACTATGTTGGCCAGGCTGGTCTCGAACTCCTGGCTTCAAGCAATCCACCTGCCTCAGCTTCCCAAAGTGCTGGAATTACAAGCATGAGCCACCATGCCTGGCCTTCTCCTTGTAAATTCTTGAATGCATTTATAACAGTTGTTTTTAAATCTTTGTCCATTAATTCCAGTAACTCGTCATCTCTAAGTCTGCTTTCACTGATTGTGCTTTCTTTAGATTTGGGGTCACATTTTCCTGCTTCTTTGCAAGCCTAATAACTTATTATTGTACTTCAAACATTGTCTATAACAGATTTTACTTTCTTTTGTTTATTTTCCTTTCTTTTGTCTGGTGGTTAGGGTCAGGGACTGGTCATTAAGATTCTTCCTAGAGTCAGATTGAGCAGAAGCTGCTTTACTTAGACTGAGTCCACTGTGCTTAGTCCACCCACCCCACCACACTACCCTTTTTATTCTTTCAGAGTTTGAGCTGTGAAAATGGTGAACTACAGTTTCAGATATCTTTGATACACCTTTGGGTTGAACTCCAGCGCAGCTCTGAAGTCTACGCACCACAGGGATGCACAGGACCATGCAAATTTCCTCTGCTTTTCAGCTTCCATGAACTGCTGCTTTCCTAGCAAAATTCTGGGTTGAGGGTAAAGAATCGCTAGGCCAAGTGTTTGTTTTTTTGCTAGAAGTTATTCCCAATTCCAGTCCATCTGGCCATTTTTCTCATCCCTTCAAAGTGTCTCCATGTCTGTTGGGCCCATTCTTCTGTCCACCTGTCCCCAAAACAGGCACCTACCCCATGTGTGGAAGCTTTTGTGGATGTTGGCTTACCGAGAAAGAGCTCATCTCTCTGAAATCACTTCATTAATGTTACTTTCTTATGTATAGTGTTTTTCAGTAGCCCCATAAAACATCTGATTTTTACTTTGTTCAGATTCTTCAGTTTGTAACCATGGAGCAAAATTCTCTTGAATCTATCTACATTTTAACTAGGAGCCCTCCCAGTTGCTTTTCACATCATTTGGGACAATGAAGTTGAATATTCCAGGACCCACTTACACAGAATTTCTCCATAATAACTTTAGACTCTTATTGTATTTTTAGTTTTGGCAGTTTGTGGGGATTTTGCCTCTTGAAAATTTTTGACTGAAGATTATTCCTTCTTGGGTGTGTTTACATTTCTTTGGGTCTGTATTTACAAGACTAAACTATGAGTTAAGATTTTTTGTTTGTTTGTTTGTTTTTCTGAGACAGGATCTCACTTTGTCACCCAGGTTGGAGTGCAGTGGCATGATCTTGGCTTACTGCAACCTCCACCTCCTGGGCTCAAGCAGTCCTCCCGCTTCAGCCTCCCGAGTAGCTGGGACTATAGGCATGAGCCACCACTCCCGGCTAATTTTTGTATTTTTTGTAGAGATGGGGTTTCACCACGTTGCCCAGACTTGTCTTGAACTCCTGAGCGCAAGCAATCCACCCGCCTCGGCCTCCCAAAATGCTGAAATTACAGGCATGAGCCACTGTGATGCCATATTTTTTATATGAGAAGTGTGCAGCTAATACTCCAGCTTTATTATAACTACCTAATTGAATATTCTTTCTTGTTTCATGTAAATGCCTTTGTCGTAGAAAATGCTACTATGAGCAGCATTGTGGTTACTTTAATTCCATTGCCAAAACTTTTATATGGTTTCCTGTATTCTAAAGGGAAAGGTATATGCACTTGTCTTCTTTTTAAACTTTTCTTCTTATGAATCAGTAGCAGTATGAATAAATGTCAGAAGTTCTTATTAAGTGGTTAATGTTGATGCCTCTGTCTCAGCATTCTTGTTTTAGGTAATGATGATTAAGCAAACTTTGTCATGGAAATGCCAGAGTTAGAAAGAAATTGTATTTATTACTAACTAGAGAACCCATGATAATAACAATAATATTTATAAATAATCAACCTGTGCCAAGTTCACTAAATCCTTCCATCTTAGGAAGGTAGTATGGCTTGGAAGTGGTAATGTCAGAGTTCAAAGCCCTTTTTCTCTACCGAAGTGGACATTGTCAATAATACTTAGTAAACAGCCAAATTGTGTACTCTTTAGTTGAAGAAAATTGCAATAGAAAGGACATTTTAAAGGTAAATTTTCTTCAAGTTTAATTATTTAGTGAGGCTAAACAAAAGTGATTTTGTTGTTGCTTGGTAAGAAAGGCAATTTCTCTATTCTAATATTTCAGATTATGCTAAATATTGCTTATCAACTGAAGAACAAATCAACATAAAATATAATTTAAATTGATTCAGAGAAAATATTAAGCTGGAGTCCTGATTATTTAATACACCCGTGGAATGTCATTTTATGCTAATGAAACTTGGTTGCAGAGAAAACCAATGAGAATGTATGCGTTCCCGGGACCAGGAGACCCAGCAAGCTAAAAGTCTGGCTTTGCCTGGAGGAGCCAGCCAGTGGGCAATGAAAACAGGAATGGAGTTCCCTTTCTAGTAGTTGTTGGGTAAATTGAGAGAAGTAGAATCATAGCACACGCTGTGAGATTATGCCTCGTGTGAGTGTTTCAGGTTTATTTTTCTCTCATTGACTGCTTAGTCAGGCATAAGGACTAAGACGAGAAACTAGCTGCCACAGACCTACCATCTTATCCTTTACAGAATGTTTGTCTAAAGGGAAAGCAATTCTTCAGGATAAGCGAGTGAGGAGGAGATAAGTCAGGCCAAGGCCTCTGTGCATTCAGCGAGTTTGGAAGTCTGCAAAAAGTGAGAATAGGTGCAGGTTAACTACTTGATTGTGCCCATTTTCACCAGTCACGATTTGCCAGTCCATGTGCTGCTCTTTTGAAGGCACTTGAATTGTGTTTGACTTAAGGTGGTGATCCAAAGCAGCAGGGAGGGCCTATTGACCAGTGTGGAAGAGCACTCCCAATTTACTGAAGGAGAATCTGCAGAACAGAGTTGAAGCCTTGTCCTTCTGCAGGAAAAGGTCTTTCCAGGTCATCAAGCTGGACTTTTCACACGGTAGCTGGCTCTGAAGCCGATATCCTTGGCACCTTCCTCTGGTGGCAACATCATAGAGTGCTCCTGGGCCCCATTACTGCCCTGGTCCTCTCAGAGGATCTGAGCCAGAGTGGCTGGGCAGATCCATGTTCTCCACACTAGGCACACACACAATACAGATTCTGACTGAGGAAGAATATCGAGGATCACACGTCTGCCACAGTAGTGGAGGCATTTCCTCAGTGCAGCACCCCATATCCTCCAGCAACTGGAAGCAGTGAGGCAATGGGGGAAAAGATGGAGGCAAAAGGGTAGACAAGGCTTTAGAAAAAAAAAAAAAAGCCCTGGATTAAAAGTCTAGTTGCATCAGTTACAAGGTATGTGACAATTTAAGCCTTGGTTTTCTCATCTGTAAAATGGGTTGATACCTGATAGCGCTGTTATGAGTACTGAATAAGACAGTGAACAAAAAGCCCTCCTCTGTAATCTGGCACACAGTAGGTGTCCAGGAAATGTCAGCATGGGGCAGAACACAGAAGACCTTGGTTACATATGTAAAGTGTCATATGTTGCTACATACACTGTTATAAAGATGCTGGAGATACAGCAGACTGACAAGTCAAAGACAGCTAAGTAGCCCCCTTCTGTACCTCATTGCCTTTACCTGCCTGGCCCTCCAGGATGGAATGTGGAAAGCACAGATACTGCACAGCAGAGATGGATCCTTGGCAAAGGCTGGAGTAACGAACTATGAATTGTTGATTGGGGACTAGGGTTGGATGGGACAAGCATGGAATAAAGGTGGCCAGAGGCACCTGCCAGAATGCCAGTTGTGTGTCACAGCAGAAGCAAAGGTGATAAATGACAGCCACAAGTAGCACAGAACCTCATTTTACCAACAACTTTAATCTTATTCCCTCATCACATCTTTTAGATTAAAAGACGTTTTTTGATTAATTAAGGTTCCCCTTCCTGTAAAGTTTCTAGCTCAATATCTAGTTAACCTAAAATGAAGTCAACTGAAAAATAATGGACAGGAAATTACATTAATGGCTCGCCAATATCTAACAATCCCTTAGAAAGTAAAGAGTTGGCTGCATAGAGATTCTTTTTGGAAAGGAGGTGGAATTGATGTCTTATAGCAAGTTTACTTGTTGTTTTGCTTAGTCAGGTTAAAAGTTTCTATTTCAGTGCATTAACCAGTGATTACGACGGATACTAATTCTGTGGGCAGGCAGCCTGGACAGTTCTTAGTGGGATCACTAAGACAGTTCTTAGTCTTACCTGGGATCACTCCTGTGGCTGCAGTCATCTGAGTTCTACAGGACTAGGATGTCCAAGATGGCCTCTCTGCCATATCTGGCAGTGGGTGCTGGCTGTTGGCCAAGGTACCTTGGTCTGTCTCTACATGGCCTTTTGTCCTCCAGCAGGCTAGACTGGGCTTCTGCACAGCAGGTATTCTCAGGGTTATAGGAGAGTGATAATGGGGGGTTCAAAGCTTCTTAAGGCCTAAGCTCTGGAAATCACACAGTGACATGTTCCCCATATTCTATTGGCAAAGCAAGTCATAACTCAACCAAGATTAAAGGGATGGAGAAAAAGACTCTACCAAGGTAGCCAGACAAGAAAGGGGCTAATGAAGAGACATTTCAAATTAGGGTAAAGGATTTTTCACATAAAACAGCATGTGGTCATCTTATGCTGAGAACAGGGGTGAGGCATATGGGAAGAGGCAGGAAAACCTTCTGCATGGAGTCCTAGGAATAGCTGGGGCTTCCCTGCAAGTGCACTGGGTACTTCCCACCTTGAACATCTATTGTAGGACTAACACTATGCCATGCTGGGAAACTATGGTTTGTTCAGAGGACTGCAAAGCTTAGTCACTGCCCATCCTTGTCATCCTACTCTCCCAACTGAAATAAGGAAACTATAGGGAGAGTCAAAAAAAAAAAAAAGCGGAAAAATAAATTGAGTACTGCAACTAGATGGAGGTGGGAAGCCAAACTGATGTTACAATTTTTCCCTCACTCCCAAATATACATATTAATATAGCCAAACACAGTATCATCCCTTGAGGGCTGAGTGCTTCTGCTTTCTTTAAAGCAGATATTCTCAAATTCCACTCACTGGCTATTCCCAGTGGATTGTACGTTCTTATTGCTTGTACAGCAATAGTGCCCATGTTTAGGTTTGACCTTAAAAACTTTTTTTTTTTTTGCAACAACCTATAACTTGTTCGTGCTCTTTTATTTTTAAAGTATACCTATTCATTTCTTTTTCAAAAGCTGGTGAATTTTCTTTGTAAAAATATGGGTAAGCTTGAAGTACTCTGTCTAGCATAAATGGGTCATAAACTGGCAGGGCACAGGACCCCTACAGTATGTGCAATTTTTATGCTTATAGTATGGAAGCATGTTTGGTAACAAAACTAAACTTTAATAATACACTGCTTAGCCCCATACAAAAATACTCCCTGGTAATAAAAATATTGTAACTGTGTAATAATCAATGCTATATTATCTACTCAAGTTTATTTTGTATTAAAGAGATCATATATTTTTTAAAGTTTTTTAAATACCTCAACAGCTTCACGATGTGAGACCTGTTCCTGCAGTGTGTACCATTAAACCTCTAAAGTCCAGAATTGTGCCTTACACTGGGTAGGAATCCAGCACACACTTTGTGAGTGAAAGGATGGTAATTATTATTATCATCTTGACAGCCAGGAACAGAGGTTGGTGGGTATCTGGAATCAGAATCAAACAATAACTAACAGGAATGATGCTGGATCCACCCATCGAGCCAATAATCATTCTGGGGTTTCTGTTGCAGTCTATGAAGAATGGAGAAGGCTAAAGTATTTTAGACTGCCCCAGAACTTTAAATTTAGAAAGAATCTTGGCAGTCAACTCCTCTTCACAGCCAGTTCATTGTTCCTCTCTAGGGTGCCATTGGAGAGGACACTCCCTGAACACTTATGAGTCAAGAAACCCTCCTTTTCACCAGCCATTGGGTTCCTTTTTAAGTTTATGTTTTAAAAGTTTTCTTTACATTGAAATCTGCCTCCTTTAATTCCTACCTCTGGCCCTAAGTTCTGTATTTGGCACTAGATAGACAAAACCCATACTCTATTTTACACTCATTCAAATCATTGTATTTCCCCCACCGGTGAATATATTACCAAAGTTGGTTGAGTTTCATAATGCAAGCCCAAAGGGAAAATTATCTTGAATAATCATATGACAATATGTGGAAACTTTAGGGGCTGTGTACGCCACCTCATGGTTTTGAACTGTGTGGTTAAAGACATTGAGAGTTGACAGATTAGTCAGGGATTTGTCAAGAGTATTAATTACAAACTTTGAAATCTTGGTCAGTGAAAGTTCATTTTAGTGCATCTTGCAAATATGATCAAAGGTCTTTTCAGTACTGATTTGATGCTGCTTAACCACAGTGTGTGAAGAATGAAGTTTTTCATTAGAAATGACTGATGTAATAATAGAGCACATTTTCAGGGAAGATGTATTGTTGGACTATTACAATTCATGCTCTTTCTCCACCATATCCCTACCTTCTATATGTCCCCCATCCCCTATTTCCACCACCTTCCTTCTTGGGACCTCACTGAAAACCTGAAATGCTCTGAAAACCTGAAATGGCATTTTGGACTGCTGCAAAGGAAACTGATCTTAACAACATCAGTGCGGCTCAGAGATGACCACCCTGTGAGGGCAAAGGCGGGGCTGGTGTAAGTGATGATGTTAAACCTGTAAAAATAAACCATGAAAACCTAGGGATTTACTGTGATTTGGGGAGTGAAACAAATTTACCACTGGCTGAAAACTTGAAAAATGGAGTACAACGTGTAGTAGATTAGAAGAAAGGAAAGCCGTCCCTCTGCCCTTGTGTAGTTCTAGAACAACAATCTTATTATTTTGGTAGCTTTCTATTTTTCCTGAAAAAAAAAAAATACACTGGCACCTAAGCCATGGAAAATGAAATAAAAATACACCAGTGCAGCTTCCAAAACACTAGCTTACATCTCCCTCTCCTATCCACCAGGAATGTCTTATCCCTGCCTTCCAGTGGCTGCCAGAACAAACAAGGGCATCCGCAGCGTTCCTTGGCATTGGCGTTAACAGCAGATGGATTTTCCGCAGCAGCCAGGTGGAAGATGGCTAGCATTGGTCCGCCGTCTCACTGGACTGAATTTCAAGAATCATGGCCTACTGCCAGCCAGGTCTGAAGGCGCTAGTCTGGGGAGACTGGAGCGGGTCTACTACTGGTTGGTTCACCTGTTCTGAGACTCTTCCTGTTCAGTTGCCTCTGTGCGCCAGAGGGTGGCACCCCAGGCACTCCAGAGGTGGAGAGGTGGGACAGCAGAGGAGGAAAAGAAAGAGGAGCGGAGGGAAGGACTAGGGAGGGAAGGACCAAGGAGGGAACATTAATAAATTCTCAGACCTTGGTCCCGAGTTCCCGGCTAATTTGGGGGCAAAGCCGCCCCCACGTCCACGCCCACCCCCTTACGGAAAAAGCCTGGGTTTCCACTAGGCTAGGTGTCAGAGTTTGGAATGTCTAAAATAAAAAAGGCTTCCGAGGGTTATTCATGGCCAACAGTTTCCACAGGAGAATCCAAAGGGAAACTAGTTTCCGGGGCCGCTGTGTGTGCGGGTGCTTGGGGGTGGGAGGAAAGCCGCTGACACTAATGGCTTGTAAGTGTGCCAACATCTGACCTGTCCCATTGTGTCGTGTTTTGCAGTTGCTGGATTTGTGAGACTTGGTGAAGGATGATGCCCTGAGGGTGATCCCCGCCTTTAACATTCCACACACCAACCTCCACGCACCAATCGCCGGAATCTCCAACCCGCGGTCCGCGTGGGCTTTCTACCCTGCACCGCTGGAGCCGCTGCCACGGGAAGGGGCGCGCTCCCAGCGGCCCAAGCTGGGAGCCAAGCTCTAACGGGTGTGGCGGGAAGTGTGGTGACCCGCCTGCAGCTGCCACGACGCTCGCTCCACTGACGCCCGGAGCTGTGGCCGAGGCCGGGGGGATTTTGGTGGCAAAGGGAAGGTCCCGCTGAGGCTGGCGAGGCGCGCCGCTGGCTGCTAGGAAACAGATCAAGAGGGTCGCCTGGTGCGCTGGATCTCTGTGCCCTTTCCCTGAAACCCAGCCTGGCCTGACTGCAACCTCTCCCAACTTCAGTGCCTGATCCCCTAGACAATCAGGGTGGGCTCCCCGCTGCAAGCGCGCTCCACAGCCGGGTGCCGCCAAAGGTCTCCTGCTGTTAGCGGTGACTCACATTCCCAGTGATTTAGAAAAACTGTGGTGCCTAGTGAAAGAAAAAAAAAAGCAAACACTCTTAGACAAAAGAAAAAAGCTCCACTCTTTCCGTGAGCGGGCAAAAAGGTTCAGTTCAGCAAGTGATGCTTTTTCAGTGAATCAGACGCTCTGGGCCTCTGTAAGGAAACGCACGGACTGGGAGAAGGAAATGGGAGCCTAGAGTTTTGCTCTCGGCAAAACAAGAACTCGGCATGTCCTTCCAGGCCGGCGGTTTCCGTACAGCAAGACAAGGGGCGGAAAACATTTTTACCATCTGACGCTATAATCTGTCCTTTAGAAGAGCATAGGTGAAAAGTTTAATAAAGAAATTAAGCGATGTGGAAGTCATTCTCGCTGCTTGCAGAGGGCGGGGAGGCGGGCCTGGGCAATTTCGGAACTAGGAGAGACCACGTCGGCACCGCCTGTGGTCCCGGGCAAGGGCCATGGATTTCCCATTTCTCAGATCCCAGCTGCCCGACTTCATTCTTGCTTCTTTCAGTCCAACTCATCCTCCCTTCTCTCTCCCTCCACGTCTCTTGGCACTGCTCTGCCCGCGTCCACTGCGAGGGAGGTGACCTAAAACCCATGGGCCCGTCTCTGCGTTCTCTGCGCTCTGGCCCAGTTCTGGGAGGACCTCCCGACGCCACGGGAGAAGGCTGCAAGGGCTCGAGGCCCCCGACGCGGCCTGGGTCTCGGGGGACACATGAACCCGCCACCTCTGGCCAGCTTCCTTTTAGTGCCCCAAATAGGACCACTTAGCCCGTTGCTTCCCCCCGACTGTCTTGTTTTTCAAAGTGTTCACAGGGTCGCGAGAGCGAGCGATGCGGGGGCGGCGAAGCTGCAAGACTGCAAGGCTGCACAGGAACAGACGACAAGAAATAGGGCTTTCTTCTGCGTGGTTCTTTTCCGGTCCCTGTCTGAGTCGCCCAACCCCGCGGGGAGCGCGGAGCATTGCGGCGTTCGGCTACCTTCAGGCTCTCAGCCCGCGCAGCAGGTCTCGTTGCTTTTCCCCAGTTGCGACGCCGGACGGCCGAAAAGCAAAGTTCGTCCGCGGTAGGAACTTCGAGGACCCGTCAGGACAGATCTCCGGCCTCCGAGTCTACTTAGCCGTGTCCACGCAGGTGCCTTTTCCCTCTTGCAGCGAAATAACTGGGCGGGGCCCGACGCGCGTACTCCAGCGACTCCGGGAACCCAAGGCCTCTTTCACCTCGCTCAGAATTCACCCGAAAATGCGCTGAGACTTTGGCCTGGGGTTGTGGTGTGTCCCACTGACATTACAGAAGCGCTTATGAATTTAAAAACTGACCCAGGTGGCCGGACGGCGGGACAGCGCCTCCTCACTTGCTCCTCTACCACAAGGCCCCTTCCTTCTCCCCGCCGGCTGCGCTGGTGGGTAGGGTGGTCCCTTTACAGAGTTTCCTTAATCCATCTAGCCTGACCTCACCTTCGGGATGTTCCATTTCCCGATCCACCTCCCACACCCCCGCTGCACTGGTCTAGAAGCCGGGGCTGGGGAACTGAGGCGCGCAAGGAGCAGACAGGAGGGCCGGGGTTGGGGGCACCAGCCACGCGTTGGGAGAGCAGACCCAGGTGCAGACTCGGAGGACTGGAGAGGCGGCATGGAGTTTGGTCTCCTGGGAGGCAGAGAGTGTGGTGTCACGGACTCCAAGAAGGGATTGGCTGGGGGCGGGGGGGGGGGGCCGCCCGGGGAGAAGGGACGGGGTTTTACGCTCCCGCACCACGTCCCGAACTCAGCTGTTCTGCCTTCACTGGCCTCAGCCCGTCCAGGGACAGCTTCTACGAGGTAATCTGCGAGCCCAGCAAATCTTGGGGGTCCTAGCCGAATGTAGTGCGCAACGTTTTCTCACTTGGAGGCCGCCGCTCACCTCGGTTTTTTGTGTTTGTTTTTTTTTTTTCCTAAAAGGATTTTTTTTTTTTTCTGAGTGCCTTTTTCATTCCCCTATTTTACCTGCTCTGCTGACATGCCTCCCGCCCTCACCCGGGAGGCGGCGAAGACGCCCACTGGGACCGCGCCTGGCCATTTTCTGGGTACGTCCTGCCTCCACGGGCTCTGTCTCTTAGGGAGACTGGGCGCGGAAGAAAAGCTGGAGAGCCCCTGCGGGGTGGCAGGAGGTGGGTGTCTGAGTCCCGCGAGAGGCCGGGGCGAGGAAGATGCGCAGCCTGCTGATCCGCGTCCCGCCCGGCGCCAGGGACCCTCAGAGTGAGGAAAGCTCAAAGACCTCGCCCCGCGCCTTCCCGAGGACCGACCCAGTCCCCGCGCCTGCCCCAGAGCGGCTTAGAAACTCAGGGCACAGTGAGGGCGCAAGGCTCTTCCTGAGACTTTCCACCGCTGGCCCGGCCAGCGGAGGCTGTGACCGGAGCGCCCCCTCTGTGCCGCGCACGCCGCCGCCACAGGGTTGGGGGAGGTGAGCGGGAGGCCAGGGTACACTTTGGGGTGGGGGATGGGCGCGCACATGGCCGCCAGCAGGCAGAGTCACTCCGGTAAACACGCCAGGGACGGCGGCGCGCGCGGGAGGCAACCCAGCGGGGCCACCCCCGCCTTTACCTGTCCGAGCCTGCACGCGCCGGCGGCCGAGGCGCCGAGAAGGCGGAGCTTGCCAGCCCGCGCGCCGGGGCGGGACCTAGCGGGGGCGGGGTCCGCAGTGATTGGGCGCAGGAGCGGGGCCGCCAGCCAGAGCTGGGCTGCAAGGCAGCGCAGGTTTCACTTCGCTCTGCGCCGCCGCCGGGTCTGCAGTTTGTTGGACGTCCGCGTACAGCCCGCCGCCGCCGCCGCCACTGCCACCGCTCGATTCTTGCAGTCACCCTGCGAACCGTGCCACACTGCGATCGCATCATCGGGGTATTCGGTTCGCTGAGTTCCCGCCGCCACCGCCTCGGCGCCCTTCCCTTGGCCCTTGTTCCCCCAAATGTCTGACTCTGACTCTCGGACTGAAAAACGCAAGGTAAATACCTCCAAATCCCGCGGTGCGGGCCTGACACCGATGGAAGACTAGCGCTGGAGCCCGAACGCCACCACCTACTGCCCGCTTCCCGTGCACGTGCGAGCGGAGACGCTTGCATCGGCCCCGCTTGTCGCCGGCGCGAGGTGGGGATCCGTGTGGGTCGGGTTCCCTCGGGCAGGTTCTCTTTAGAGAAAGGTCGTTCGCGCGGAGCCTGTGGGCTCTTGGCCAAGTGCGGCTTGGGCCGGGATGCTGCGCGCGGGCCTGGTGAAGGGTCGCACGTCCGGGGAGGAGGAGAGGCAGCGCGTGCTTTTCGGCATCGGCCTGGGAGCTGAGGACCAGCTAGTAGTACTGGGCTTTGCGCCCAGCCGGAAAGTCTCGCCGCCGGCTCCAGCGCCCCAGCAGTAGCGGCCGCGCAGTGCGTGTTTCGCGTCTTGGTTTTTTTGGCGCGCGGGCCTGTTGCGGAGGATTTGCGGAACTGAGGTGGTGATTTAACTGACGAGACGGGGCTTTTCCTTTTACTCATTCAGGCCAAGGTTTCGGGGCCGCTGTTGCATTCGCTTTCTCAAGCGTACCTGGGGCCCCTGCTTGCTCTGCAGGAGTCTTGCAGACGGTGTCATCCACACGATCCGCTGACAGCGAGAGATATAGGTCCTCCCCTGACCACCTGGACCGCGCAGGGGACTAGCCGCGGCCAGCAGAACCTACGCGGTCCCTGGGGCCGGGCTGTCTTAGCGGCTCACGCGTGCCCGAGCACACCCGACCCTGTTCGCGGTGCAGGCTGGCGGCGCCGTGCCCTCTGGGACCTATTGCCCCAGGGTTGGCGCTGCTGGTGGAGGGCCCAATGGACGCCAGGGCGGAGGATGTGGATTTACTCGATGGTCGCGGACGTGCGCGTCCGTGGCCAGGGGTGGCTCTTCGGCTTTGACTCGTGTCTGCGGCGCACCAGGAGAAAGAGAGAGGAAGTTGTTGGAGGAGAATAATTGCCGCAGCCAGGGCGGTGACGGCCGTTGGGGTCTGCCCCCGACGGGCCAAAACAAGGACAAGTGGCGAGGACTGGGCCTGGCTATGGCCCTGCGGGTCCGGGCGCGGCGCAAGCCCTGCTTTGTCTCCAGGTGACTGGCTGTCCAGAGCGGCGTGAGCTGCTAAGGCTTGTGTCTGGAAGGAGCACAGGGATGGGCAAGGTAGTCGGGCCAGCCGGTCCCCAAATCCTCCGGCGAAGCTGCCGCCGCCGCCGCCACGACCACTGCCCAAGCTGCGCTCGGAGGCGAGTTTGTCAACAATCGCCTCGCCTTTGGCGGCCTGACCCGTAGGCGCCGCCCCCACCGCGGCTGCCGATTGGCTGCGGCGCGGAGCGACCGCGCGCGGACCAATTGGGAGCGCGGGCACCCGGCGCCAGCGGCGCGGGGAGGTCGGCGGTGCCGGCGGCGGCGGGCGCAGAGCGCAAGGGGAGGAGCGGGAGGAGGCGGAGGATGTTCCCGGCGGCTGCGGCCGGGGCAGCGCGGGCCAGAGGCGCGGCGTGCGGAGCCGTCGGCTGCCCGGCGGAGCGCGGCGGCGGGCTGGCGGGAAGGCGCGGGCTCTGCGCTGCGCCGGGTACTCTGAACGCGAGTCCAGAGCTTTGTTTCCTGCGCTGCCTTCGTGGTGACGGTCAGGGGGCGCCGGGTCGGGGAAGGGCGCGGGCCAGACGCCCCGGGGTCCGGTCCCGGGCCCGGACGCTACGCTCTGAAGGGAAGGCGCGGACGTGAGTTTCGGCTTGATTGCCTTCTGAGGGGAGGGTCTGTGGGATGAAGGGGGTGCGCACCGGTGTCGCCTAGCCTGCGGACCTAGTTGGAGACTTTGCAGGGGGTTGGCTAATTCCCCCCGCCCCCCATTTAGGGGTGTGCACCTAACGGTGCCGCTGCACCTCGGAGAAGTTCTGTCTGGTTCCGTGCGGCGCGCGGTACGGGAGCGGGAGGGAGAAACCGCGGGAGGGAGGGACCACGGGCGGAGAGAGCGCCGGAGCCGGGCCGAGCCGCGCTGGAGTTACAAACTCTATTGTGACGCACTTACTACGACTGACGGCCGCTGCCAAACCTTCCCCCAGACTTGCTGCCCTCAGCATTTTCGGCAAACAATGGGGCCGGAGCAGGGAACGCGGCCAGCCGCCTGCAATCGCTGCGTCTGCGCCCGCTCCTGTGCTCCAGCGTCCTACCTAACGCCGGGAAGTCAGAGCCGCTGGGAGTTTTTGACTTGGATAAGTCTGTCCTGGGCAAAGAGCACACGCGAATAGACTTCAGATTAACTACTTTTCTGGAAACGCGTGTGTGTGTGCACCAGTTCCACAAGCTGTTGACATTGTTACCGTATTTTGTTTGGGGGTACGAAGTTTAATCCCACCCTCTGCCAAAAAAAAAAATACACCTTTATTATTTTAGGTGGAATTTTTTTATTTGGGAGATTGTTGGAAAAGTATAGAACATGAAGTATTTGGGATTAACCCTAAGAGCTGATTTATTCTTTTTTTCTTCTTCTTTTTTTGCTTAAAATAATCTTAGTTTTTATTTTACTTGCAGAAAAAAAGACCAAATGGCAAAGCAACCTTCTGATGTAAGTTCTGAGTGTGACCGAGAAGGTAGACAATTGCAGCCTGCGGAGAGGCCTCCCCAGCTCAGACCTGGGGCCCCTACCTCCCTACAGACAGAACCACAAGGTAATCCCGAAGGCAATCACGGAGGTGAAGGGGACAGCTGCCCCCACGGCAGCCCTCAGGGCCCGCTGGCCCCACCGGCCAGCCCTGGCCCTTTTGCTACCAGATCCCCGCTTTTCATCTTTATGAGAAGATCCTCCCTGCTGTCTCGATCCTCCAGTGGGTATTTCTCTTTTGACACAGACAGGAGCCCAGCACCCATGAGTTGTGACAAATCAACACAAACCCCAAGTCCTCCTTGCCAGGCCTTCAACCACTATCTCAGTGCAATGGGTAAGCAATGCCTGGGTAAGAGGCGGTTGATGTGTGGATGGTTGAATCTGCTTGAAGGCTGTGTGTGGCATTTAAAACCCCCTTTTAAAACCCCGTAACTGATTTATTCCACGTTTTGATGGGAATGGAGGATGTGTCAAACTGTCAACCAACTTTTTTTTTTTTTTTTTGACACAAGTCTTGTTCTGTCGCCCAGGCTGGAGTGCAGTGGTGTAATCTCAACTCACTGCAACCTCCACTTCCCGGGTTCAAGCAATTCTCTTGCCTCAGTCTCCTGAGTAGCTGGGACTACAGGCACGTGCCACCACGCCCAGCTAAGTTTTTGTATTTTTGGTAGAGATGGGGTTTCACTGTATTAGCCATGGTAGTCTCAATGTCCTGACCTTGTAATCTGTCTGTCTCAGCCTCCCAAAGTGCTGGGATTACAGACGTGAGCCACAACGCGTGGCCCGGACCAACATTTTTACAAAGTTATTAACTTTTGTGGCAGTGATGAGTTGAGGTCCAAACATTAGCTCTCAGGTCTGCCTTCATTAAGCAAAAGTGTGTAACCACGACATGTTTTAACCACCAGGCTTTACATAGTAATGACATTTTGCTTGAAAGGGAGCTCATCGTTTACAGAAAATAGCTTAATAATGAAAAGTGTAAAGAAAGATGACAATCACTTTTGAAAATGACACTTTAAAAAAAATGAACGAGTTCGTGAAAGCAGTACCAACATAGAACCATGAAAATGGTTTGTTTTCTGCTTAAATTCCTCTTTGCACTTATTGCCCAGAGGGTTTGGACATAGTACTAATCAGATTAAGTTGTTGGTTTTTATTTCAGGGATTAAAGGCAGTTGTAGGGTTTGAACCAAGAGTGGCTAACATAAATACCACAGAGGCCCGCAGCAAAATCATGGAAGGAACTGAGCTGGTGGAGACTGGTAAATTGGAGAGTATTTGCCCCTTCTATGTTTGGGCCACGCCTAATTGTGGCTGTGAGGACATGTGGTCTCAGGGTGGGTTTTCCTATATTGCAAGATAACCCAGGAATGCAAAATTGATGCCAGATACCCTGTTTCAACATTGACAGCTAATTTAGATTTTGAAAACATTGTACAAGCTGAAAAGAAACATCTGCAGGCTTGATGTGGCCCTTGAACCTCCAGCATGTGACTTTGGGTGCATACTTTGGGTAACCCTCGTGAGGGGCTGAGTCTGTGTTGATCAACTTGCTGTTTCCCACCAATGGAAAAGGTTCACGTCTTGATCAGTAGTCAATCACATTGACCATTCGTCCAGATTAGCTTGCCATATGTGAACAAGATAGAAGTAAGTTGATAGAGTTATCAATTAGGAAATCCAGTACAGAGTCTATTATTGTACTTCATGATGAAGGCTAACTCAACAAACCCATCAAAGTAGACACTGGAACAAAATGACATTTCTAAATACCATCTAGCTCTGTTTTCATAGGCTTCAGTGAGGTAAATCAGGCAGACGTTTGCCCATGTTACAGAATTGGAAAGAACCTCAGAGTGGTGGTCACTTGTCAGAGGTTGGGCACACCTGTAAAGTGGTGGGCAGAAATGACAAACATCCCAGCAGCTACACATGTTGGCTGCACATCTCCTGCCAAATGCCAGGAGGTACTTTTTTAGGGCCCCTCCTTAGGGAAAGGAGCTGGAAGTTTTATTATTGCTGTTACTACTGCTCGTGAACTCATTTCGGCCTTAGAAGTTCTTGGTGCTTGTAGTTTTTGTTCTACTCATGAAAATGCTCCCCCATATATGTGATCATTCTTGCTTACTATAACATCCTTGCTTACTAAATGAGTTAACAGGGCTTTATGGTGTGTATCCTGAAACACATGTACTTTAAAGACCTTCTGGAAGCTATTAGCTTTTCACACTTTCACAACAAAAGCTTCACACTTGTGGTTATTAAGCTATTTTCTCTAACCAGGTCCCTTTCAAGCAAAATGCATACATTGGTCTCTGTAGGTGGTAGGTTAATGCATGGAAGTAGTTTCTCCTTCCCTGGAACTGGGAATAGTGGGTGAGATAGTGTATTTTTTAATGTAAAGACAGGCATGAATGCTTTTTTTGGTGATAAATACTATTTTACAAGCTAATTATAAGTTAAGCACTGTTACTTGACATGAAAGATACAGGGCTTCAAAGATCATAATCTAAATAATTATGCACAGTTAATGGTTATACCTGTAAAGTAAAGTAGTGGATCCTGGGGTATAATTTTATAGTATTAGCTACATTTCAGTAGATAGTGTGATGAAGAGTTTAATGCATAGGATTAACTGAGAAGTTACAAGGAGTTTGGTTTAAAGTTAATGTCCCGAGGTAAGTTTTCAGTGTTAAGATTTTGGAAGATTTGTTTTGGAAGAGGATGAGTTGTGGTTGGGGGAGGAAAGAACTTAGCCAGATGTGAGTTTCTTAAATTGAAGCATAAAATTTACAATTTGTGTAGTCCATAATTTTCTGTGGACATTCTACAGTCTTAGTTCATGCCTGAAGACCACTAAAATAATGCTGAGTTCATAAGTGGTTCTCTTGACATTGTTTAGTATTCTTTACTCAACCCTATCCATGAAGTTCTTCAATGAAGCTTTTGATAATTTATTGCAAAATACATTTTTCACAAAGAAGTCATTATGATTGGTTTGAACTAGTGGAACACAAATGTGAGGTTAAAAAGAGGTTCGCCTTAGCCAGAGGCTCCTTTAGCCACAAAGCAGTATTTTGCTCAGCAACTTGGGGTAGAGATCAGTGTGTCTTGAAGTTTTGTTTTTGCGTCTTTGTTCTAATGAGAAAGTAAAGTCCTATGAGGAATATATAGTAGTTACGTGTATTAATACTATTTTCATATTTTTCTTATGTCTCTCATTTTGCTGAAGACAGGTTCAAAGAATATATTTATCTGTGGGGCAACAGATACAGTTTTTTCACTTTTCCTCAATTTTAGTCTCCTTACACTCCGGGAGGATTAACTTGACAAATGATACCTTAGTGAATAACTGATGATTTTTATCAAAATCACTCACATGTGTCGGTTTACTGAGTGCCATTTTGGATGAGTGTTTTGTGCCATATGTGTTTTTAATGCAAATTAAAGCGTAGTCAGTACACTGAAGTGTACCTGGTACAATTGAAAATAAGAGTTGAGAAAAGTCAGGATAGTAAATGTCTTAAATTTTATACTTGTTCCCTGGCACATCAGAATTCACAGATGGGAGTTAATGGCTTTCTTCTTCTTTTTTTTTTTCCTCAGTGTCTTGTGGGTACTTCTCTTTTAGCTGGTAATTGTCTGACCCCTCCTTTAGTTTGTGAGCTCCCTGGGCCGGGAATAATGTCCTGCAGATGCTAGCCAGCGCCTGACAAAGAGGAGAAGCCCAGGAGGTGTTGCGAGTCAATCCACCTCTGCCTGTTAGCCTTTCCAAGGAGCAGTTTTTAACTGAGGACAAATAGTTTAAGAAAGCAGGTAGCAAGAAAAAGGTCCTGACCTCTGCTCCACCAAAATGTTTTTAATTACCTGGATCTAGCTGTAAGGTTTGCCACATAGTGGTGATAGCTAAGGTCTAGCTCAGCACTGCACAGCAGGGATGCCACACGCTGCATTAAGCACTTGACATAGGACTAGTCTGAACTGAGTTGTGCTGTCAGTGTTGATACACACTGGATTTTGAGGAAATAAAAAAGAATGCAAAATAGTTTAATTGTTTTCATATGGGTTACATGGTGAAATGGTATTTTAAATATATAGGTTAAATGAAATATAAACTTGTATTGCAGTTAAAAAAAACACAAAGCATAAAATTTACCACCTAAACGATTTATTTCTAAGTGTACTGTTCAGTAGTGTTAAGGTCACTCATTTTGTTGTGCAGCCAATCTCCAAAACTGCTTCACCTTGTAAAACAGAAACTCCGTACTCATTAAATAACTCCCCATTTCTCCCTCCCCCCAGCTTCTGACAACTGTCATTCTATTTTCTGTCTATCAATTTGACAACTTCAGGTACCTTATATAAGTGAAATTTATACAGTATTTGCCCTTCTATAACGGGCTTATTTCACTTAGCATAATGTCGTCAGGGTTTATTTATCTTGCAGAATGTCAGAATTTCCTTCCTTTTTAAGGCTGAAGGTGGTTCCAGTGTGTATATCACATATTTCATGGATCCATTCAGCCATCAGGGACACTTGGGTTGCTTCCACTTTTTGGCTATTGTGAGTAGTGCTGCTATGAACATGGGTATGCAAATATCTTTTGGTGATTCTACTTTGAAGTTTTTTGGATATATACTTGGAAGTGGAATTGCCAGGTCATATGGTAATTCTATTTTTAATTTTTTGGAGAACCATCATGCTGTTCTCCATAGAGGCTGTGCCATTTTACATTCCCACCAACAGGGCACAAGGGTTCCAATGTCTCCACATACTCACCAACACTTTTTTTTTTATTTTAACAGTAGTTATCCTAGAGGATATGGGTGATACTTCATTGTGGTTTGGATTTATATTTACTGGCTTAGATTTGTATGGCCACCACCACAGTCAAGATACAGAACAACTCAACCACAGGGATTTCTCATGATACCATTTTATAGCCACAGCCACCTCTCTTCCTCTTCCTTGAGCATCTAGTGATGCTCGTTGGTGATTAAATAAAATGTATTTTAATATTGACTTTCTCTGTTTCTTTCTACCTTTTTAAATGTGGCTACTAGAAAAATGCAAAGTTAGGTCTGTGGCTGGTGTTCTGTATCATCTCAACAGGCTGGCCTCACAGAGAGAGGAGCTGGAGTGTGCAGTGCTGCTTTAGCAAGCAAGACTTGACTTTTCCCACTCAGGGCACATCACTTCCAAGAAGCTTACTCCTTGGGTTATTTGGTTGACTTAAGAGAATGAAAGTGATTAGCCGAATCTTGTGAACATTTTAAACATTAAATGAGCATTGTCAACAGCGGCATTCTCCAGGCAAATACGGAGTTTTGTTTTACCTCTTTGAAGTCCATGGTATATTTGGACTTCAAAAAGTAGATGGTAGAGCACATGCTTCCTCAGCACCTCCAGGCTGCCTGGAGCCTCACAATAGAGGTGTCTTTGAGGGAGTCCCAGCTCTGTTTCTGAAACCCCATAGTTGCTTGTTTGACACCAAGAGAAATAAGGAAACTTTTTAGGTCCTAAGTGGGAAGAGAAAGTGCTAGAAGAGAACGATATTCTTCTTTACCAGTTCCAAACACATTAATTGTTAGTTACCCAATTTTAAATTTACATCTTAAAAAAATTTTTTTTCAGATAATTATAGATTCACATACGTTTATAGGAAATAATGCAAAGAAATCGTATATGCCATTCACCCAGTTTCCTATAGTGGTAACATCTTGCTGAATTATAATATGCTGTCACAACCAGCAATTTTACATTAACAGAATCCATCTACCGTATTGAGATTTCATCAGTTTCACGTGCAGTCCATTTCATGTGTCTGTGAGTGTTTACTTCTATTCAGTTTTATCAAATGTGTAGGTTTGTATGGCCAACACCACAGTCAAGTTACAGAGCAACTCCACCACAAGAATTTCTCATGATACCTTTTTATAGCCACAGCCACCTTTTTGTCTCTTCCTTGCCCCTGATAACCACTCATCTCGTCTACATATCTGTACTTTTGTCATTTCAGGGATGCTGTATAAGTATAATCATACTGTATGTAACCTTTTGAGATTGGCTTTTTTCACTCAGCATAATTGCCTTGAAATTAATCAGAGATGTTGTGTAACAATAGTGCCTTTTTTTTTATTGCTGAGTAGTATTCCATAGATGATGCACCACAGTTTGCTTAACTATTCACCTGTTGAAGGACACGGTGTTTGCATGTTCTGGCAAGGCCCTGGCACAGCTGGAACTCAGGGAGGATTAGAAGAAGTATTTATTGTACTTTTACTTCTCGTTTTTGTGTGTGTGTGTTTGTTTGTTTGTTTGTTTTTGAGACAGAGTCTCACTCTGTCACCCAGGCTGAAGTGCACTGGCACTATCTTGGCTCACTGCAACCTCCAACTCCCAAGTTCAAGCGGTTCTCCTACCTCAGCCTCCCAAGTAGCTGGGATTACAGGCACGCACCACTGCACCCAGCTAATTTTTGTATTTTTAGTAGAGATGGGTTTCACCATGTTGGCCAGGCTGGTCTCGAACTTCTGACCTCAAGTGATTGGCCCGCCTTGGCCTCCCAAAGTGCTGGCATTATAGGCATGAGCCACCACGCCTGGCCCTACTTTTAGCATCTATGTGTTCAGTTTTAGTATATAGAAATACAGTTGATTTTTGTGTGTTGGCCTTCTGTTGTGCAGTTTGCTGAACTCCTTAATTCTAAGAGTTTTTCATAGATTTCCTGGGAGATCTGTATAGTTATGTGATCTGCAAATAGGGACAGTTTTATGTCTTTTTTCTGATGTGTACATTCTTTTTCTTGCCCAGTTGCACTAGCTAGAACTTCTAGTGTTTATGTTGACTAGGAGTGGTGAGATCAAACATCCATACCTTGTCCCCACTCTTAGGGGGAAAGCTTTCTGTTTTTAGTAATTAAAGATGATGCTAAGTGTAGGTTTTATATGAGTGCTCTTTAAAAGAATGAGGAAGTTTTAACCTGTATTCCCAGAATGCTGAGAGTTTTTGTCATAAATGGATGGTGTTAGGTTTTATAAAATGTTTCTGTATCCGTTGATGTGAGCCCATGATGTTAATTTATGTTAACCTGTTGATATGGTGCATTCCATTGATTTGCAATGTTAAGTCTCTCTTGGATGTCTGAGACAAATCCTGCCTGGGCAGGGTCTGTAATTCTTTTCATGCACTGCTGGATTGAATTTGTCGATATTTTGTTTAGAGTATTTGTGCCTAAGTTCTTGAGAGGTGTCTGCTGTTTTCTTTTAAGACTGTCTGGTTTTTATATCAGGACCTTAATTAGTTAGAAAGGGTTCCCTCTTTTATTTTCAGGAAGAGATTGTGTAAAATTGATATTCATTCTTCTCTCAATGGAGAATTCTGTAGTGAAACCATCTAGGCCAGGATATTTTTTGGGGGGGGTGGCAGGGGGCATTTAGATTATAGATTTTTTTTTCTTAGTTTTTGTAGGACTGTTCAGGTTGTCTGTTTCTTCTCAGTTGAGTTTTGATAGTTTGTAGCTTTTGAGGAATTGGTCCATTTCTTCTAAGTTGTTGAATGTATGAATGTGAAAAGCATTTGTAGTACTCCCATATTTTTAATGGATGCAGGATCTGTTGTCGTAACCCCAGCTTCATTTCTGATACTGGTAATTTGTGTCTTTTTTATCTCTATCAGTCTTTCTAAAAGTTTATCAGTTTTGATTTTTTTTAACCAGTTTTTTGTTCCACTGGTTTTTCTCTACTTTCCTATTATTAATTTTATTGTTTATTATTTCCTCTTCTTGCTTTGTGCTAGGTAGGTTATTTTCCTAGTTTCTTGAGATGGAAACTTGGAATAGTGTTTTGAGACCTTTCCTCTCTTTTCTTCTTATTGTTTTCTCAGAAGGAAACATTTAATACTTATTTACAAACAGAAACACTATCTCGGGCAGCCTCAAGATGAGATGGTAGATCCCTGCATGGTTACCCTCCAGACCCAGGGCTTATGTGCCATAGGGAAAGGGTATATACGCTTCAGAAGGGATGTACAGGACAGTTGCTTAAGGGCAGGATTTATGGTGAGGTAATATGAAACTAAGGACAGGATTGACGGTAAATACATGCTCGTACCCAAGGAACAGTAGATAAAATAGAAATCTTGGAGGCATTCCCAAAACCAAGGTTAATCAGAAGTCAACACAGCAGATTAGCATCCAAGATGGAGTTGTTTGGCCTCCACACTCCAGCCCCCAGTCTGGCTCTTACAGTCTCATGTGCCTTGCTCTTCTGCCATAGTCCCTGAGCCTTTAGTGGGTGTGCTTCATTTTGTATAGCTTTATCAGTAGCGTGCCTTGGCAATGGAAAAATAGATCGGGCACAGTGGGATTCCAAATGAGGGAGATTCTCAGGCTTTGACGAATCATTTGCAGTCCTCAGAATACCTTGATTCTGGTTTTCTCGGAAGAAGCAAAACAAGATAAATACTGTTAATATCCACATAAGGATTATAATGAAAAAGAACATGAAGAAAATTAGAACTCAGTTCTTTAGAGACTTGTAGCTAGGAAATAATTCAGGATGCAGTTTGAATTGTAGGCAAGTAATAAAAACTCAAAAATAATGGTTAGGGCTAGAATCTGATAGCAGGTATTATAGTTTTCTTTGGAGCATTTTTTTTCTCTCCAGTTTCCCCATTCCTATCAAGGACCAATTTATTTGCAAAATATATGTTAGTCTCATTATACTTAGCCTGATTATTTGCCTAAAGTGCAGCAAGAAAAGTGATTGGCCATGTAGGCTCTTTTTAAGTTGGCTTTGCTGGAATTTTTTCATAAGAAATCTTAGATTGGACTTTTAAAAGCCTCCAGGCTTGAAAGCCAAGCTGAAAATTTGTCACCAAACATTGCCTACAATACCTACAAAATCCGTTCTCCTCGAGGTCCCAAAGTATCTTGAGGTTCCTGGGCCTGTCGGAAAATGACATTCTTTGCTTATCGAAGGTCAGGAACCTTGTAAGGGAACTGTGTAGACAGGTACCAGGCCTGTCTTTTCAAGGGGCTTTTTATTCTTTAAAGCAGTCTGGTCATATCTGAAAATATGCCATTCAGTTAAAGCCTTGTAAAACAACCCATGTCTCCAATTGCATATAGAACGTACTCTGTACAATTTTAGTTCTTTTAAATGTGTCCAGGTTTGTTTTGTAGCTCAGGATATGGTCTATTTTGGTGACTGTTACAAAAGAAAACAGATTCTTACTGAACTTACGCAAATAACTGTATTGCCATAAAATAAGAATACTCATGAGTAGTTTCCAAATTTTGGAGAACTCAGAGAGAAAGGTAAATTTTGCTCACGAAAGTATGCTTTACTCAATTATAAGCTATAAACAACTCAAAAGCAAAATGATTTTCTTCAATTAGAATGGCAGCCTTCCAAACAACGTGCCGTCCATTCTCCTTGGAACTGCCATCCACAAACCAAGCGGCCATGTCTCAGGACCAGAGATGGTGGAGTCTTATCCTCTTTCGCTTTTCTAATGTAAGCATTTATTCAGTGCTAGAAATTTGCTTTTCACCACTACTTAGCTGCATCCCATGTGTTTTGGTATGTTATGTTTTCATTTTCATTGAGTTCTCTCTCTATATTTTTAAATTTCCTTTGAGACCTCCTCCTTGACCCTAGGTTATTTAGAAGTGTGTTTTATTCCCAAATCTGTGGAGACTGCCCTGTTTTCTGTTACTGTTTTCTTTCTGATTCTATTATGGTCAGAGAGCAAATTTATACTATTTCAGTTTTACAAATGTGTCGAGATTTGTTTTATAGCCCAGGATATGGTCTTTTGATGACTGATCCATGCTGCATGGGTACTTGAAAAAAAATCTGTATTCTGCTGCTATTGGGTAGAGTGTTCATTATATATATATCATTCAGATCTTATTGGTTGGTTGTGTTGTTCGGTTCTTGTTTGTCCTTGCTGATTTTACTGTCTTGTTCTGTCAGTTGCTGAGAATGTGGTGCTGAAATCCCCAGCTGTTTCCTTTCAGCTCTATCAGAGTTTGCTTCATGTCTTTTGAGGTGCTGTTGTTTGGAGTTTACACATTTAAAATGTCTTCACGTTGGATCCAGTCTTCTATCATTGCTGTAAAATGTACTTTAGTTGGTATTAATAGCACTTCTGCTTTTTTAATATTAATGTATTAATGTTAACATAGTATTACCTTTTTCCATCCTTTCACTTTCAGTCTGCATGTGTTGTATTTGAGGTAAGTTTTTTATATATGGCATGCCTTTAGATAAACCTGTTTTATCTGGTCTGCCAAATCTGTCTCTTACATGGTCTAGACCAGGTACATTTAAGATAAGATATATAAGTCTAAATGCCTTTTTATTATTTGTCTTCTGTTTCCTCTGTTCCTTGTTTCTTTTTTTGTTTTCTAACCTTCCTGTGGGTTATGCAAACATTTTCTAGGATTTCATTTTGGTTTGTTTGTGGCATTTTAAAATATATTGCTCTGTATCATTTTCTTAGTGGTTGTTCCAGGTATTACAGTATATGTGTGGAATATGTATTCTAAGTCTGCTGGTATCAATGGTCACAGCATTCTATGACGGGAGCTGCAGAATAGAAACCTTACTTTTCTTTAGGCTCGTTTAGCCCCATTTTTCAAATATAATTGTCTAAGTTTCCTCCATGTACCTTGAGCACTGAATGAGTTGGTGGTGTCATTTTTGCTTCAACCATCAAATATGATTTAAGAAAGTACTGTTGGTCTACTAATAGTCACTCCCATGTTTCCCCTTCCAATGTTCTTTCCTTTCTGAAGTTCTAAGCTTTCTTCTTTTGTCATTTCCTTTCCATTTAGAGAACTTCCTTAGTTCTTTAATGATAGGTCTGTTAGTAACAACTCCTCTGAGTTCTCCTTCCAGGAATGTCTTTATTTCCCCTTCAGTCCAGAAGGATATCTTCACTGAAGATAGAATTCGCCGTTAATGTATCTTTCAGTACTTGGAAAACATGCCACTTTCTTCTGGCCTCTATGGTTTTAGATGAGAAATCCCTTGTCATTTGAATTGGTGTTCTCAACTAAGTTATGTGTCATTCCTCTGTGGCTGCTTTCAAGATTCTCTGTCTTTTAGTATTAAGAGGTTTAATTGTGATGTGTCTTGTCATGGGTTTCTTTGGGTTTATCCTTTTTGGGGTGCACTCAGCATCTTGAATCTGGAGTTTCACGTTTTATGCCAGGTTTGGGAAGTTTTCAGCCATTATGTCTTTAAATACTTTTCCAGTCCCTCCCTCTCCTTTGGAACTCCGATGATAAGAATGTTAGTGCGTTTGTTAGTCTTGTAAGTCCCTGAGACTGTTCATTTTTTTCCAGTATATTTTCTCTCTCTTCAGATTGAGTAAATTTTATTGATTTTGCCTCATATTCACTGATTGTTTTTAAACTTATGTTTAATTATATTTTTCAATTCTATGATTTCTGCCTGTTTCTACTAGGTAAGTTGGAAGTTCAGATTCCTCCTTGGCCTTGCTGGTACTTTCCAAGCAAAATACGGGCCCCAGTGCACACTGCTTTATTGTGTCCAATTGTTGGGGGAGGTGTGTAAGCTTGGCTCCCTCAGCCACAGCTGACACCAGGAAGCAGGGAGACCATAGAGGGCTGCCTCACACCTTGTTTCTGCAGAGTAGAGGCCAGAACTCAGCTTCCCTCTGTTCCCCCCCCCCCCCACCACCAGGGGTGGGGGAGTCGGGTACAACATGCCAACCAGGCCCACTTTCCATTACCTGATTCTCCCTCTTTAATGCTGGGTCGGGGAGTTCCCTTTTGTTCTCTTTAATTAGTCAGATAGGGTGGAGACTTAGTACCCACTGGGTGCCCAGACACTCAAGGCTAGGGCTGGGAGAGCCGGTGGGCCCATGAACCTTGTTTTGCACTGTCTGGTTCAGTGGGTGTATGTAATGTCATGTCAACTAACTAATTCCACCTTGTGCCCACACCTTGCTGTTTAGTAGAGGGGGAGGCTTAGCTCACTGCTCACTGCTCAGCCCCACTCATGTTACCCTGGGAGGGGAGTTAGATAACTGTCCTACTAACGCTGCTCTGGCAAGGCAGTCGGATCACCTCTGCCTGCTTCTGCCGGGCAGGATCTGGGAGATCGGCCTGCTGACACCATCTGGTGGTGGAATCAGAGCACCTCTTGCGTCCCCTGGCTGGGGATGGGCTGGAAGATCAACTCCCCACTCTGGCCATGCTGTGCTGTGGAGCTGCTGCCAGGGGTGTTGTGGTTTTCCCATTGCTATTTGGCTGGAGTAGGGCAGGAATCATGAAGTGGTTTTCTGTTGTTAGGTCACCCTCTTTTCAGTCCCTTGGCGATGGAGAAGAGGCCTCCCATGGAGCTGTTATCTACGCCTCTTGGAGAGGCGCAGTCGGAGGTTTCTTCTGCAGCATGCTGTCCAGGATACATGGGAGTGAGGAAAATGGCATACCCCCTATCCGTCATCCCTCAAGTCCTGAGGTCCCCAGCAGCCCGTGCTATTTCCCACTTTAGTTTTCCTGGGCCTTCTGGTTGTGTTCTGTCTAGGGTTGTCTGTGGTTCTGTCTCAGGTCTTCAGTTGGGAGAGGAAGGACCTGGGGAGATGGCTTCTCCACCTCAGTGGAACTAGAGATCTACAGCTTCCTTTGTTTATGGTGACTATTTGTCTTAGTCCCTTTGAGCTGCTCTGAAGGAATACCTGAGACTGGGTGGCTTATAAACAACAGAATTTTATTTCTCACAATTCTGGAGGGCGATAAGTCCAAGACGAAAGCAGGTTTGGTGTGTGGGGTGAGGGCCACTTAGACGGCACCTTCGAGCTGTGTCCTCGAGTGATAAAAAAGGTGAGGGTTTCTCTGGGGTCTCTTTTGTGAGATCTCTAATCCCATTCCAATGGCCCCACCTCCTAACACCCATCACCTTCAAGGTCAGGTTTCAGCGAGAGTTTTGGGGGGATGTAACATTCATACCATAGCAGTATCAATTGGCTCTGACTGCAAAGACTACTCTGAATTTTAGAAGTTACTTCTTTCACTCTTTCTTTTTACTCTCCATATGGAATAACAGACTTATAACGATGGAAAGAGATTTAGCCGTGATCCAGGCCACCTTTTTCAGATGATAACCATAATATCTATTGCTGTAACTCTACTGTGTGTGACTCTCGTGGTGTGCCCATAGGGCGTGCTCTGTGCTGCTTTCAAACATCACTCCTGAAAATGTCTGGGTAACCCAAGTCCGATTTTACATGCCTTAGCGGGGACTTCTTACTAAAGATTCTGACTTGTTTTATATTTAGGGTACTTGTGGTAGGTTTAGAGATGTACACCTAATTGCCAATTGATTGCTGTACATTCTGATGCCTTGCTGCTTGACCTACTTTAAAACCATTAAATCTGATCATTGGCCCAGTCTCCATATACCCCATGTCTGTGGTCATCCTGCCTGTCACAGGACTCGCTATGAACCACCACCTCTCCCTACCCGTCTCCACCTCCCACACCAGAATTAAGTTGTCTCCATTCCTTCTTTGTTAGGCCAGCCTCAGTCTCTCGATGTATTCCTCATGTGATGACATTTTTAGCCTAATCCACCTCTGGTCCCTGCTCGGTCAATGGCTGAGACTTGTGGTGGAACATCTGACCTCAGACTGCCTTCCTTCTCTGCACGTCTCATCACACTGTGGACAGAAGCCAAACACCTGTCCTTGGAGACCTCACAGGCTTGCTCCTGTGCTGGATGTAAGCTCTGTGCATTGCAGGTACAGAGCAGAAGATGTAACATTCCCCTCCTTTTTTTTTTCAGGAAGTGCTAGCAGAAACATACATGCAAGGGGGTTCATCACAGCATTGTTTATACAGCCAAACGACTATCCTTGGTCCTCTAATGGAAGGGGAGAATCTACATTATTCTGCCCTTTTTTTTGGCAGACTGGTGCTGTCTTCATGGTGTTAAAAAGAATAATGGCATAGGGGAAATGCCTGTTTGCCTGATGTTAAGTTTTAAAAAACTGCAAGATTATTTATGATAGTCTAGTTTAGTATTAAAGAAGTTCATTGGCATGTCAAAAATATAAGAATACATTAAACTGTCAGTAGTGGGTATTGTTGTATTCTGGTTACAGGTGGTCTTTTCTCCCTTTTTTCTTTCACCCAGGGTGGTGCAATGATCTCAGCTCACTGCACGCTCCACCTCCTAGGTTCAAGCGATTCTCCTGCCTCAGCCTTCCGAGTAGCTGGGATTACAGGCACCCACCACCACACCAGGCTAATTTTTGTATTTTTAGTAGAGACAGGGTTTCACTGTGTTAGCCAGGCTGCTCTCGAACTCATGACCTAAAGTGATGTGCCCGCCTCGGCCTCCCAAAGTGCTGAGATTACCGGTGTGAGCCACTGCTCCTGGCCACAGGTGGTCTTTTCTGTGTGCCTTTGTGTGTGTATGCAATTGTCATAACTAGTATTATGTTTATAATCAGAACAAATTTAGTAAATAATACTTATTAAAACTTTGGCTGTTTATAATTTTAATCTTTGTCTTTGGCATTCCCAGCAGCCTGTCACTGGGCATGCGTACCTTGTTTGTGTGATTCACTGTTAACCGTTACGTCTTTTGCGTTGGTAAACATTTTGTCCAGGCTGATCAAGCTTTGGTCCCATCAGGACCATCACCGAAAGTACTCCGGGTGAACATTTGCCCCCTAATTTACTCTTTTGGGGTCTGCCTTTTTGTTTTTTGCAAAGTGAGTAATCTCTCAGGGAACATCTCCATCGGGCAGGATCATGGGATTTGGTACTGGCAGGTTGCTCTTGGTAGCTGTCTCCCCCACAGGCTGCCCTTGGGTCTGGAGCAGGTTTTGGGTCCAGTCCTGCCCACCCTCCATGGAACCTGGGTGGAGCAGTGAGTCTATCTGAGCTTCAGCTTCCTCAGCCATCGAGTGAGTTCATAGTGCTCACCTCTGAGGGTCATGGGGAGTTTTTCCATAAGCAAAGCGACAGAAAGCGCCTGGTGGAAACTCACACAGGAATCTTCCCTTGCCCCTCAGTGAGCCCTCAGCCCTGGCAGGTTAGTGAGCATGACTGTAATGAAGTGCTCCGTACTGCTTTCCGTGGAAAGGAGTTGTCGTTCCAGGAGTATAGGAAACTTCTAGGGAAGTGAATTCATCTGGAAATGCTACTACAATTCTAATCCCCTGGGTCCCAGAACAAATAAGCAAGCAAAAAAGAACATCTTTTCTAGAAACTGGCCTGGAGGGGTTGGGAAGAAGAGGTCTGAATCACCGCTAACCTGCCAGTGAACCGAACATCACCTGAGAAGAACCTCAACTTCTTGGGTAAATCATGGAGAGCCATCTGGAAACCTGCCCCACCCCCAGCTCTCTCTGAATTGGGGCTGAGTTGGGGACACCTGCTGGGGACGGCCCATTTGATTTGGCAGAAACTTGACTGTAGTTCAAAATGTGTCTTAAGACGTGAGACATAGACTCGAGTACTTTTTCTTGCAATCCAAACTTATGTACTTTTTCCCAAAATAAGGGGTACATTGGTTGCTCGTTGATTTAACCTTAGGAGTGTTCATTGTGTGAATGAAATCAAGACTCCTACAACTGCTTTTTCCTTCTTTTCCCTGAGGTAATTAAACTCCTTTAGTGAGAAGGCAATTAAACAGACTATTGGCCATTGATAATCAAAATTTTGGTATTTCTAAGTGAGTGAGTTATGGATCCTTCTTGGTAAGCTTTTTTCACACACTATGAGGTAGCAGAAGTAAACAGTCAGTATAAACAACGTTTGCCCAGTTTAACCCGTTTGTAAGAGGCCAGGCCTTTGTGGTTTTAAGTATTTGCTTAGAATGAATTTGTTTCCCCAATGTCCTCTGGGAAACCAAAATGTGCTTTGTATTTTCTCTTCTCTGCCTTGGACTAGATCCACATGATTCGTGAGTAGAGTTGTGGTTTGCGAAGACAGGTGTGGCAAGAAATAGCCCTGAGACAGGGCTGCTGGCATGCAGCTCTCCTCCTGTTCTGCCTTTCTGTGTGGACCACGAGGCAGGAGTGAGGGCTTCCCATGGAGCATGTCTCCCTTTGAGTCACACATCTGTGCTCACAGTCATTGCCAGCCAGTCGACTGCAAGTGCTGTGTCTGCAGACCTTGCAGTGGGGACTTGACATTGCTTTCAGAGTGAGGAAACCAAACTTGGGGATTTGGACATGAGTCTGGGCTGTGCTTAGTGTTGGAGCCCCAGGTTGAACTTGGGTGTTTGGTGCTGGCAGACTGCCGTCTGCACAGTACATAATGCTTGCTTTAGTTTGGACTTCCCTTTCTTAGGAGTGAAATGGTTTTGAAGCTAAAATAAAAAAAAAAAAAAAAAATCATTTCAAGCTGATAAGAGTGTGTGTGTTAAATGGAAACACGTTCAATGTAAGGATTTCAGCTATTTGAATTACCTTGGGGCCTTTTCTCCCCAAAATATATTGTATTACTGGGTCATAACATGCTTCCCATTCCAGTTCCTAAAACATTTTACTATTAGCAATTTATAGAAGACTTAAGGAGTGGTTGGATACTTTTTTTTAAAGAAGGCAGCTTAAGTGAATGCAATCTGATTTTCTGTTAGGCATGTGCATCTGCAAAGGTGTCTGAGGTGAGCCAAGCTCAATAACCTGATTTGTTGAGTGAGTTACTTTTCTGTGGGATTAAGTGTGGTGGAGAAAAGACTAAAAGTGTGTTTTCTTGTTGATTTGTCTGTTATTTGGTCCCTTGAGAAAGACATTAACCTGAAGTAGTCTAGTAATGAATTCTGAATAGATACAATGTTAGTATATGTGTGAGTTTACACCTCATTTTTACTGATACTTGAGCATAAATTCTACTAAATTAGTCAAAGCAACTTACCAACTTAAGAAAAAGTTTGATACATAGCATGAGTGCAATATTTGTTGATTTGAAGATACTCTCATTGGCATTTAATTCAATATATGAGTGCCAGCAGTCCCTTCTCTTTTCACTTGGATTTCACCAGTGTGCTCATTGGGAGCTTAGAACTCTGTCCTGTGCAAAGAAAGCCTGGCGTACACTGTAGAAGGTGTTGACTCATCTTTGTGTTCCTCTGCTCCTCTAGTGTAAGGTGTGGAGTGGGAGGTTCCAGCAGGTGACCCAGCCCAGCCTTAGTCCTCCCATAGGCCTGTTAACAACCCTGGGGCAAATGCCTCAGCCTGCCTGGAAATCTCAGTGTTAGGGCCATGGCCCTTCCGCAGTGGTCACAGCAGTGTGGCGAGTTGGTGCCTATGGGGAACTGGCCTACATTGAGTTAGAACAATCCCAATTCTTGTGCGTTTGTTTTGGTTTTTTGTTTTTGAGACGGAGTTTTGCTCTTGTCGCCCAGGCTGGAGTGCAGTGGCACGCTCTCAGCTCACTAAAACTTCCACCTCCCAGGTTCACGCGATTTGCCTGCCTCAGCCTCCTGAGTAGCTGGGATTAGAAGCAGGTGCCACCACGCCTGGTGAATTTTTGTATTTTTTTTAGTAGAGATGGGTTTCCACCATGTTGGCCAGGCTGGTCTCAAACTCCTGACCTCAAGTGATCTGCCCGCCTCAGTCTCCCAAAGTGCTGGGATTACGGGTGTGAGCCACTGCACCCGGCCAGAACCATCTCAATTCTATCTGTATCACACAGTGTGTTTCTCGTCTAGGATACAGACTCACTGGGTAGCAGCTGTGTCTGCCCTGGAAAGTGGGGGCATCGGTGGGGGGGAGGAGGAGGAGGAGAAGGAGGAGGAGGAGGAATGTGTGAACCCAAACACATGGAAGACCTTCAAAAGCACCAGAACACAGTCTTTCAGCACAGAATTCTATACATCCTTAACTTGCACTTGTGCTAAGGAAGACTTTACCTCCCGTTCTTTTCCTTCTGTGACAAAAAAGTCATCTGTCTGGGAAGACACGGCACAATTTATTTATACAACATTTCTGTGGTTTACAGATGGGGCCACTGGATCCTCCCTCGGAATTGCCCTTCATAGGGAAGTTCAGTAGCCGCTCGAATGGTTAGCATAATCAAGGTGAAAAGTTTTCCGTTTTATTCAAAATGGGATAAAAAGAAGCAGCTGCCTTTTGTGACTTTAAGTGAGACGCTTTCATTATGTCTCAGCTCTACAGTGTGTTATCAGTAATCATACCTGTGTTAAGTTGTACTTCACTTTGTATATCACCATTGTAAGTTTTAACCACGTACATAAAATTGATAGGCTTTTTCCATTTTTGTTTTAAAAACTGCCGAAGGTGTAGCTTTTTAGGATTCTGTTTTTGCTCTTATTTTTGAGCTGAGTCTTGGTCTTTCTTATCACGGAGGTGAAAACAGGAATACTTGAGACCTTAATGTGAGTTTAGGAGAAAAGATGTTAATCACCAGTTTCCTGCTACTGGTTTTAAATTTCATAGAGGAAGCCACACTGATTGTGTCATCAGAAATTCTTATATTTTTAGTTTAAATTCTCATCTCCCTCCCCTGTTGCCCAGATCTGGTTTTTTGGCTGGAAACAACTTACAGTAACTTCAAATTAAGCATTTTAATTCTAAAGAATGGTCTTAAGTGAACCATTGTATGTAGTTTTCTTATGGGGAAATAAATTGGATAGTTTACCTTGTCAGTAGAAGAAATATAGGGGTTTGTGTTTTTGCACTAAAGTTAAGTTCAGGGTTGGTCTTCTTTTAGCTGTCCTTAGTTTTGGGATTATTTTTGTTTTTCAGAATAAAATGGCACAGGTCAGACACTTTTAATCCCCTGAAAGTAATCTAAAGCTATAGAAATGGAGTTGCAGCTGTCCCAGAGACAGACTGGGACAAAGGTTGGTGTAGAAAAACTAAGGAGCAGTAGCAGTATCCAGTGTCCTGTGTCCTTCCCCAGCAGAACACTAGCAGAACACCGAGGGCAGAGAACACTGACACACACTATTCAGAGCAGCGATTTCAGGAGCACACCAAGGCGGGGCCCGTGGTCAAGGGGCTTCCCAGGGGATGTCATAAAAGGCACATGGAAAGAACTGGTTTAGGACCAGATTTGGCACAGGTTCACTGACAAAAAGTGGGGTGGTGATTGAGAGGGATCATAGATTTCCTTTATAGTCACAGGGGCGGAATCAAGATTGAGGTGTGGCTTAGAAGGGAACATTTCAATTCCCTATGAGGAATAACTTTGTAGCACTCGGTGTTCTTCAGCGAGGACAGCAGTGCCTTAGGAAATGTGGACCTGTCCCAGGAAGTGGGCACATAGGCTGGGAGTCTTAGAGGGCTCCTGCCCAGGTCTCCCACATGGTGCAAGATGCTGGGCTTCTGTCATGACTCAGCTGGGAATGTCCTTGAACATAGGAATCACACACAGCTCAGTCTGGGTTTGTTCCTGGCTTGTCTCCAGCTGCTAGTAAATATGTTAATATGTGTGTCGGGGACAGCTCTGGTGACATGGATAATTAGTTCTTCTGATGTTGAATGAGAAATGAGTAAAAAGGCATAACACATTAATCTTAATGTCTTTAGACTTGTGTTTTTATTATAAGGGACAGATAATAGTGAAAGAGGGAAAAAATCTCATGAACACTAGTTTCCAGACTTCTGTCCAATTTCACAGCCTTGGTTTACTGTCAGTTTCCAAATGATCAGGCTGGAAATTGATGAAAGCTGTTTCTTTTGACCATGGCCCCATAAAGGCAGTGGGCAGTGCACATTGAAAGAATAAGTATGAAAACACTGGCCTCATCTCATAAACTTTATTATTGGTAGTATTTTATTCCAGCAGCTGTTTTTGAAGCACCGTCTTGAATACATGTGACTGCCCAGGCTTTTGACACAAATGTGTTCCAGGGAGACAGATTGAGGAAACTTTGAGTACTAATCCTGTCACTTTATTTCTCATAACTTTTATTTTCATCCAGTGGCTCAGTGGAATTGATTGGGATTGCCAAAAAATAGAATGATACAAGTGAGAAATAGACCTGGAGGGAGGTGTGTGTGTGTCGTTGGTTTCTTGCTTATTTGATTTCCGAGAACCATCAGAGTTGAGGATTTCAACCGTTATTCTGATAGCATTTACCGCAAACCCTGATGGCAGTTGCTGTCCTTTGCCTTACAGCTAACTGGGACTAGAAACAGTTCCATCACCCAGGTGGGTCTCATAAGGAAACATTAGTGGGCTGGTCTGTTGCATCCCTCCTCTTGTAAGCTTTGGATAACTCTGAATTTAGAAAGAGATTTCTAAAGATATTTAAAGAAGGAGACTTACAGAGTTGAATAAACATCCTGGAATTTTTCTTTCTCTAAATGAATGTCAGCTTCAGAGACCCCACCTGCAGACAGAGGCAGTGTCTCCTCTAAACATTTTCGGAGTAGCTCTTGGAATTGGTTTAAAGCTGGTTTCAGACTCCACAAAGAAATGGCCCTTTACAGGATCCTTTATTGCTTTCGGTGGTTAAAGCAGAATCTGTCCAGAGAGTAAAGGTAGACAGCCCTGCAATGTCTAAAGGACAGGCCTTCTTTCTCCTCACAGCCCTGCAAGTCCCCGGCTGTGCCTGGCTGTTTCCCACAAGTGCCAGACAGAATGTGCACTTTTTGACAAAGTATGTTCTATTCTGTGTGTAAAATCCTCTCTCAGTTCTGAGTGAATATCGATTCAAAGCTTAATTCACGCTGATTACTTGAAAACCTAATCTTGATTCTACCCGAGTGTTTGTAGATATCTGAACATCTGGAAACAGCACAGAGTGAAGCGTTCCCGTGAGTTTTAATTTGGTTTCTGGTACTACACTTGAAACTCCAGTAATGATAAGACGGGAACTAAAACAGCAGCTGTCCCTCGGAAATGAGGGTCACACCAACCTCGTTCCCAGACTGAGGCGCAGTTGAGAATGCTTATGTGTGGCATGCGCCTGCCGCCCAGTACACACACCTGAGTCATTAGATGTCACTTTATGGCATCGTCACGGAGAACGACTGGGTTTTGGAGAGAGAATGTCATAATGTGACTTCATTTCCTTGGAGCACTGAAGTAGAGGCTTTTGGAGTAGAAGCTCTTGGACATTAAAGAGAAATCAGAAAGTTTAACCCGACTGATACAGAGCTCATTATGAATTGACAATCTCTCTTTAAAAAAAATAAATTTCCTGCCGTGGCTAGCTGGCGCTACAGAAAGTCCTTTGTGAAAGCCCCAGCCTGATTTCACTATCAACCACTTAACCACGGTATTAATTTTTCAGTTGTTGAACTTTTAAGATTTTAAACTACTTTGAGTTTAAAAGTAGTCTGTTGCTGAGCCAGAATAGTTTGTTAAGAAACATGCATCTTTGAGTACAACCGAAGTTCCTTGGTGTTGGAAAATGCCCTCCCCGCTCCCCCAGAAATGGATTAAGAATACTTCATGGTATTTTCCCATAGGAAATAATGTTACTAGTAAGTTCTGGACTTCAAGACATGATTTCTAAGAAGTTTGAAGATTCAGCGGGCACACTTTTGGCAAAAATTGCTTGTATCTGACACATTGCATTATAAAAGTTTTGATTAGTGGGGCTTTTTTTAAACAAGTAAAGAGAAAGAAAACATGGATCTGCCTCGGAAGTCCCCTCTGCCTGAGTCTGCTGCTTGCAGGATTGGAGCTTTTACTGTAGATTGCAGCTTTGGAGCTGCTTTACCTCGAGAGCACTTTATATTTTATTGTGCTTTAAAAAAAAAAAAAAATTAGTGCCGGGTTTATGGAGTGAAGTGCTTTCATAAATGCTGAAACTACCTTTTCTGTGGGTAAAAATGCACCTCATCAGAATTTCCCCTTTGAAGAATTTTTTATGTTCACATAAAATTGCCAAGTTAAAAATCTGATCTTCCTACGGAGTAAGAGCTTTCATTTCAAATAAAGCCATTTTATTGACCAGGTATCAACATTTATGACGGTCAGACACCTTGCAGATAGCAAAATAAAATATTTATGCTTGGTACTTACTTTCCTTATAAACTAGAAATGTCAACCCAGGCTATCTTTTTGATAGCTTGAATATGTTAGGATGGGAGGAATTGGGTTGAGTATCCAGGTAAGATTCCAGGAGTGAGGGTGGAGCAACGTGTGTTTGGAGATTTCTGTATCCCAAACCCCACGGGCTCCAGGCACACTTTTGGAGGACCATTCCGGTGGATCCCTTTGCCGTCGTGGTGGCAAAGCAAACTGATGCTAAAGGAAATAAAAAACTTAATTCTCGTGCTAATCAGTGCCACTGTGGAGCTTCCAGACCCCATTCATTTGTTCTGGTGGATGTCATGTGGTGTGAGACTCACTAACATTAAATTAGTGATGAAGTTAAAGAGACGCTTCCTCTATCCCCATAGAAGGTATTTTGTCACTTAAGTAATAATTGAACTTTATGTTGCACTGTATTAACAGATTAAAACTACCCTGTTTTAATCTGTTTCCTAGCCCTAAACTCTAGGAATAGGGCTAAAGTAGTTAAAATAAGAGTTTTTGTCATGTAGCCTTCATAGCCATGTACTACTGTGTGCATACTAGCTAGGTTTTATTGCAGGATGTTTGCCATTACTTTTAGGTTTATAGATTCAAGAAATAACTATATTTGCTTCTCAAAAAAAAAAACACTGGCTTTTTTTTAAAAAAAAGTGATAGGTGCTAGTTAGAGTAGCCCCTACAGATCAGTCTTTTTTGCAAAGTGAATTTATAGTATCTATTTCCATAATAACTTTTTAAAATGACACCCAGGTACAGTTGATAGCTGTCTTAGTGATCTGTAGCTGTTGCCAATTCCAGTGTATGCAATTCCAGTGTAAGCTTAGTCTCTAAACCATTATCTTTGGTTAATACAACTCTCCTAACTCTGAAATGCTAAAGATAATGTCTCAGGGCTCCAGGACATTGCCATGGTTTCTTACCTTTTGCCCACCAGGGTCTGGTTGGGAAACCATCTGCATCAGAGTTGCTTAGGGACCTGTAAGAGTACAGCCTCCTGTATCTCACACACACACACACACACACACACCCTCCATTTCTCCCTGCCAGAGCTTAGGGATGTGTTTATATCCATGAATTTATTTAGGCTAATTAATGTTAACTACTGAACTTTTCTTTTTGTACAAGAAACAGGCCATTTGCTTATTTGCTTCTGCCAAAGCCAGCAGGGCATTTATCTCTTAAGATGAATAAGTTGAAATTGGCTAACTTTTTAAAAGCTCCTACCTGCTGGCTATGTTGAATGCATTCACTAAGTGCTAGTTTTGATAGGTTGGCTTCTGACAGACACTGCCCCTTTGATGGTATTTGGTGGTGTTTGCAATTACCAGCCCAAGCACAAGCCATGGAAGCTTCTAAACCACAGACACAAGTCAAGGTGTTAAAGAGAATCCAGTGGACTTTATTTACGAGTTGGGGGAAATTGATGGGGGGAGTTATTTTTGTTTTGTCTTATAAAAAGTATAAAATATGTCTCCTTGTCCCAAAGAAATTTAGCAGTTAGTTGAAATCAAGTGGTTAATCCACAAGAAGGTAAGCCCCGTGGGAGCAGGGCATGGCCTCTGTTGTTGCTATACCCAGAGCACCTCCTAGAACAATTGTCAGGCATGTGAGTGTTTGTGTTTGTTGAGTGGATTTGTGAATATCATTGATGTATTAAGTATTGGGTAACTTGGCCTGCAGTTTTTACCAGTCTGCCAACTTTATAAAACACCAATCTGTAGTTCACAGATATCCTTTTGATAATTGGTGTTTTCTTCACTTCTGACTCCGGGGTTGAAGACAGTTTTCTCTGTCAGTCATGTGTAGAGAGAAACACATGGAGCTTGAAGCTCAGGAGAGGTGAGTGATGGTGTCTTGCTGGCTGGACGTTCATTTGTGCATATGGGTAGGCGCATCTCCTTTAGGAGGATTGCATGAGACCCTTGTGCAGTGGGTGCCCAAACAAAACACACTTTTCTTCTTCCCCTAAGGGTAAACTGACTTGTTAAAAGCTTCTAAATCAGGGAACGAACACTTAAAAAGAGTAGCTCTTTAAAGGGCGGTAAGCCCAGGGAAAGGAACTATGACATCAGCATCACCTGGTATCCCATCTACTCAGAAATTTTGTTTTCTCCCAGTTTAGTTCAAAAACTAATTTTAAGACTTTTTACAGATTTGTTAGAAATATTTGTGTGACACAGGTACAATCAAAGTAAATTTTGTATGATTGGCTGTATTCAGAGGCCATGCCTGACATCCTAAAAGTTTCCTGTTCATCAGCCTTCGTGCTTCTCCACCAAGGCTTCCTACAGCAGTTCCTCCCTTTGTGGGATTACTGTTAAATTCACTTGGGAAGGGGCTAGGGTCAGAGAAGATGAGGCAAGAGATTTTAGAGGAATTGGCAAAAACTCTTCAAAGTGTTCACTTTTAAGTGCTTTTATAGAGCTCTGAATCAGTGTCAGTTTTACCGGCCTTTTACAAAAACAAAAAAACCAGGAAGTTATGTTCCTTATTATTGCAAAATCCTATTATCATAGGTTTTTACATATTTTGTTCTGGTGACGATGTAATATGTGTGTTTAATTGTGAGTACGGTGTGCTCGTTTTTACAGTAAGTTAGCGTAAGAGTTACACGTGAATAGCGGTGGAAATCCAAGAATTTTATCTCGTTTCCTGTACACTTTACTGAACTGTTAGCCTCTGAGTGTAATGCTTTCCTGGTGGCACATGGAGAATATAATATTCCTAATGCATAATGGGATCTTTTGACAACTCACATTTTTGTTCTTCAATTTTGGCTGTCACATGGCTTTTAATGGTTTCATTAGTAAACAGATGAATGTATTGCGTGTGAATGTTAGTGACAGCTTAATGAAAGGGCAGTCCTCCCTCTCTCTTCTCCTTTCAGAAATGCCTTTGCTCTTAGACCCAAAAACATTTTTTCTCTCCATGTGGTGTTTGCAGACTTGAGCTCATCTTGATTGGATGCATTAATATTGAGACAAAACATGCAATTATGCTTTCCTTTGGCCCTGGGGTAACCCTTCTGAAGACAGCTGTCTGTATCATCGTACCTGCTTTCATAGGAACCAACTCATTCAGGTTTCTCGGGGGTTTCGCTTATTTGGCTTTGAATGGGACAGCCATTTCACCTCATATTTTTAGATAATGTTTGAAAGTTATACAGGAATTTTTACCTTGTAATAAGATCAGAATGATTATTTTACTGAAAAACTGAATTGTTATGTTATAATGATGTTTCAAGCCTATTTCTTTGGTAGGATTTTCCGTTTTCTTATGAGTAACTTCTTGAAATGGAAGTGTGTATGAATGGGTCGGAATGAATTCAGCAATTCTGAATCTCCAGTTTTGAAAAAGGAAATTTTATTCTATATCTCGTATTCTTTAACCAGAGTTATGTAGAAGACTGTGCCACTCTAATCTTTAATACATGGCTGTAGTTCTTGAAGTCAGGGAGCTCCCAGAAATGTGAAAAAGCATGTGAGATGGGCTTGCCTCTAGAGACTTATCTTTGGGACTTTCCCAGTGATCCATGGACCACAGTGTGATTTTTGTTTTGTTTGTTCTGATGCAGCTTCCAGGAGGCAGGCCGAACCTGCAGATATGCGCCCGGAGATACGGATCGCCCAAGAGTTGCGGCGAATCGGAGACGAGTTTAACGCTTACTATGCAAGGAGGGTAATGATGTTTTCTTTACCCCCTTTTCTGCTCACGCCCTCCCCTTCCACACCATATTTTTTAAAAAAGACAAAGTGACTTGTTATAACTACATGCTAATTCTGGAAATGAATACTGTTGCCTAGTTGTGACCTTTCATTGTTTCTCCTTTCCCATTTTTCATTTGTTTTATGACTGAGTTTAAGTAATGGCACTTAAATAAAATAATACAGTAGGAGGCAGCAAAGGAATTTTATGAGCAGACTTTAAAACAATGCTAAAATAGGGGTTATTTATAGACTTTGAGATAGTCTCACCTAAATATTATTAACATAGGTTTCAATCCATGTAGTGTGTTTCTGTACTCCCCTTGTGCATTTTAGGTCAAAGTTAAAGGTAATTTTTAAACAACCTCTTTTGTCACTTAGCACTTGGGAACGATCGCAGCACTCATGTAAAAGACTCTCCTGCAGTTTGCAGGGTGACCTGAGTAAGAGCAGGGAGCCATTGCCCTTGCAGAGCCCATTGTTGTCTTTGGACATTTAATTGTTGAAATGTATTAGGAGGCCATTCATCAATAGCCTGTAATTTGGGCTATAAAAACTTTATATTATGGATAATTGACTGCCATGTATTTTGAGCTATGTTCTTGATTTTTAAAAAAATTCTAGCCTGTATCATCTTCTGTAGTTAGTAGAAGCAGTGTTTTTTTGTTTGTTTTACCTGGGGGCAATATAGGTGACCATTTGGACACCTTTTTCACACGGGAGACTTTTGTTTGTTTTTGAGACGGAGTCTTGCTCTGTCACCAGGCTTAAGTGCAGTGGCGCAATCTCAGCTCACTGCCACCTCCACCTCCCAGGTTCAAGCCATTTTCCTGCCTCAGCCTCTTGAGTAGCTGGGATTACAGGTGCCCGCAGCCATACCCAGCTAGTTTTATATTTTTAGTTGAGATGGGGTTTCACCATGTTGGCCAGGATGGTCTCGATTTCCTGACTTCGTGATCTGCCTACCTCAGCCTCCCAAAGTGCTGGGATTACAGGCCTCAGCCTCTGCGCCTGGCCACGTGGGAGAGGTTTTTAAATGTGTAGACTTTGACTCCAGGAGTTAGTACCATTGAGAACACCAGTGACTGCTTCCGCTAAAGGGTGCACTAGCAAAAGTGTGATTTAGGGTATTTACTTGTTCACAAAGTTTTAAACACCTCATATAAAGGTATTAATTCAGTCGATTTATCCAAAAGGAAGATACTAATTCTTATTTTGTGGAAAATGTTGTAGTTGTTAATATCATTTATTCTTACCCCTTCTCTTCTAGCTCTATTTTTTGTTTTTCCTGGACATTGTTGTTTCATATAAGTATCTCTTAAAGTTTTTTTTTTTAAATCTATTTTCTCTTCTAGGGGAGGTCATGCTTAGTTAATTGTTGCTAAGTAAATGGATTTTACCTTTGAATTATTATTTTTCTGCCTTTATACAATGTTTTTTAGGCTTCTTTTAGACAAATAGACATTTTCCCATTACAGAGGACACTTTCAGTTCTTCAGTATGGAATTTCTGTAGGAGTCAAGGATGTTTTAAAACACACATTGGATCTTCCTACCTTTCTGTGGGGGTGTTTGAGGAGCATGCTGTAGTAATGATTCTGTTGTAAAATGGGAAGTGTGACATTCATGGACTTAAGAATTTCTTAAAATACTGTCTTTAGTTGGCAAAACTCCTGGCATCCTCCACCTGACATAAACCAGTTCACAGAACATACGTTCGTTTCCAGCCTAAATCTGAAATGGCAATTTTTTTGGAAGTTTGGTTGGTTTTATAACTTGTCACTGAAGTAACCATTCCCTCCAGTTCCTCTGCCTTGGTTTACCTAAAGGGATTTTGGTGTTCCTGTGTGTGACTGGACGTGGCTGTCTCTTGGTTGACTAGGAAGAACTGGTGAGAAGTGGGACCACAGTGTATTCAGGATGGAAGTGGGGAGGACATGAGTCCCTTTAAGAGTGTAGGTGAATACACTCAAGTCCCGATTCTGAGATTGTGTCCAGAATCCAACAGGATAGGTCGTTTCTGATTGGTATGGAGACATCTCTGAACCTAGGCAGTGAACTGACCATCCGCTGGGGCTGTCTCCTTCCCATCTGGAAGGGACTTTGTAGACACTCTCAGGGCAGGATCTGCCCTAGATGGGGCTGCCTGAGAGAGAGCGGCGGCAGTAGGCCTTGCCTGGTGCCCACAGTGTCGCCCTGCTGCCAGGAGCTCTGGGTACTGAGATAAGCTCGCACATTCTCAAGGATTTTGTTAGAGATTTTGACTACAGAGCTGGATGTGTTCAAGGATATTATACAAGTTTCTCTTTAAACCATGCAATATGAATGCATGACTCCACAAGGCTTTCCTGTGGGCCTGCCCAGATGCACCTGGTGAATGCACCTCCATGGCTACCATGAGTGGTCAGTGACAAGACATGGACTAAGGCTGGTGTGGGCACTAGAGTGCATCCCAGTCCCCAGCCATCCTCTTGCAAAGCTATCAAGGTGGGAAATAGTTTGAGTCACATGCAAATGAAACCTAGGCTGCTGGGTTGTCTTTGTTACCTTGCCTCTCTGTTGAGGATGTGATAGCAGCACCTTAACAGGTTCATAGCCTGCCTCCCCTCCTCTTCTCCCAATGTCATTTCACAGTTAAATGTTTAAGATGGTCATGTCTGTGTTTCCAGTAAGATGCAATCTATTGTTCCCATGCTTTTGGTAAAAGAAATTTGTCTGATTGCAGTATTTACAAGGTTTTGTCATTGTGCATATTCTTTTGCATATCTTAAGAATATTAGTGCAAAAATACAGTCACAAATAATTAAAGGACTTTAGCTTTCTTAGTAGGCTGGGATATTGGGGGAATGGAGTAGGGATAGATTCTAGGTTATAACACAATTTTTCTAAAACAAAGATAAATATATTCAGATTTTATGAATAGCTCATAACACAAGGCTGGGCACGGTGGCTCACACCTGTAATCGCAGCACTTTGGGAGGCCGAGGTGGGTGGATCACCTGAGGTCAGGAGTTCAAGACCAGCCTGGCCAAGATGGTGAAGCCCTGTCTCTACTAAAAATACAAAAAATTAGCTGGGCGTGGTGGTGGGCACGCACCTGTAATTCCAGCTACTCAGGAGGCTGAGACAGGAGAACCACTTGAACCCAGGAGACGGAGGTTGCAGTGAACTGAGATTGCGCCATTGTAGTCCAGTGAAACTCCGTCTAAAAAAAAATAGTTCAAAACACTGGATAATACTCTGGATAGTGACACAGTGATCTTCAAAGCCACAGGCACCCGTCTTGATACTTGTTAGATTAAAAACAGTCCATTGTCTGGAATCACACTTAATGGTCCATTGTTAAATATTGGGGGCAGAAATCTGGGAAGGTAATGGGAGGCCGTTTTGGGAAATAATGAATTCACATTACCTGCTGTCTTCACAAGGGAATTATCCTCTCTTGGCAAGCAGTGTACCTCACTGCGCTGCTTTCGGATGGATGTTAACCTTTTAAATGCTGACTGTCTTTATTTGCTTAATGCTATTACAATGCCTTGTCTAAAGTGTTAGTCTTTTATTGCCATGAGCCTTGCGAAGCCTGACAGGATATTTTCCCGTTTTTCCAGTTAGAGAAATAGAGGAAGTTGTCGTGTAGTTGTCATGTATTCAGTCCACTTAAGGGCAGTGGGGAAGCGTTTGAGACGGAGCTGTGGAGGCTGAATCCTTGAAGGAGGAGGTGAGAGAGGCACAGGTGAGCGCAAAGTCCCAGTGCATGTCCCTCTTCTCTCCCGATGCAGTGTCATTCCCAGCTGGCCCTGCCGGGCTGAACGGCCTGGCCCCTCTATTCAGTCTGGGTTTTACTACCTCAGTGGATTTTGGTAACTTCATTTTGAAATAATTTCAGACTTACAAAAATGTTGCAAGAATGACACAAAGAACCACCCTTTTATATCCGCCCCATTTGTTTCCATGTTTTCCCTCTTTGTACACGTGTACAGTTTATTTCAGAATAAACTACAGACATGATACTGCTTTTCCTACACTAAAAATACTTCAGTATATATTTCCCAAAAATAAGAGTAATCCCTTGTGTATAACCACAGTGTAATTATCAAAATTCACAAATAGTTTTACAGAACTCTTATCTGATCTGTGGACCTTATTCAAATGTACTTGTCCCAACAGTGCCCTTCTCAGGAAAAAAAAGAAAAGAAAAAATGTATTTTCTAGCCCAAGAGCCTATGTAGGATCATGCATGGAATTCAAGTGTATTACCTCTGGCTCCGTTCATTTGGAACCATCCTCTGTCTTTGTCTTTTATGACAGTGACATCTTTGAAGGATCAGGGCAGTTGTAATTTACGGACTCCCTGAATTTGATTTATCTGATATCTCTGCATGATGAGACCCATGTTTTGCATTTCTGACAGCAGCACTCCTGAGGTGATGTGTCCTCAGTGTGGCACAGCAGGAGGCACAGGATGTCCATTTGTCCTGTTACTGATGGGGTTTACTTTGATCCAAGGTAGTGTCTTCCACTGTGAAGTTAGTACTTTTCCATTTGTAATATGACAGAGCTTATAAAGGACGAAGAGCTTTCCTTTCTCTCTCATATAATTATTTAGTATACCAACTTGGATTCATGGATTCCTGTTTTATTCAATGGGCTACAATGCGTTACTCCCAGCATTTATTTTGATGCTCAGATTCTTAAAGATTTGGCAGGAGGCACCAGTAGTGCAGGCACAGGGAGAACCAGTTGTAGGACAAAGCCCAGGGGCTGTGAAGGTCATGGAGCTCTTAAAAGGCATTTGTTGCTGAATGAACTATGGCCAGAGGGCCACTGATGCTCACCGCTCTTCCTATGCAGGTCTGCTGTGCGGGGCGCTCCATAAGACTCCAAGCTTGTGAGACTCCTAGTGGAGAGTAGGGAGGCTATTGGTAAAGGCTAGATAGCACAGGGATGTTAGTGGGCATGGAGGGAAGAGAAGTTCTCTGAGAACCTAAATCTTTATTTTGGAATTTGTGAGAAAGTGAGCAGCTTGCCTTTACCTGAGTGGTGCAGTGTTTGTATTTCTGCAGCCTGCACCTTCTCTTCCTCGTGAGTGTGTCAGCCCAAGACAGCCAGACTAAGACTGTTCTTTAGTAGCCGTTGCCAGTTTCTTTCATCACCCAAACTGTGTGAGTGCATGTGCCGGTTCATCTGCTGGACACAGTGCCAGCAAGGATAGATTGCGATCCTCTGTAGGTGCGGAACAGAGGTACTGGAAGGGTAGTGTCTACTTGGGTGGGAGTCTTGACCATGGGCCGGGGCTGCGATCCGAAGCCCTTAGAATGTAAAAATGCTTGCTCTTGGAATAACTGGAGCCATTCTGCAACCAACATGCCTCCCTCTTCCCCCTCCACCACCCGTAATACTGAAGCTGGAGTTATTTTCCTTCTGTGCCTTCTAGGTTCTTCGCAGTCAGGTTGTCCAGCTCAAGTCACTCCACGTGCAGGAACACTGCTCTTGGCTAACTGTGACCTGGGCATGTCCTGGTGGTGTGCTGCAGTGGACAGCAGCACATGAAGCTGCTCTCCAGATGAGGCCAGCAGTGAATGAAAACCCTTTCACTGTTTGATCACAAGAAACAGTGATCTTTTGTTTACACTGCCTACTTCCTACTCTGTCCAGGGCATGTGCAGACATGAATTGATTGAAGTGCATGTAGACCAAAATCTAGCCCTGAATCAGACAAAGTGGAGTTGAGAAAGTGGCTTGCAGACTGATTTTGATGGAAAGAATTTAATGTGTCATTACATTAGCATTTTCCTATAATATATATGAATTTGAAATACTTACATGCTCTCCTTCTTGAGAAGTGAAATCCCCAGTGCTATCTCATTCTTGTTTTTATAAATGGTGGTCATTCTTCTGTGAATAATGTACAAAGGCAAGGACTAAAGTTTAGCCTGCTTGTTGGTAATTGCACAAACTGAACACAAACCCAAATGTGTGGTCTCAGCATACTTTGGAGGTCTTCATTAATTGAATGTTGGAGTTTAGTAAAAGAAGTTGCTTTCTGTTACTGGCTGTGAAAAGAATTGTGGAAATCTGCACATCAGATATTAAATTCAAATTAGACCTAACTCATGCAATGATAGGTTGCCCCATACTTGACTCACATAAGTTTATAGAATGCCAGTTTCCATAACAAAGGTAGTCATGAGGAGCTTAGATAAGCTTAGATAAGCTCCTCATGTACCTGCCGTTGATCAGTGGCGCAGTTTTCAGGTTCAGCAAGAGTTTTCCTTAGAGCTGGAGGAGGCAGTTCAATGTTTGGGTTTAGGAGCCTTCCTTGCCTGTCTTAGACCACCCCATTTCCATCCCACAAGTACAGTGGCCCGAGGTGATGAGCTCCTTGGTTCTTCCTCAGACTTTCAGGAGCACATGTGGCTGGGATTGTGTGGACTATGGATTGCTGGTTTTCCAAACAAGCACGTTCTGTTACTCATTGAAGCCAGAGTGTGATCTCGTAGGAAAACATGAAGCGTGGGGACTTTGGGGTCAGACCTAGAGCCCTGGCTCTACCCTTAACCTTTAGGAGGTCCATTTCCTGGTCTATCCCTTAGGCATGTAGTGAAGATTAAGTAAGAACATTTAGAGATGGAGCTAGAAAATTCGTATTATCATCTGTTATCATAATTCTGTTTCCTCTCACTTTGAACTGTAATTGAAACAGTTTTCAATGGGTCTTTGGCGTTTAGAAAGGGAGATGCCAGGAACTCTGTTCACCTGTCTTACCTTTTTAATACTCTGGAACTGCTTTTTAAACGAGTTGTGTGGTTGACCCTACTGCACATGCTGTGTCTGGGTGTAGGCAAATATGAGATGAGGCTGAGGCACTGGTGTGTGTTTAAATGGCTGGGTGGGCATTGGGCTAGAGGACTTGTGCTTGTTTGTACCACGTGTGAGTGCTCATCTGTTTGGCAGGTGCCCACACCTGCAGGGCTGCCTGGCTGCTCTGGATCAAGGCCATGAACACGTAACCATGAGGAAGGAGATGCAGGTGCCTGGAGGGGGACTTCAGGAGGTCTAACTGGGGTTTTGTTTTTTTTTTAAATCTCTTGAGGAGGAAATGAAGATGCACACAAACTAAGACTTGGCCCTGCTGCAGACGCTCAAAAATAATAAGCTTCCCATACCATCCTTCACTAGACTTCTACCACCTGAAACAAAGTGGAGAGGTTTTAATTGTGGTTAAACTGTGTTACATCTCACTTAGCTTTTTTCTGAGGCTGGAATATTTTGAAACAGTGTGTTTCTTCTCTGAATCTAATATTCCAACTACTGATGCCTCACACAGATGTCAGAACAATCTGTGTCTTCTCTGTGGTTGGCCATAGAACAGTGACGACTTCAGAAGTGGCAGGCGGGAGTCATTCCCCACTTTAGCCAGCACCAGGTCTGGAGTCTGACAGGCTAGAGACCTACCAAGTGGAGGGCTGTGCTGTGCTGCCTGAAGAGCCTCAGTGCACAGCCTCACCCCAACATTCACTGGAGAAGAGATTTGTCTCACAAGATGCCTTAACTATAATAATTTCTTTGAAATAGTGTGTCAAAAATAGGATTAAAGTTTGGCTTATGCAAATGTAGTTTTTATCTGACTTCTGAAGACCACATTGTCACCATAGCAAATCAGCTGCAGCACCCATAGCTTTGCAGCACTAGAGAAGAGTGCTCTACTGGTGTGGGGTGAAGGTACCATGCATCTGGGAGGGAACTTCCCAGTGCCCTTTCCCCAGCTGTGGTGACATCAAAGTGCAGTAGGCACAAGCTATGCAAATATCCCTGTTGCCTTGGTGATGAACAGAAAGTGGATTTGGTGTTGGGCAGTATTGTAGCAATCTCCTCTGACACCTGAAAACAGCATGCATATGGAACCAGCGCTGAAATACCAGCTCAGCTGCCATTTGACTGTGGTTGTTGGTCTGAAAGTGGAGCGAGACCAGATCTTCCTGAAGAGCTCCACATGATACTGACTATGTGCTGGGCCTTTTTCTCTCTGAGCTCTATGTCACTCGGTTGCCAGTTAAAATGCTGTTTAGACTGCTGGGTTATGAACGGGTAGTGGGGTGGTAGTTCTAACAGAATCAGGGGGGCGACTCCCAGTCCTCTGTCCCACCCTGCCACCTCAGTGTCCCTAAAGATGCCGTGACAGCCCCTGGGTATTCCCAGGCTCCTGGATATCCATCCCAGGCCCTCTCTTCTGCAGCCTGTGGGGATCAGACACCAACCAGAGAGAGACTGCTTCCTCAGTTGCCTGAGCCTGGAACAGAGATTCCCTCTGTCCTTTCTGGTCTCACAGTCCAAAATTCAGCCTCCTATTATATATAATATATAATAATATATAGTCTATGTATAAATACTTATATATAAAAAATAACTTTCAGGACACCCTATACATTTAGTGTTGAAATTCTGAAACAAGTTTTTGAGTAAGCTAAATTCCTCTGCATCTCAGAGTTGTATAGGTATACCTTATTTTTGAATGCCTCTTAGAATTAGGAATTGAGCTTGCTTTGATATGACGATGAAATTGTCATTTTTCCCTTGTTGCTTTGACTGCTAGGAAACTCTTAACTGTGGCTGTCTTACAGCACATTTCACCCCTGGTTCCCAGGATAACTCCTTGATGTCATGTCTGATCTCAGCCTTTTTTTAAAATTGTGTTATGCACATTTGTGCTTTTTTAACTTAAGTCCCCCCTTGAGCGATGCTATGTCTAGGTCTGTGATGTACTTACTGAGTCCTTTGGCCCAGTGGGTGTCAACCCTGCCTTTGGAGTATGGATGAGTGGGCTGTATTCTGAGCTGCATTGTAGGAATCATTTAGTGATTCTCAATTCTCACTCCAGAACCTCTGTGACCTCAGCTTAGCCTGAAACAAGGCCCCCTTCAGGTCTGAGGAGCAACGGGCCCTTCCCGGCACAGGCACAGGCACAGGGACAGGGCATGCGAAGAGGGAAGGTGCTGGCCTGAAAGCCCTCGTTTAACTTCTGTCCTGCTTCTGGCATTCCATCTTCATGTGGACCAAGAGTACCTGTCCTGTCCTGCCACTGTCTTGCACCACCCTTTGAGTCACTTGCTTGACCAACTCTGTAGTCACTGGCTGCAAAACAGCATAGGGAATGTTCCCCTGGCACTCACGGTTGTTGTGGGGACTGAAAAGCATGGGCTAGGTTATTTCATTTGTGGTGGCCACGGCAATTCTTCCATCCCCAAGCTTGGGCACACAAAGTCCAAAGGCCTGGAGTGCCCTGCGCAGCTTTTCAAAGGATTGACTCCTCTCACTGTTGGAGAGAGAAGCTGAATCCAAAGCTGCATTCTATAGGTGTCTGGTGTTCAACCTGACCAGTTCCCTGGAGCCAGGGCCTCTTTTCTTTTCCAAGCATCTGCTTCCCTGGACTGCGCAAGAGAGTGTTGTTCTGTGATTATTTTGGCATTAGAATGTCATTAAATTCTCTGACGCTTGATTGGTCGTCCCAAGTGTAAATTGAAGATACTCCTGCCCTGCACTCAATGTTCCTTGCTGCAGTGGCAGTGCCAGCCCCTGGCAAGGCAGCAGGAACCCCACGCTAGGGCATTCCTGTGGCTCAGCTCCTCCCCAGTTGCCACCCAGATGAGCTTGTGCCATCTGGTGTCATGGGGACGTGTGAAGAACTATTTAGGAATTCCCTGTCGAATGCGCGACACCATCTCAAAGGGCATTGTTCATGTCTTCAGAGAAAGACTGCCTAAGTCTATGCTGAGGAAACTTGTAGAGACAGAATCCTATGCCTTTACACTTAGAGGGCATAGTCTGTGGAGGAGCAATCCTGCAACTTGGCATAATTTTTCCTTCTGGTTCATGATAAATATTTATCCACTACTTAGATTATCTTTACTGAACTGCTGGCCCCTTCTGCCTGTTGGCCTTGCTGCCTCTGCCCAGCTTCTCTCTCCACTTGCACTGCCCATTCTCCTCTTGTCCTTCCAAGAAATTCTCCTCTTCCTTTGGGGCTCGATGTGGGGATTCACCCTGGTGCCTTCCTGCCCTGGCTCCCCCACTTCCTCTCTGGCCAGGATTTTTCTCTGTCTCATTTTATTTGCCTCTGTATTGTCCTTACTTTATTATCTTGTTTATTATTTTGTGCTGGCGATACAGCTATTACCACCAGACCTAGTGGGTACACAGACACATGCTTGAAGTTGGGCCCCCACCTGATGCCGGTCAGCATCAAGGCCACTGGAGCCCCTTACCCTGAGAGGAGCAGGGGCTGTCAGGAACTGGTTCCTGGAGGGACATACAAGGTTGTGAATGTTGAAGGAGTCATCTTCTGGACACATGGGATGGCCACAAAAGGCAGTTACCTCCAGGTAACCCAGTCCTCACATAGCTCTTGATTTAGACTATGGAGATTACAGTACCTAACTGGGTGGGGCCCTCCTCTTTGTGCACTTTTGATTGTGTGTATGTGTGTCTGTGTAGAGAAAGAGTGAGAGAGGAGAGAACTGTAATATATGGTCACTTCAGTTGTAACTTACTAGCCAATTTGGTCTTTAGAAATAATCTCCTTCACCCAAATGAGTTACTATATCTTCCTAAAGTATTTTTGCAATTTATACTAAAACAGAATTACCCAACCCTGTAAGAAGGATTGTTTTCACTTAAAGGGTGACAGACTGAGAATTATGGGTAAGCATCAGTGAAAGGATGTATTAGTCAGTTAGGACTGCTGTGCAGAGTTCTAGAGACTGGGTGGCTCACACAACAGGCGTTTATTTTTCTCAGTTCTGGAGGCTGGAAGTCTGTGATCATGGTGCAGACTTAGCCTCCAGACCTGTAGATGCCGTCATCCCCTGTGTCTTCACGTGGTCTACCCCAGTGGGTTTCTGTGTCCTGATTGTCTAAGAACACCTTGGATTAGAGCCCACCCCACAGTGACCTCATTTTAACTTAATCACCTTATTGATGACCCTATCTCCACTTACAGTCACAGTCTGAGGTCCGGGGGGTTAGAACTGCAACAGATGATTTGAGGGGACACAGTTTACAGTTCAGCCCATAAAGAGGAGGACACCCAGAAGTTTCAGGAGGGAGTGGAGCATCTTCCCTGTTTATATTTATTTTAATAGTTTTTTTAAAAAACGCTTTTAATTAGGAAAGACAGTGTGTCTTTTTTATATTACCCAGTTTGGGAGTGGCAGAACTTAAATGCACTTGTGATACACAGATGTCTCTTCCACCTGATTAAGAACCACTGTAGCAGACGCAGACTTATTGGACTCTAGGCGGGAGGCCAGCTCTGCAGACACAGCAGGTCTCAGGAAGACGGTCCAGGGGTGGCTGCTGATGCTCCTTTTATGGGTGTGTTTATTGTCTTAGCCCACATTAGATGCGAGGGACCACTCACACTGCAAGTGACAGCTCCTGGCTCGGTCATACTTGCCTTTAACTGGCAGCTCCCCAACAATGCAGAGATTGTCATTTTTAGTCCTGACTTTCCCATTCCATTTTGGATATGCTACCCTGGCCAGAAGCCTGTGGGTGTGCCCTTACTTTGACCTTTCACCAGTGCATTCCGTCTTAGGGGACTTTCTCTAATCGCTTCAAACTCCCTCCTGACCCCTTACACCACCCCAAAACCAAAGGCCCTGGTTTAGGAGCTGAATTGTAGCAACCACTCCTCACGTATCTAGATTGCAGGGAGATTTCACTGGAGCTGGCTGAAGCTGTTGGCACTTTGAGCAGCATTGAGCCATCAGTCTTAGTTCTGCGTCTTCGCCCCACTGCAGCTTTTGGCCACTTGCCCCGGTTTAGTGTCACCAGGCCCTGACCATAAGCCACAGTAATTTTTATGGCTGCAGGTATTAAGAGGGCAGCCAGTCTGCAGAGGTAGGGGCTGCCCGTCCTCCAGCTGTCTTTTGCAGTACGGGCATACGCTTCAAGCCAACAGCAGCTCCAGCCGGCCGTGCCAGCTGTCAAATGCTTTCTGGGCTGGCACAGCTCTTTGAATCCGTGGTAATGGCTTCCTCTGTTGAATGTCGTCCAAAAGCAATTGCTTGTCAACTTAAAAGCGTGTGCCATGTTGTCATGCCCGCCGTCTGAGAGGGCAGGCATCCCCGCACCCTTGCAGACTGGGATGCTTGAGCATCTTCTCATGAGTCAGAGATTGGGTGTAACTTTTGCCAAAATTTCCTGCATTTTCCCCACCCTCTCCAGCATGTCTTTGAATACCCCATATCCTTTACATTTGAGATGAAAGCGGAACTCTAAAAACTTGGAAAGATTCTCTCGTGAGGTGACTTCTACTTAAGCTTGGTCACATCTCCTGCTGTCCTCCAAGAGTGGGCAAAAGATTTCTTCCCTTGGACGCTGCCAGTGCTAGAATATGAAACTTAGCAAGTGTCAGCAGTTGGAGTCTGCCCTTCACATTGGCCCAGCCCCCTCATTGGTGTCCTGTTGACTGTGGACACCCAGTCAGCCCCATTTTGTGGCCACACCGAACATGGCAATGACACCAGGTTGGCACAAAACTTCCCTGCCTGGATTGATTACTTAGCTCATCATAGCATACACTTTCTTCATTTTAGTAAGCTGTGGTTTTATTTTGAATAAGTCTCTTTCAACCTATTAATATTAGTCTACACTAAAATTAACCTTCCCCTAAATTATTCTCACACAGAGGCAGCAAAGTAATTTTGAAAGTTAAATCAAAACAAAGCAATCTTGTGTGTAAAACAGATAAAAATCACAGACTGTGGTTACAGAGTGCCTCTACAGGAATCACTTACATAAAGCTGATTTCCTCCAATCTTGTTATGGAAGGAAAAGGGGAAATGCCCTGGCCTTATCACAATCCCATTCTGTCAAACAAGCGAGGCAGAGCTTGTGTAAACAGTGGAGCTGCAGCTGCAGCTGGTGTCTGTGGGGGCTTTTCGGGGTCTGAGGGGACAGTTGTCTCAGCCTGATTCATGGTCGGTGGTTCCCGCGACGGTGTGTTGGAGGCATCCCCCACTCAGTGAGAAGGGGATTTGTGGAGAGACAGTCACGTAGCCCAGTTTCGTGTGGATTAGTCATTAAGAAATGTCCAGGGCAGATTTCAGACTTGAACAGCGAACCAGGTTGTAGCTCATGGTGTTGAGGTTGATGTGTTGTGTTGCCGCCGTCTTTGGCAACTTTGAATTTATACCTGGCACTTACCCACAAGATGGATTAGAACCTGAAAGTGGGCGCTGTGGAAGACCTGAGGACCCTGAAAGCATTGAATAAGCTGGTGATTTCCTTTTGAACAGTTTCTCAGCTTGTAACAAACATAGACTGGTCACTGGCACAGAGGCTTTTTTATGTTCTGGATTGCTCTTTCCTACCCACACCGGGAGGGTAGGAGGATGGGGGTTGACATTGCCTGTGTCTGTGACCATGGGCACCCCTCTGGGTCACAGTGTTTATCGTAGCCAAGCAGCCAGAGGCACAGTGGTGCATCACTGCACGCCTTTACTTAGCTTCTTTGGGCAGATTACTCCAAATCACTGGTTTCTCAAATAAATTACAGCTGCCAGAAATTCACCCCTCAGGGAATCTGCAGCGTATTTGAATGTCAATTAACTTGGGTGGTAAGATAGTTGATTTACATCCTCTTTGAGTTTTTCAAACATTCTTTTGGGTGCTTGCTTTCTTTTTTTTTTTTTTTTTCTATTTTCAGGAGTAAATCATTGGTATGCCTGCCCTTTATGTAGGGATGTCTTCCCCTTTGCAGGGAAATGAAAACAAGTTTTCTTCACAGTCTCAGGGAGGAATCGTGCTTTGTGATACAGTGCTCGTGAAGAGGTGCCTTTCATAGTGTTTAAGATGGGATTGGTTGTTCACTTAAATATGGGCTCCCTCCCCTCCCCACTCCCAAATTAGGGAGAAACTAAGAAGTTTTCCTTTTGTTGTTTCAGGTATTTTTGAATAATTACCAAGCAGCCGAAGACCACCCACAAATGGTTATCTTACGACTGTTGCGTTACATTGTCCGCCTGGTGTGGAGAATGCATTGACAGGTTCTTTGCGGAGCCGAGATACGTGCAGACATTTTGCTTGTTCAAACCAACAAGCCCCAGCACCGCGGTCTCCTGGTGCCATTATTATGCAGCCAGCGGTTCTCTCGTGGAAGGGCAGGTGATGTGTTCAGAAGACACCGAGCTGGATGGGAACTTGACCTTTCTGTTCATCACCACACAGCAGAATTTCTAATGGAAGTTTCTTGTGAATGTAAAGGAGGGAGCATTCTTTGCTTTTTAATGTACAAACCATGGTTTTTTGGAACAGGATTTTGTGTAAGAATGGTGTTTACATGCAGTGTGTTTTCCCCATCACCTTCTTTAATAAGATTTTTCAAAAAGGAAATGGAAACTTTTTAATCAATTGTGAATAATTTTTGTATTAAAATTTTAAGAACCTATGGCCTATTCTCAGAGGATTATGTAAACCCTGCAGTGGAAACTGAGCCAGCTAACTTAAAAAGCTGCCTTAGTTTATTTTTAGAGATTACAGAATTTTTAAATAGGGAGAGGTGTGATATACTCCCTCCCTTCCCTACTATTGCCTCTTTGACCTTTTAAAATTATTTTTATTAATACCAAAAGAGTTCTTTTGAAATGGAACTGATTAAAAGGGCAGAGGGTCTGTTGTCACCTGCATTGATATGCCAGTCCCATTTGTAAATATTTACGTACTTTATAAATTCAGTTGCATCTGTGGCAAAATTTCAGACTATTTTTGCGTCTTTCCTTATCACTTTTTGTGATGTACCTCCAGTCTGGACTCAGATGCATAGATTTGATCCAGTGTATTTTCATGATAAAGTGAAACTGAGTCAGAACAAGAGTTAATATCCGCCTGTATCTTGCACAGTTCGAGCGATCTGTTATTAACTGGGAAGCATTTGGTGTTGGTTTTCATTCCATTTTGATGAGCATGTTACTGGGAAGTATTCTGAAGAGGCAATAGCAGTAATAGCAACAGACCTAAGTGCTACGCACCTTTGTGCTGCTGGCTTTTCTGGTTGCAGGCTTTCCCATGTTCACAGGATGCACTGTCAGCATCAGGTCCCAGAGGGCCACCGTGTCCATTACAGCAGAGTCTAGCTGCAGCATCCAGCTCACGCCTTCATGGGAATGGGCACAGGCCTGGGACAGGGCTTCTGATGGCCATTTGCTTGGCCTCCTGCATTTTAGTCCTCCTGCATTCAGTCTACTGGCCCCACTCCTTTAAATTCACTTTGAAACACAGGCTTCATCCCACTTCCACCAGCACCATAGAAGAATTCTTCTGGGCAGAAGTCTGGTTTTTTCGTTCTTCCAGGACAGTTGGATATTGTCAGGCCACTCGTGCCCCCAGCCCTGTAGTGAGGGTGCTCTTTCTCTGTGCCTGCTCCTTATGAGTGCAATGGAAGGAAACCACACACTGGTCAGTCGTTTCACAGGCAGCAGACACCCAGGGAGACACAGGAAAGAGGTTAGGGAGCAGTGAAATTGAGGAGGGGAGACAATTCTGTGAACTCTGTAACTCTTAAAATTTTTGAAAACTCCAATCATTAAACAGCTTTTAAAAGAAATAAGTAAATCTTCAAATGAGTCAGCAGTGCCAGCAACTGGTGCTTTGCCCAATAGAAGAGCCAGCATGTTCACATTATTTAAATTAGGTGGGAAAATCTAAACACTTGTATCTTCATAATTTAAAATATATATATACACATACACACACACACATATATATATATGTATGTATTGCATATTCACTTTTTCCTTTAGGTAGAGATGATTTAATTCCAAATATTCTTTCTTTAAATAATTTCGTTTCCCCAAGAATCTTCTTGGGACTTTGACTTATTTTTAAAGCTGTGTTGGAGCTCAACTTGTTCCCTAATGTGTCTCGAGCCCATCTGTAGGGTTACACAAAGCCCATGGTTATGAGCAGTGGTAGGATTGCAGCCGTGGGCCTGCTGGACACACACACACACACCAAAGATGTATTTGGTTCTGGGCGCCCCCTCCCAGGATCCCTGTACTCATGTGCCAGTCTCCTGACTAGAGCACTTTACTCTGTTTCCTCAGCTCTGCAGCCCCTGGGAGCGCACACTGGGTGCAGCCCTGGGCCAGGCACGGGGGGCCCTGTCCTGCGCTGCCCAGGGGCTGTGTTCAACACACGAGCACGTTTCCCTCTGGCCTGGTGGCCTCCAGGCTGGATGTGGAAACAGTTCCTGAGGAAATTAGAGAGTCTATGAATTGTAGGAGTATTAAAGAACAGGCTGTTAGCACCAGAACTTAAAGCGATGACTGGATGTCTCTGTACTGTATGTATCTGGTTATCAAGATTCCTCTGCAGAAAGTATGCCTCCCGTGGGTATACGTTTTTACCTTTTTTAAAAAACGTTTTTGTAGAAAAAATAATTAAATCCCCTTTTTGGAAACTTAATGCAGATTTTGTGCCTTGACAACCTCTCCCCATGTGAGGTTTGTAAAAAGTGTCCTGTGACTTAACACAGAAACACAATAAATACACACAAAATAGCTTCGTGAGTGATTCTTCAGATGTCCTTCCCAGAAACCAGTTGATGAAGAATGTTGGGGGTGGGGGTTGTGGAGAAATCAAGTTTAAAATTCCTTCTGATTAAAAAAATATAGTGGAATACAGTTGTCTGCCGTTTCCCCTTCTCAATGTATATATTGTGAGTATTTATTAGATTAGTAGGTCATATTTTACTTATCAACTGAGCCAAATGTCTGTGTGCAATTGTGTTTCCTTTACCTTTCTTGTAAAATTTTGTACAGCATAAATGAGTAAACAAATCACTGTTTTTCTAAACTTTTTCGAAATCAAGGATTGTAAATATTGTAGATTCTTTTTCTGTGTGATGTGTCCTACTGTTTCATAATGCTGTAACTTGTAGAAATATTGTATATTTATTTTCTGCTTATTTAATGTCTTAATTTCTGAAAAGTATTAACATCCCTGTCTCCCGCACCCCTGCCATTCCATGAAGTTACCTCCTGAGAGGTGTAGGGGGTGACTGGAGAGCTCATTGCAGACCACATGGTCCTCCAGGGCGGCTCTCCAGCTTTGGGTCCTGGTATTTCCAGTCAAGTGGGTTTCAGTTCTTGGGCTTTGCCGCCCTTATGATGAAGTGTGTGTGTGATGCCAGTGAGAAACTCAGTCTGGCAGGCTACAAAATTCTACTCCAAGAAATACCCAGCAACCTTCTGTTTGTTCCAAAGCAACTAGCTTCTCATGCAAGCAAATTTTGCTGACTCCAGGCTTTATCTTTAGGAAAACAAAAAAACCAAAGTATTATCAGCAGGTGGGAAAGATTTTTCTATTGAAAATATATTCTTGACAACTCAGTGTTTAGAAAAAAGTTAAAATGTGCCACTTCCGGAGGTGCTGCATTGCAGTTGTTCAGGGCTAGGGCCGGGCAAGACCAGGGGACGGGTGGGACAGGTGGCTCCTGCCTCAGGACCACCTCAGGCCACTAACCCCTTGTGGACAACTGTGAGTGGTTGGGTTTTCCCCCACCTGCTGTGCGACTTCCTGTGCTTGAGGCTGGACTAAATTGTCTTCAGGAGCTAATTTTAATTAACTATACAGCCCTCCCCATGCCCCACTCATTTGGTCACTGCATTTGGTCAGTCTGCTTCTTCAGGTCGATGCCCTCCTGATTCTCCATCTCCTTCAGGGGAGGTTGGGGCCCCACTGGACTGGGTGTCAAGATGTGAAAGCTCGTGGAAGCTTTAAGGAGACTTCATGGTGGTTCCATGCAGGTGGTTCTGCCATCCCTGCTGATTTATCCTGGTTCCTGTGTGTGTCTACTCACACATGTGGAGGGCGGGGGGAACGTGTCTACACATGACACGAAATCAATGGGGGTCTACTTTAAACAGCATTGTGTGTAAGAAGCATCCTCAAGCTCCCAGCTAAGTAACTTGACTACTTTTATTTGGGAATTTCGGACTATAGAAGCGCGCTCATGTTTTATGTCCAGATTCTGTGACCACTAGTTACTGTATCAGAACTCTTCAGGTACCCACTTATAAATAGCACTGATCTGTTTGTATACTGATCCATCACTAACCTGTTTTCTAGGACCCAGCATATGTAGCATTTGTATTGCAGTTTCCCTGGCTTACTTGTGTTTTGCACTGATGAATTTTGACAGGGTAATTGCCACTTTACTTGTGCAATACTGCTGTAAATAACTGCAGATTTTTAAAGAATCTTTTATGTTAATTTTATAAAAATAAAACTTACAACTAGTTTTGGTGAGCTGTTTGATTTGTTTGCACAAAATGTCAGAGAAACAGCTGAAATTATATATGAACGTGTACACGCCCACACATCTGCTGTTACCAGTCATAAAATGTAGCTGTGTGTAGCTCAGATTTTTGCTTGAAGACGAATCTGTGCAGTACATTTAAAAGCAAACCAGTCTTTAAAGTTTTGATGTGGCTGGTGCGACTACTAGCAAAGTATTCTGCCTGCACAGTCAGATATGACTCAGCACTTGGGTGGGGAATTGTGGGGGCAGGGAAGTGTACTAGGAGCCAACTCCTGATGAGTGATATGGCAGGTGCCCCACCATCTTACCCCATCCACCCAATAGTAGAAAGTGCTTGTCTGCAGCACCTGCTCAGAGTCAAAGGGGTCACCCAAACATGCCTAGACCCTGGGTATGAAATGACCAGGAACCAGTAAGTTCCCAGCTCCTGTCATCCGGGGTGGATGGGAATTGCCTTAGGAATGAGTGAAAGAAATTAAAGTCTGGTTTGGGGATACAGGTGATAAAATCCTAATAAGTAAGTACTTAATTTAGCACTTTTTCCTATAGTGCTGGGAAATTTCCCTATAGTGCTGGGGAAGTGAAAGACAGACTCAGCTTTGTTTTAGACTAATAATCTGTCAATGCTTTCAATCAGGTGAGCAATACACGAATATGGTCTTGAATATTTATTTCAAATTGTATTTGTTTCACATCAAATTGTTCTGGCTTAATCCTACCTCATTGAGATAGGAGTTTGCATTTTTCCAGACCCTTAATCTGCTGTGTGTGTGTGTGTGTACTTACACAGCAGTTTTGCTTTTCTGTAAGTGCCATAGCTGTGTATATGGTTCTGACTTAGCAATAGGTCACATATCTTTCCATAGTGACTCCACTTCATGCTAACTACTGCAGCAAGCGCTAGAGCACAGGCATAGAGTTTGCTCATGGGTATCCCGCTCTTGTGGTACAGGGAGGTGGAAGATCAGCCTCAACAGACTCTGGAAGACACTGTCAAAGTGGCAGCTCCACTTCACACGGCCCCTGGCAGCACGCAAGAACACCCACCTACCCCCAGTGCTGTCAGACATGAGTGAGCTGGTGTCTGCCTGCTGGGTGAGGAACAAGTGGTGCTTATTTGAATTTTTCTATCAGTGCAGTAGGATGATCTTTTCAAGCACTGGTGGCATTTGCCTTTGTTTCTGAAAGCTTTTGCTAATTTGGGGTTGAGTCTTTTTTCTATTGATGATTAGCTCTTTATACATTCTGGACAAAAAAAAATCTCTTGTATGTTGGAAATACTTTTCCTTCAATCTGTTGCCTTTCTTCCCCAACGTTTTATTATGAAAACTTTCAAACATTCAGAAAAGTCAAAAGAGTTTTACAGAGAACACCCATGCACTCACTACCTAGCTTCTACATTTACTTTTACTACCTTTGCATTATAATGTATTCATCTATCAATCCGGCTTATTTTTTGGTGCATCTCAAAGTAAGTTGTAGTCACCAGTACTCTTATCCCCAAATACTTCAGCATCATTTAGACTTCATTAATTTTTTTATAATTTTTTTCTCCAAAGATAAAATTTGCATAAAGTAAAACATACAAATCCTATGTGTGCATTTGCTAAATTTTGACCAAGGATGCAGCTGTCTCTCAAACCCTTGTCAAGATAATACTACCGTAACTTCCAGAAAGTTCTCTCCTTCCCAGGTAATCCCTCCTCTCCTGCCCCCATCGGTAACTTCTGTTCTGAGGTTCTTTTCCATCATAAATTAGTTTTACCTCTTCCTGAACTTCATATTAATGGAACCATACAGTATATGGTCTTTTGTGTTGTGTCTGGTTTCTTTTGCTCAGAATATGAGACCCACGTTACAATGATCAGTAATTTCTTCCTTTTCATTACTGAGTCGTAGTCTATTGTGTGAACAAACCATGCTTTTGTCTATTGTCTTATTAATGAACACCTGAGTTCTTACCAGTTTGGGGCTATGATGAATAAATCTGCTGTGAATACTCTCATACAAAGCACACGAGTCTTTTCTGTGAACATATGTTTTTAGTCTGCTGCATGTTTTTTAATTGCTTGTGGTGTACTTTATGTAGAAGTTGTCATCTTAGAAGTCAGATTTATCAATCTTGCTTAGGTTTCTGTATTTTGTGTCTTGTTTAAGACAACTTCTCTATGCCAAAGTTTTAAATATATTTTCTTATGTTTTATTCATATAACCAGTACAGTTTGGGCTTTTTTTTTTTTCACCTTAATCCACCTGGAATTTGTTTTTTTAGTGATCCACAGTATGAGTCTGACAATTTTTCTTTTTTTACTGTTGCTTTTATATTTTATTGAATGCGTTTTCTTTTTTCTCTATTTTTTAATATTTGCATGGTGAGAATGAATTCATTTAATTTATTTTAATTTT